>NC_091407.1:14724086-15067480 GCF_032191515.1 Phaenicophaeus curvirostris | reverse complement strand
GCTTTAAGGTCCCTTCCAACGCAAAGCATTTTGTGATCCCATAATGAAATACAGGAGTTGCTCCCAAGTCTCTCAGCAACTCCAGGACCTTCTTGAAAGAGCTCCAAGATAATGGCACAGGCAGAACTTGCTTTTGGGATCCATAGCCTGCTGTAGCGAGCCTTCCTGCTTCTCCCTCCCCTTGACTGCCGTGGGTCTGAGCACGGGGACCCCAGGCAAGGCCGCAGGTGATCCCAGGCCCTGCTCCCCGCTGACGTGCCTGATAATAAGCCTTCTTGATCTCCTTCTGGGTGGCGGAGCGGGGCACCCCCAGCACCTGGTAATAGTCCTCCTTGGCGTGGGCCCTGGTGCTGCTGTGGAAGGCAGCGGCAAATCGCCTTGGTCCTATGGGATGGGAGGGCACAGGGGTCATGGAGAGAATCCGGCTCGGGGGCGAGAGGCGGGGGCCTGGCCCCACACTGACTCCCATCCCCTATCCTTTCCCTACAGCTCCTGCATCACCATTTCCCCCGGGTCCGCAACCACCACCCCTGCTTCCCCCCAACACCAGAACCTCCCCATCCGGCCCCTCACCACCAACTTCAGACCCCTGCCCCACACTCCTGCCCTAGCCCCCTCACCACCCCCTCCCTCCAATACCTCATCACTGCCCCCTGGCTCCTGCACCAAACCCCAGGCTCTCACCACCCCGGAAGCCCCAGCCCCCTCACGCCCCTTCCCAGGCCCCCAAACGCCCCCGTCCTCTCCTCCCTCCCGGCCCCAGACCCTGCACTGCTTTCCCCTGCCCCTGTGCCGAACCCCAGCCTCTCCCCGCCCCCCTTACCAGTCCCAGCGCCCTCCCCATACCCCCTCACCACAAGACACCGGCTCCTGCTCCCCCCAGAACCCGAGAACCACCCCCACGGCCCCTCACGACGACCCCCAGACCACTGGTCCACACTCCTGACCCTCAGCCCAGGGTCAGCCCCACCCCTCAGCCCCCACACCGCCCCCGGGCCCCTGCTCCCTCTCAGCCCGCTCACCCGCGGCGCAGAGCGGCAGCAGGAGAAGGCGACGTGGGACGGCGTGAGTCGGCGGGAGGCTGAGTCCTCGGACGAGCCAGACGAGCGGCAGGCGCCCCCCGGGCCCCCCAGCCCCGCGGCTCCTGGCGGCGGCCCCGAACCAGCGCGAGGAGCACGCGGCCGCCATCTTGGCCCGCGCGCCGCGCTGCGACTGCGCCGGGGAGGGGGGTGGGGGCGCGAGGGGAGGAGGGAGCGGCGCATGCGCAGACGGAGGCCCTCGCGCCGGCGGGGAGGGAAGCGCATGCGCAGAGAGCGCCTCACGCCGGCGGCAGAGGAGACAAGCGCATGCGCAAAGAGCCTCGTGCGCGCGAGAGGAGAGCAGAGCGCATGCGCAGGGACAGCCCGCTCCGGTCAGAGCCTCGCGCCAGGACTTGGAGCGGCGCGTGCGTAGGGAGAGCCTCGCGCCGGCGGAGCAGCGCGCATGCGCAGAGAGGACGCCTCGCCGGCTGAGAGGCGCGCGCGTGCGCAGAGAGGGAGAGAGAGAATCACAGAATCACCAGGGTGGAGAAGACCCGAAGACCCACCGGATCATCGAGTCCAACCATTCCCATCAATCACTAAACCATGTCCCTCAGCGCCTCGTCCACCCGTCCCTTAAACACCTCCAGGGAAGGTGACTCAAGCCCCTCCCTGGGCAGCCTCTGCCAGGGCCCAATGACCCTTTTGTGAAAATTTTTTTCCTCATGTCCAGCCTGAACCTCCCCTGGCAGAGCTTGAGGCCATTCCCTCTCATCCTGTCCCCTGTCACTTGGGAGAAGAGCCCAGCTCCCTCCTCTCCACAACCTCCTTTCAGGGAGTTGGAGAGAGCAATGAGGTCTCCCCTCAGCCTCCTCTTCTCCAGGATAAACACCCCCAGCTCTCTCAGCCATTCCTCTTGTTCTCCAGCCCCTTCCCCAGCTTCGTTGCTCTTCTCTGGACTCGTTCCAGAACCTCAACATCCTTCTTGTGGTGAGGGGCCCAGAACCGAACACAGGATTCGAGGAGCAGTCTCACCAGTGCCGAGTACAGAGGGAGAAGAACCTCCCTGGACCTGCTGGCCACGCCGTTTCTGATCCAAGCCAAGATGCCATTGGCCTTCTTGGCCACCTGGGCCACTGCTGAGAGAGAGACCCCCGCGTGTGCGCAGAGCCCCTCGCCGGGGTGGGTAACAAGAGACGTGTGCGTGTGCACAAGGAACCCAGCACAGGGAGGGGAGCGTGCATGTGTAGAGCCTCGCGCCTGTGGAAGGGGGACCTCATGCAGCCCTGGGGTCAGAACCTCGTGAGGGGAACAAGGGCGAGGGGCTGCACCTGGGTCCAGGTTATCCCCGAGCTCATTACAGGAGGGGATTGTGTTCCTGGGTGGAAGTGTGGATCTGGTGGAGGGTCAGGAGGCTCCAAAGGGATATGAACAGGCTGGACCGCTGGGCTCAGACCAATGGCAGGAGGGTTAACAAGGCCAAATGCCGGGTCCTGCACTTGGGGCACAACAACCCTGAGCAGCTACAGACTAGGAGAAGTCTGGCTGGAAAGCTGCCTGGAGGAGAAGGACCTGGGGGTGTTGGTTGACAGCGACTGAACATGAGCCAGCAGTGGCCCAGGTGGCCAAGAAGGCCAATGGCATCTTGGCTTGGATCAGAAACGGCGTGGCCAACAGGTCCAGGGAGGTTATTCTCCCTCTGTACTCAGCACTGGTGAGACCGCTCCTCAAATCCTGTGTTCAGTTCTGGGCCCCTCACCACAAGAAGGATATTGAGGCTCTGGAGCAAGTCCAGAGAAGAGTAATGAAGCTGGTGAGGGGGCTGGAGAACAAGAGGAGCATTTGAGAGAGCTGGGGGTGTTTAGCCTGGGGAAGAGGAGGCTGAGGGGAGACCTCATTGCTCTCTCCAACTACCTGTAAGGAGGTTGTGCAGAGGAGGGTGCTGGCCTCTTCTCCCAAGTGACAAGACAAGAGGGAATGGCCTCAAGCTCCTCCAGGGGAGGTTCAGGCTGAACATTAGGAAAAAAATTTTCACAGAAAGAGTCATTGGGCACTGGCAGAGGCTGCCCAGGGAGGTGGTTGAGTCACCTTCCCTGGAGGGGTTTAAGGGTCGGGTGGACGAGATGCTGAGGGACATGGTTTAGTGATTGATGGGAATGGTTGGACTCCATGATCCGGTGGGTCCAACCTAGTGATTCTGAGAGCAGCCCTGCGGGGGTGCAGGCAGATATGAGCCAGCAGTGGGCGCACACAGCCCAGAAACCAACCGTGACCTGGGCTACATCGAAATCAACGCGGCCAGCAGGGCAAGCAAGGAGATTCTGCCCCTCTCTTGTGAGACCTCATCTGGAGTATTGTGTCCAGTTCTAGAATCCTCAGCATAAGAAGGAGATGGAGCTGTTGGAACAGGTCCAGATGTTGCCACAGGAGGCCACAGGCGTGATCTGAGGGCTGAAGCACCTCCCGTACGAGGACAGGCTGAGAGAGTTGGGGTTGTTCAGCCTGGAGAAGAGTAGACTCCGAGGAGACCTTAGAGAAGCCTCTGGTACCTGAAGGACCTACAAGAAAGCTGGAGAGGGACTGTTTACAAAGGCTTGTAGTGATAGGATGAGGGGCAATGGGTATAAACTGGAGAGGGGGCAAATCAGACTAGATATCAGGAGGAATTTCTTTGCGATGAGGGCAGGGAGGCCCTGGCCCAGGCTGCCCAGAGCAGTGGTGGCTGCCCCATCCCTGGAGGTGTTCAAGGCCAGGTTGGATGGGGCTTGGAGCCCCTCATCCAGTGGGAGGTGTCGCTGCCCACGGCAGGGGGTGGGACTGGATGGGCTTTGAGGTCTCTTCCAACCCAAACTAGTCTATGATTCTATGATCGAAAGTTTAAATGAGGTGGCCCAACACCCTGTCAGGCCGAGCTTTTAAAAGAGTCCGGTGCAGAGGAATCCACCCCTTCCCTGGGGATGTTATTCCAGTGTTTTACTGTGCTCTTGCAGAAAAATGTTCTGGAATCACAGAACCACAGAATGGTTTGGTTGGAAAAGACCTTTGAGACCCTGGAACCCAACCATCCCTGACCACCACTGAACTGGATCCCTGAGCACCCCGGTCAAGCCCTGTGGCAGCGCTGTGCCTGTGGGAGAAACCAGCTCGGCTCTCACACTCAAGATCACTACATAAACATCTGCCACATGGCTTTTCCAAATAAACCCATTATTGAGGTGATTTTTTCAAGCAGGCAATATGACAACACACAGACCAGCACAGTGGTGGCTGCAGAGAAGCTCCCATCATCAGCCCCATAGGTCACGTCACTGTCACAGCGAACCTAGAAGATCACTGTTTCCAAAGATCACTCAGAGCTCTCGGTACGAGAGAACCTTCCCGCAATGCCAGTACTAGATCTACTCCTTTCCTTAACAGAAAAAAACAACAAATAAAATCACACAATCATAGTATAGTTTGGGTTGGAAAGGACCTCAAAGCCCATCTAGTTCCAACCCCCCTGCTGTGGGCAGGGACACCTCCCACTGGATCAGGGGCTCCAAGCCCCATCCAGCCTGGCCTTGAACACCTCCAGGGATGGGGCAGCCACCACTGCTCTGGGCAACCTGTTCCAGGCCTTCCCCACTCTCATCGTGAAGAAATTCCTCCTCATGTCTAGTCTAAATCTGCCCCTCTCCAGTTTATACCTGTTGCTCCTCGTTCTATCACTACAAACCTTTGTAAATGGTCCCTCCCGAGCTTTCTTGTAGCCCCTTCAGGTCCTGGAATGCCTCCTCACTTCTGCAGCCTTGGAATTGTTAAAATAAACAGAAGTATCAAAACATTTTTGGTCGCTGTTGCTACACAGTTGGAAATAAAGACTGATGACAATGTATTTTCCCAGACAAAGAACGCTGCATTGGAAGGGAAGGGAACACAGAAATGAATATGACTGGAACTGTTTGGCAACACATGTTTGGCTGGCAGATGGCACCAGCGCTAGCGCAGGGATGCACGCTTTGCTTACGGATTAATGAAGCAGGCGAATGAATAATTGCTTTCAGCTAGTTTGCAGCATATGTCAGACATGTCCTTGCAGTCCTGAAGGCTGGGAGAGATTTTAAATCCTTTTCTGAGCATCTGAGAAAAGTTTTGAGATTTACAACGGACGTTTTGTCAGCTTCAGCAAAGCAGAGGCTTCGAGGCAAAGCTCTGCAAAGTGGTCACCTCTTAACCGACAGCACAGAGGTGATAGTTAAAATCATCTCTCTGCATTGGGCAAAGGCTGCCCAGCTGCAAAGTTTAAGGATGACAAAAACAAGAGGATGGAGACACTTCCAGTATCTAAAATCCAGATTTTTTTCGTATCATGCAGTTTTTGATGACATGATGCTACTTGAACGAGTGCAATTTATGTCCCCTAAGCTGTGACACTGCATTCACTGCACGTTAACATGTAATAAAGAATTCATTACAAAATCTCTGATCATAAAGCTGGGAAGGGATCCTACTTACTTTGCCATAAGGGCTGGAAGTACGTACTTGAGAAAAGAACACACAGTGTGCTAAGGGCAAGATCTCCTCGAATGCCACTGAGGGCAAAGCTCTTGTTCTTTTCATGTAACAACATCATCTTCTGGCAGCTCCACAAAAGAAGCTGAGGGAGGAAAAGCGCTGCGACTGCCAGGGAAGAAAACTTATCACTAGTTCCTGAAAACTCACCAGATGTGGTAGAAGGCTGTGCTAGGAGGCTCCCCCACCATTATCTGTGGCATGGGCACCAGAGAGAGAAGAGGAGACTCCCAGATGGCCACCCAAGTCCCCTTCGCAGCAGCCCTCCCCTTCAAGGCTGGTGGGACCCTTCCCCACAGCCGCTCCTGCCGGCAGCGCCCAGCACCGTCCCTCACGTCTCCCTCGCCCTGCGTGACACAGCCCAGACCAATCAGGCTGCTCATCTCCCACCAGGTCACCGGTTCATGGGGTGATGTCTCCCATTCCACCTCTCCTGGCTGCTGGGGTGACAATTCCTCTCCTCCAGCTCTCTGCGAGGGGTTTCTGCCAACTCAGGTGTAGAGCGCGGACTCCACCGCTCTCAACCAGGCCCAGCATCGTCGCTTTGAACTCCACACCTCTGCCACAAGACTTTTCTTACAGTTTATCAGTAGCACCTTATACATTGTTTATTGCAGATAATATCATCAAAGAAACCCAAGGAGATACTGTACCAAAAATAGAAACAAAAATGATATGTTCCAAATACATAAATACGTTTAGAGATCCGTCTTCTTTTGCTAAAGTGTTGTGTCGATTTTGCTGAGTGAGACTCTTTGCAGACTCAGAACTGCCAGAACAGACCAAAGTCAGAGATGTTGTGAAAGTAAATAAATAAAAGGTGACCATTTAGACTCTCTCAGAGAGTTTACAGCCTACAGTCAGTCCGGTGTGGAGAGGAGAGTGGCCAGTGATGTGGGCTTAGACTGGGTTATACCAAGTGCCGAAGAGATTCAGTGGTCACTGTGATGCCATCTTTGTAAAAACATCTCTGTCGAGGACACATTCAAGCTGCACTGAGGGTAGGACAGTGCTCGGAGAATGGAATGGATGGAATCTTTAACACAGATCCAGCACGGAAGCAAACACACACACACCTGGACACACAAATCCAAAGGGCTTTCACATGACATCTGGTGTCGGGGTTTTTTGGAGGCATCACAAAGAGCAGAAAACACCCTCCTGTTCTGCAGTCACGTAGAAACAGACCTAGGGGTTTTACCAGAGTTGGCAAATTGAACTGGGGCCAGAAGAAAGGCATCGTATTTCCATAAAGCTCTCTGCCTTGAAAATCAGCAGGGCAAATCGTACCCTGAAGAAATGAAGACAGAAGTCACCAGGGTGTAAATCTTCAGTGCTTTACAGAGAGAAAAGGGATCAGTTTCTTGCAGGCGGGTTATTCTACTGAATAGTGGAATGTGAAGGGTGAGGAATTTCTCAGCCAGAGAAAAGGTCACTGGGGGAAGCACCGACCCCTGGAAGCACCATCATGAGGAAAAGTTGGGGACATAAAACCGATTAGAAAAACAGGAAAAAAAAAGGCACAGGAGGAAAATAAGCAGGGAAAGAAGAGGCTCCAGCTGACCTGCATGCTGCAGGACAGTGCGCAAGGAGCTGGCCCTTCACCAGAGCCGTTCTCCAGCGTTCCCTGGCCATGGGCCACAAGGAGGAGCAGTGTGCCCACTCGTCATAGCCCGCTGCAAGCACTGCCTGGAGAAGGGCTCCCAGCTCATCGGGAAGGCCTCCACCGACAAAATGTTCAGGATGGAGGAGTGGGCTCTATTCAGTATCTTTTCCTCCTCTTTTTGTTCCCCTTTCTTTTCTGTTCCTTCTTCTTCCGGGCCCCGGCCGTGGTAAATGTGATACAGTGAGCATCTAAAAAGTCCAGCAGCTTTGCCTGGGAAATTTTAATGCCGTTCTGTTTCAGCTCCGCGTGCAGCTCAGCCAGCTCTAGTGGCTCATAAAAGAGAATTCTGTTGTACAGGGCTGTGTTTGATCGGATGTAGCACCTTATTGCCTCCTGCTTATCTTCTTCCCGAGCTGCTGCCTGAGATGCTGGAATCTCCTCTTCCTCCTCCTCGGATGCAAAAGCACAGTCTTCAAGTCCATTCACAAAAGAACTGAAAGCAAGATGAAGCAGGCCAGAGATCAAGGGAAGCACAGGCCATCAAGGACAGGACCAGAGCTTCCCGAGTCCCTGGTGACCAACCCCATGCCTGCTCTCCCCAGGCTCTACAATACCAGCACCCATAAAACGAGCAAAGCAGGACACAGCACACATCCTGCAAACTTCCCTACCCCAGCAGCCACAGTGCCGTTCCTGCTCACCCAGCCTGGAGCTGTCTGGAATTCCTTGTTCGTGACCCACAGCCCCTGTCAGCCTGCAGCAGCCTCTCCCTTGGTGCTGTGTCGCCCTCACCCTGTTCCAGCTGCAGGCTGCGAGCGCTCCTTGTCGCTCTGAGTCACAGAGGCCTTGCCCACACGCATCCACACATGCTTCCCTGCTCTGAAAATGGCTCATAGGGAATTAGACATGAAAAACTCAAAGCCTATTTCTTTTGTAGGAGCATGCGGACCTTCAAATGACAAGCCTCAGGAGGTGGCAGGGCCACTGTAGGCCACATGGACACTCATCTCATTCTTCGCCACGTTCCTAGCTCATCTCCGTCCTGCGCATTGACTGTTTTGTTTAGTACTTTGTTCCCTTACCTCTGCGAACCAAAAGAGATGTCGCTTCCATCCAATGAAGAAAGCGCAGACTCCTGAGATGCTGAGAGCGCTGGCTCTTCGCCATCGTCCGACAGAGACCACATCTCTGGAGATACAGATGGCCTTTTCTGCTCTTTGGCTCTTTCTGAGTCTTGTGTCATTCTCATTCCCTCCTCGGGTGCTGCACAGCTTGATTCCTGGGATCCAACAAGGTCATTGTCTGCCCTCCCCACAGGGAGCGCTGAAGAAGCCGCAGCAGCCTTCTTCCTCTTGCCGCCAGCCCTCAAGGAACGCTTCCCTCCAGCAGCCCGATCTGCCTCTGGCTGCCAAGAGCATTTTGCTGGGGACTTCTGCTGGGGAGGCTGGGAGGCTGGGATTTCCTCCTCAAAGTCAGAGTCCATGTCCCGGTGTGTGTACTGGAATATCTCCTTCAGCATCAACACCATCTGACGTTTGGGGAGGGCACGAACTCCAAATCTGAAAGAGAAAGGTGAGAACTTCAGTTAAGGTAAAGCTGCACCTTCCACTGTCCCAGCTCAGGAAGGGGATCAGGCCAGGGAGTCCGATGATCAGCTGGAAAAGCATGACATGACCTCAAAAACCACCAGCTGGAGCTTCATCATGGTTTTGCTCTCAGCCCAGGAGCTCTTTTTCACACTACTTGCCACCATTTCTGCTCACAGCAAAATGCGCTCATGGAGGCAGCGCTCACCTTCTCAACTCCTTCTTCAGCTCAGGCGTCTCCATGATGGAATAAGCTGGCATCGGTGTCACCGGAGTGCTGGGAGGCTCATTGTTCTCCTGACAGGAAGGTTCTGCAGCAGCGAAATGACCACGATCAGAATTAGTACAGGAAGCAATTAATGTGGCTGATATCCCCCCTCTTACTTGAAGCAGCACTACTTTTCTACAAGCTCCTTCAATTATTACTCAGCTTCATATTGGTCACAACAGTCAATGCTTTTTTTCCCCCCCTAAGCTGGGATACTTGGGTTTTATTGACTTTAAATCAGAAAACAGCTTAATTTAATACATAAAATACATGTGTGAATGAGAAGCCCAGCCAGGGCTTTGTTAGAACAGGCAACTTTTACAAGGCAGTTAAGAAAACATGTTTACTGAATTCAGAGAAGTGTTCTTCTCCCAGGAAGCATAGCAGGGGTTTGCAGAAGAAACTGAGCTAGTCCAGCTCCCAGGGTCCTGCATTAGAGCCTGCTTTAACGACATCAATTAACCAATGCTGTGAAGCACAGTCAATCCTGCACTTCATGTTCTAAACACCCATTAACCTAATCATTTAATATGGCATAATTAGTAATGTGTTAGTTACTACGAGATCAATTACTGGTCTTAGATGGAAGAAACCACACAAGGACATGTGCTGAGCACTCAGAGGTCTGTTACAAGGGCCCAGCACTCCGAAGGCAGCACCAGAGAGCAGAGCATCAGCACAGCCTGGCAGAAAAGCCCGTGTGAATGTTGCCCAGTGGCAGGGACCCTTCCAATGGATCAAGCGAGATGACCACTTAGAATGAAAACCTCTTAACTGAGTCCAAACCCAGTATTGCTACAAGCTCTTACCAGGAGTCTTCACAGGATCTGTCTGACTGGCGCCTGCTGCAGCCGGCACCCTCTGAGACAGAGGAAGCATCTCTGGAAATTCATCTTCCTCCTCCTCTCCATTCCAGTCATCCCAGATTTTGGAGTTCAGGTAACTCGGCCTACTGCCCACGGAGGAACACGCCTCAACAGGACTCTTGTCAAGACAGAGTAAAGCTGTTCTCCTGCCAACAGGACTTCCTCGAAGAGGGGTACTGCCCTTAATCTCCTGCGTGTGCACCGGGCTCTGGTTGTGCCAGGAGCCTGGACTGGGGCTGCTGGTGGTGCCGCTCGTCACGCGGCTGCCCTGGTGGGAGTCCTGGTTGCCACCTTTGACTGGTGACAGGCACTCAATGTGCCAGCAGTCATCAACAGCGATCGGAGGCTCGTCACACAGCACGACGCTACTGCTCACAGAAGGCAGGCTGATTTCCTTATCGCCGTCCTCTACCTCAATCACACTGGTATTTGTTTTACCTGCTAGGGACTGCTCAGGGCACAGAGAGACAGGTTTAGATAAAGATGAGTTCGTGACACATGGGCTTTTTATGTTGGTGTAGTCAGGGGAGAGGAGAAACGTATCTGCTGGAGAAACTGGTGGGGAGTTCCTGGGAGCTGATTCTGCTGCTGGGCTGCTGGGTGGGCTCCTTTCACCAACCGAGTTCTCCACAGGCAAATGTTTGCCTACCGGTGTTGTTTCACTAACTTCTATTAGATTCCCAGCTACCTCATGGTCACTGTTACCTGCTGCTAAGTTCTTTGTGCTGAGTTTAGATCCTGAAATCTTTGAAGAATTAATACTTGTGACCCAAGTCTGTGTTGAGAAGCTTCTGCTTTTGCTCAGAACTGGTGTGTCTGGCACCAGCCAGGAGTTGTCTGTACCCGAAGACACTTCATGACCGAGCCTTTTTTCAGGGCTCAGGTTTGGACTCCGTTTGCGCTCCATACCGGCACCTCTTTGGCTGCTGAGAGGCAATTCGGTGGACATCTCTACATCATTAACTTCATGCACTGTATCTGTAACGCCACCTGAGACCTGGATTGACCCCTGCTCTGCTTCAGTGACTGATGAGTTGGGTTCAGGAGTTGGTATCTCAGGACCTTGTTCTACGTTCATACATTCCACTGGCGCAGGGATTTCCGTTTCTTTCAGAGCACAGCTTGACTCTGGTGACTTCGTATCTTCTTGTAATTCCATTTCATCATCAGAAGATAAAACAATAACATCACCCTCCTTGTTCCCCTGAGCTGCAGCACCCCGAGTTCTGATGATGGGTGATGACAACACTGAGACATACGCACACTTCTTTAAGTTGGGAAATTCTGCTGGAGAAACTGTATTCTCATTCCTTGACGCAGTATCCAGCTCGATGGCTTTCTGGAAGGGTGTTTCATCAGATGGGGATGACTTTTCCTTTTTGTTTTGCTGCGGTGTCGATACATGTTCTCCATCAAACTTTCTGTCTGCTTTTGAAGATGCAGGTGAAGAGCCAACAGCAGGAAAATGGGGCACAAGAGGTCTGGGAAAAGAACTATCGTAAAAACCATTCCTATGTGGATAAAGCTCTTTTTGAGACATGCTGTACAGAAGTGAATCATTAACATCAATGTGTTTTTCACTAGGAGCCTTTCCTGATTCTCTGGTAACATCTTGCTTTGGGGAAGGCTCACAGTAACCTCCCTGCGTAGCAGAAAACAAGTGTTCGTAACTGTCATTTGTATCAGGATCACTATGGAGGCCAGGAAACTGTTCTTCACTGGGCTCTGCCCCGTCATGTGAGACCTGAAACAACTCAGAATCCTTTACGCCGTCACATCTCCTAATGGTGTCTCCTTCATTAGCAGTGGCACCATGGGGTGCTGCATCCCATTTTTGAGGTTCATTGTGATTAGGTACAAACGCAGTCTGTGGAGCATGCGAGTTTTCACACCTATTTATATTCTGCATTTTCTCTTGTGCAGACGAGTCACATTTAGACCTTTCCACATCATTGTCATCCTTCAAATCTTTGAAGTTGTCATTTATTGAAGCAGATTCAGACCTCTTTACTTCCTCCTCCTCCATTTGCTGGTTTGTACCTTGGGCTGCCTCAGTATCGCTACAGATGCTGCAGTCTGTTCCCTCGCTCTCCTCTCTTTCACCCTGAACCATCTTTCTCTGAGTTGCAGCAAACTCATAGATCTCCTCCAGCTCCTTTTCACCCACCCCATTGTCATCTTCCTTCTGGTATTCAGGGCTCAGCATAGCTACTTCTTCCTCATCTTCACCCACCCACACTGACTTCAAGAGGTCTTGGAAGTTCTCAGCTCTGTCCTCACAATCCTTATCATCCCTCACAGAGAGAATGTCATCATCTGAATCCACTCCAGAAGACACCTGACTCTCTCCAGTGCCGCTTTCACACTTTGCCATCAATTCCCTCACACCAAACCTGCAAGGATATAAAAGTAATGTTAGTATCTTCCTTCTTCAGTGTTTCTTCACCACTTTGCCACCTGATCACTCTTGTGCGCCCTGTAAAGAATTTGCATGAGGATACTGGTTTCCTACGATGTACAAGATCCAATATAGTCCTAAAATTCAGAATTCCCTTTTCCAGGTGTCACTCACAGGAAAGCACCAGGCTCACTTTTCCTTTGTTATGTTTGAGACTTAATCAGGTTTATGACTCCACTAAAAGCCCTTGAGCACCGCTGAGAGCCCCACAGAACGGCTGGGGCTGGATAACATCTGTCACGTGCAAGTGTCACGGCTTTTTGGAGTGACAGGGCACCTCTGTTCATACATTTTGGGAAGGCCCAACCATTTTCCCCCCATATTTCAACAACTGCTCCTATTTCAAACTCTGCTTAGTGCATGCCCAGCATCACAACTGAGATCACGACTGACACAGCACCTTAGAGCTCTAAGCATCCCATACATTCCGCAAGTGCATCACTAGTGCAATGCTTTCAGAATCACACATAGAGGTTATGTTCATCATCATCGTCAACATCAGCTGTTAATAAACACCCTAAGACAAAACTCTTGGCAGAATTCTGCTCAGCGTATACCAAACACACAAGATCTCACAGAGATACAACCTGAAGAGAAACATGTAGGAAACAGGAGGACAGGACATTCTTACGTGCAAGTTTCATTTAAGATGTAAGGACTATGGCATCCTGGCTTCTATCAGAAACAGCATGGCCAGCAGGTCCAGGGAGGTTATTCTCCTTCTGGACTAGGCACTGGTGAGACTGCACCTCGAATCCTGTGTTCAGTTCTGGGCCCCTCACCACAAGAAGGATGTTGAGGCTCTGGAGCGAGTCCAGAGAAGAGCAACGAAGCTGGGGAAGGGGCTGGAGAACAGGCCTTATGAGGAATGGCTGAGAGAGCTGGGGGTGTTTAGCCTGGAGGAGGCTGAGGGGAGACCTCATTGCTCTCTACAACTACCTGAAAGGAGGTTGTGGAGAGGAGGGAGCTGGGCTCTTCTCCCAAGTGACAGGGGACAGGACGAGGGAGGGAACAGGACAGGGGAGGTTTAGGCTGAACATTAGGAAAAAAGTTTTCACAGAAAGTGTCATTGGGCACTGTCAGAGGCTGCCCAGGGAGGGGGCTGAGTCACCTTCCCTGGAGTTGTTTAAGGGATGGGTGGACGAGGTGCTGAGGGACATGGTTTAGTGATTGATGGGAATGGTTGGACTCGATGATCCGGTGGGTCTTTTCCAACCTGGTTGTTCTATGATTCTATGACTATGGAATTTGTAAGCCACTAAAACTGCAACAGACAGGATCAGGCTGGGGTCTGTTCAGCTGAAAGCATGAGGGGATCCAAAGTACGCGGATGATACGAACCTGGCAGCCAGATCCCTGACCTGGGGCAGCAGCCCAGCGGGGATGTCGGCATCGGCAGCATAAAGGTACCGCAGGAACACAGACACGGCCCTTCCTGTCACATCACTCAGCAGCACACGGCGGGTCTGGGGGTTCCCATCCTCCTCCACCAAGAACCCCTGGCTGTGAACCTGCAGTAGGAGGAAAACAGAGTCCATTTGCTGGTACAGGAATGACAGCACCAACGTTCTTGTTCATATCAGCTTATCGCTTTCATTCACCCAAGTCTTATCCAGGGACCAGGACCTGATGCCTCAGGGGGAATCTGAATGATCGGTTCTGCAGAGTTCAGGCTGTTTCCTTCCTGACCCTACAGCTGTGAGCCTGGAGAAAGTTGAACTACTCATTGTTTTAGTTGCACATAGAAAAGATGGTCTTTGAGTTCTCCAGGTAGTTTTGAAATCAAATTACTTCCCAGAGCACAAATTCCAGAGTTACCTACACCTCTCTACAAGTGAGCTTCCTCTGATCTGCTTTGAATTTACCCACCTCTGATGAACTGCCAAAACTTTAGTCCACCTGGTGTCCCACAGGAAAAGAGACAAGATAAAAAATTGAACTGACCATCTCCCAGTGGCCTCAAGCTCCACCAGGGGAGGTTTAGGCTGAACATTAGGAAAAATATTTTCATGGAAAGGGTCATTGGACACTGGCAGAGGCTGCCCAGGGAGGGGGTTGAGTCACCTTCCCTGGAGGTGTTTAAGGGACGGGTGGACGAGGTGCTGAGGGCCATGGTTTTTTTGATTGATGGGAATGGTCGGACTCGATGATCCGGTGGGTCTTTTCCAACTTGGTGATTCTATGATTATCTGCGTGGGTCCAACTTGATCTCAGGTTTAGCAAAAAGGCATCTCCAGTTCAGAAAGGTCGTGCTTCCCTCACAGACAAACCACAGACTGTGGTCTCTGAAACTCTCGCCACAGCTAGGGAATGCCACGCAAGAGAAAACATGAGCTCAAAAGAAATCTCAGATTAATTACTGTCCCCCTTTTACTCAAAATCTTCAGCGCGGAAGAGCACTGCCTCATCTCTATGGAAAATAAGCATGAAACGCTGCTCCGCAGGTGAGGACTTAAGAGGAAAACAACCCTCTGTGGGAATCAAAAATGCAGCATGGGGCCACTCCCACAACTCTAGCCACCCAAATGATTCCTGCCCATGAAAACAGTGGACGGGAACGCTGAAGCCAGACAGAGTTGTCATGAAGTAATAAGAAAATGTGGCTAACCCAGTAAATTTTTAAATCATTTGATTTGTGGGCACATCCCCATTCAATGGTTGTGAAGATCCCATAAAAAAAAACATATTAAGGCTGCCGTGTGGTACAGATGAACTTGCTTCCCTTCTTCAAACTTTCATGGACCCCTTAGGAATGGCCTGAGTCACCTTGGGTGGAAACTACTGCCAACATGCATGAGGATGAAAAATAATTCCACTGTTTCCAAGAGGGCAGCTTTAAAGAAAGCTTCCTTTGTTAAGGAGCTGGCTGTATGGACTGGTAGCAGCTCTGTGAAAGAGTGCAAATCTTGGGCTCGTTGCCTTTCACTGTCCCAACAGGAGGCTGCACAGGAGCAGGCTGGGAACTATTCAACCCAAAATGCTTCTGGGAACACAACAGCTCCTTCACCAGCCTTGCAAAAAGCACAGTTCAGTGCTTTTGTGCCCTGTTCTCTGGCCAACTTTCTGTCTTTTGGAGATGCAGGTGATGAGCCAAGAGCAGGAAAAAGAGGCACACAAGGTTTGAGAAGAGAATCCCCATAAAAAACATTTCTATGTCGAGACAGCTCCAAAGCAACTCGGAGAGTGTCAAAACTCTTCAAGTACTTCTCAGAATCTCTCTACTCCATGCTCACGCTTCCCAGCCTGGATGACAAGCAGGACAAACCACAATGAACAAGGCAGCCTGCACTTGTGCAGGTACAAAAATTCAAGGGCAAAAAGCACTCAGGAAGCTTCCTCCATTGCTCATGGGCAGAATGCAAGGATCCTTGCCTTCCCACAGTCCCTCCAGATAAAGTATTATGTTTTTCACCACTTTGTCATGATTCTGGTTTCCTAAGTTGAAACCCCAGCAGTGCTCTGTGCCGAGAACTGATTGTTGGCGTGGGCAGCCTGGGCTCTCCTGAAGCAGAGGAGGAAAGTCTGTCAGCAGTACTTACAACCTGAACGGCCTGAGGGCACCGGGCATACAACACAAACATGTGGGCGTAGAGGACTTCCCCAGAGTCCACCTGGAACTCGACATCACTTAAGTGGGGGTTGTTGACCATCGCACTGAAATCTTCAGCCAGCGACCTGAGAGAGGACTGGAACACAGAAGGAACACAAAGATTCAGTTACAGGATTCAGTTACAGGTGTCAGACGTGTCCCTGAAAAATAAGGAGGGAATCACAGAATTATGGAATGGTTTGGATTGGAAGGAACCTTAAAGCCCATCCAGTTCCACCCCCTGCCATGGGCAGGGACACCTCCCACTGGATCAGGGGCTCCAAGCCCCATCCAACCTGGCCTTGAACACCTCCAGGGATGGGGCAGCCACCACTGCTCTGGGCAACCTGGGCCAGGGCCTCCCACCCTCACAGAAAAACATTTCTGCCTAACATCTCATCTCAGTCTCCCTTCTGTCAGCTTCAAATCATTCCCCCTTGTCCAATCCCTGCACTCCCTGATCCAGAGCTCTTCCCCAGCTTTCCTGGAGCCCCGTTCAGTAATGGAAGCTGCTCTAAGGTCTCCACAGAGCCTTCTCTTCTCCAGGCTGAACCCAAACTCTCTCAGCCTGTCCTCATACAGGAGGTGCTCCAGCCCTCGCATTATCTCCGTGGCCTCCTCTGGACTTGCTCCCAACAGTTCCATGTCCTTCCTGCGCTAACCCAGTCTGTCAGCGCCGCTGCACTGTGGGCACCAGTCAGGATGCGCTGCCTTCGCCTTCTGAAGATACTTATCAGCATCATCACCTTGTGGCCTTCTCTGTGATGAATATGCAGGCAAGTCTAACAGATGCTCCCGGCTTTGTTTTCCTCCACTTTTTCACAAACGTGAAGAAAGGGCAGTCGTGTTGTGTTCTGCTGTACTTGTTCTGCCTCGCATTACAGCCCATTATCACCCTCAGCCCTTCACCGCACCGTTTCCTGCTGTGGTCCAGCCTGCAGCTGGACCTCTTGATCTGTTGCCTCCCACCACATGCTTAGGAAACTGTAATTTCCACTTTGGTGGATTTGAACTCAATTCACTGTAATTAGAGTCAGAGGAAAGAGGATGACTCAAGGATGGTGTAATGAGCCTTTCTTCCCTCATCCACTGTCTGGCAAGTACTGCTGAGAAGATCAGCTCTGCCACAAGGGGCCACATAGAATAAAACTAATGTAGGTGTAGAGTTCAAAGGAATTTCTGTGCATGTTACCGAAACCCCTTTTGAGGATTCCCCTTAATAATAAAAAGGAAACGTATTTTCTACTACTGTTCTAGAATTTTGGGGAGGCCTGGGTGACTGCGCCTGGTACTGGTGGCGGTCAGGTCAGGCCTGGGACACGCTGCCAAGCACAGCAGTGAAGAACATTGCTTCTGCTCTGGAGCTGCTCCCAGTATGAACACACCCCGGTCAATCTAAAGGCTCAGATCCCTCTAGGCAAGTGCTGGAGGTGGCCAATTCTTCAGAGAAGTGTGAAATACCCTCAGCTCACAGCCGAGAGACCGCCTGACTGTAAGCAGAAACCAGTTTATATATAACCACAATGATCACCGACACTGTGCTTCTCAAACCTACTGCAGAGTCGAGGAACTGCAAGATTCATTCCAGTGAACATCTGCACGGGATGCTGTTCCACCTGGAACAACACAGCTCTTTATTTTATTAGCAGATTTCAACATCAGCTCAGCGGACTGGGGAAACCCAACCTCTCTACTTGCTCCAGCACGTGCCTGCAGGCAGCCAACGCTAATTAGCACCGACACAGTAGCATCAGAATGCTCCGTCCAGGCCTTCCTAGGTGGGCTGGTGAAGACTGCGTGACGTGGCAGTGCTGTGGAATGATCTCCAAGGGGAGGACAGGAAGCTTAGTCTGGAAACTAATCTGATCTTTCTTGCTTTCTTATTCTTGGCAGGTAGGCCACTTGCAAGACAGCACCTTGGGAAGCCAGCAAACACAGACTCCTGATGCTACATTCCAGGCAGCAAGCCCAGAACAGCTTTCCTGCTGATGCTAAAATTATGAATCAAGAACAGGGAAATAATGTAAGGCCAGAAACCTCCTGGCAGCACCATTCTCCATGCAAAGCAAACGTACCGGCCCAGCGACAGCTCTGATAAGGCATGTGCTCCTGTTGGAGAACCCACCAGAACACCCTCCTATGGAGCAGGCCAGCTGGACTGGACTGCACAGATGTCATGGGGTCTTAAGCATGGGTGGTGGGTGTGTTTCCAATGCTATGGATGTATTTCATAGAATCATAGAATAACCAGGTTGGAAGAGACCCACCGGATCATCGAGTCCAACCATTCCTATCAAACACTAAACCAAGTATTTGCTCTCCACTTATGCTGTCTGCACTCATATAAAGCACAAACCACTCCTGCTCTTCAGCCACACTTCATTTGCTCAGGAAAACTATCACAGAATCAAACTCAACCTGATAAACTGATCATATTGGTGTTGCTGGTAGCAACTGAGTTCCAACAACAGCAGCAGAACAGTTTCTGTGTAGCTAAAGGCCTCAGAAGCTTATCAAACAAAACATTTTCACCTGCTAAGGGGTTTTATTTTTGATACTCCTGATGAACACCTAGAGTCTTGGTAACAAGAGACTGCGATGCTCAAGTTTAATACTGATTCTCACCTCAAAGATCTGTCTCCTTTCAGAAGTATCTTAACCCTATAAGCACAAATATGAACATGCATTCTCAGGGCATCAAACTTTACCTAGCACCAAAAACTACTGGCTTTCACGGCATGATTATTTATTACCAAACCAAAGATAATAAGTTTCACCAGAAAAAGCAGGTGACCTCAGTAAGAAAATTCACTAGGATTTTTATCACATGCACTTCAATTGAAGAAAACTGATTATACATCCTTGGGGGATTACGTATCCACTGCTGCATCTGGGGTGAGATGTCATCTACAGAGCACTGCCAGCTGGATAAAACAGCCTAGGTTCACATTTGGGCCCCTCACTGTAAGAAAGACTCTGAGGTCCTCAAACGTGTCCAGAGAAGAGCAATGAAGTTCATGAAGGAGCTGGAACACAAGTCTTATGAGGAACGGCTGAGGGAACAGGGCTTGTTTAGCCTAGAAAAGAGGAGGCTGAGAGGAGACCTTATCACTCTCTACAACTACCTAAAAGGAGGTTGCAGAGAGGTGGGTGCTGGCCTCTTCTCCCAAGTCACAGGTGACAGGCCAAGAGGGAACGGCCTCAAGCTGCACTAGGGGAAGTTTAGATTGGATATTAGGAACAATTTCTTCACAGAAACTGGCTACGGCCAGTTTTCTCTTGGATATCACGGGCATTAAAGCAGAAAACTGCATGACGTGGTTCAGCTCCACCCCTAGCTCCTACCCCTAAATACTCTTATCGCTGTAACACAACTGTTCACCTGGTTCTCTTTATACAAACGATGCACCGACTGGTCTTCCTGCTGGTTTAAATCACCTCTCTCTCCAGGTGGGACAAGTACTGAAAACCCACAGGGCTGCTCGTGGCCATCAATGGAATATCACCACATTTGCTGATCTCTCCTGTGCCCACAATGGTTCCTGCAGGACTGTCAGCCTTAAGACGCTCCTTGTTTCGATGGAAAGGGATAGGAAATATTCCATACTCCTATGAACTTCACAAATGCAATAGCTTCTTTTGTACAGTGCTAAATAAATATGAAAAAAAGTGGGAAAAAAGGGGGTTTTACCCTTTTACAGCTGCTCGTCAGGAGGCTCTTCTCTTTGGATGGGGGCACAAAGCCACTCTGTGGAATATCACCGGGAGCCGGTTCTTTGAGGAAAAGAAGAAAACGCACGTCACAAATCACATACAACTTGTGAGACAGAGTAAGAATTCCTAAGAGTATCCTTGCCACGCCAGCAGCTGTATCCAGCCTGACTGAGTCGAAGGCTCAGCCTCTCGCTCATCCCTTTATCAGAGGGTTTGGCTCTGGGCCATGAGGGGCTGTGGGTACTGAGTACTGTTCAGCCACGAGCAGCACCGATCTGCTGCAGATCCGTGTGCGCCACCATCATCCACATGGAGAAACGGCAGCGCGCAGCATGCTCCTCCGCTTCCACAGCCCAGTTTTCCTCCAGTGGGAAAAAAACTAGGACACAGAGCAGGATGGGACATGCCAAGGTCTCATCCTAGCAGAATGCATCCTAGACCCGCATCTCAACCTAGACAAAATGCTTGTGGGCCCTAGTGCTCTGAGGCAGCCAGTGAAATCAGAGTCCCAGCCAGCCCGCCCCTGCTGTAGCCCACGGAGCACGCAGAACAGGATGCAGAGCAACAGAAAGAATTAATGTCTTCAGGAACGGTTTCAGCTGCACCAGTGTCTGCACAGTGTTTTTTCTCCTCCTGGTCTCATTTACACACACAATATAGATTTTTGTGCACAAGTGATTTCCCTCACCCAGGAAGCGACATCTCCGCTGACCCCCAGGAGTGGTTTTACAGGCCCAGCAATCACCTGCTGCAGCTTAGTAGGGGAAATGAGGAATGTTATACTCATGCAAAAATGCAAACAGAACTTAGCAGCCGTGTTCTCTTTCACAGGTGAACAGGGGACACAACACACGCTGCTGGACAGCCAGGGCATTTTGGGGAGATCACCGACTCTGAAATATGTGGTTTTGCCCCACATGCAGATGTGACTGGGGACATCAGAGAGCTGCCCGCAGAGGAATTCTAGGTGTTGTGTTTTTTCAACCCTGTACAGGCACAAATAAGCTTCAGGTTTGTGTAATCAATGGACCGCCATAAAATCATCCTTCTTGCAGCTCTCTCTCACCTGATTGTCTCAAGACCTCAAAAGACAGTGCACATAACAGAAAGACTTATCAAACAGCTGTTGAATAGGCCTGGCAGAAAATAATTTGATATCCTAAAGGGAATTTTAAAATAAAATTCAGTATCTGCTGCCCAGGAGGTCTCTTAAATGCCAGGACTTAGGAATAATTTCAGAAACGTCAGCCTGATTGTATCTAAAGCTTACTGCAGAATCACGTCCCCCTGCAATATCACCTCTTGGATCAACATCGGCATCCTCTGGGTGCCGTCATGGCTCCCCTAACCAGCAGAGTAAAGTTTGGCTCTGTGAGGCTGAAGGGACAAGGGATCGGGCTTATGAACCACCTGAACTCACCTGGCTGCTTTGCTGCCTGAACGTGGTCCACATCAAGGTTCCACTGAGTGAGGGTAAGTCCTTCCTTGGCCAACTCAACCAGGTCCTGGAGGGTCTGAGCATCCTTCTGGCTGTGAGATAAAAACTGTTCATCTTCATGGCCTGGTTTGGATTCATCAGAAGTCTGGCCTCCAGCCTCTGAGCAAGCAGGCTTAGGAGAACTGAGGTGAGGCTCAATTTGCTGGGACGCTTGTGGCTGATCAGATCCCACTGACGGCAGAAGGTTCTCTGGCTTATGATTCTGATGGAAAGGGGGGCAAAAAAAGATAAATTAGGTCTTGTTTTATGTATTTGCAGAGCTCAGACTACACTTCACACTTTTGAAACAGCTAGTAAAAGATTCCAGAGTGTTCCCCAGGTTCAGGGCATCAGTAAAAGCTCTCTAGTTTTACAAAGGACCCTTCAGAGATAAGACAGCTCTGAACAGAAGACAACTACAGCAGAAGATGCAGAAGACGAGGTTTCTCCAGCAGCGTGTCTGCACAGGCAACTGCCAAGCAGAAAGAATGGAGGAAACGCTCCCAATCCAACATCTAAATATTTCATTATAGCTGAAGCGCCTGGCAACGGTCGTAGCTAAAGCTCTCCAGGTGCTTCTGTTCTGAGTTCTGAAATGCTTTTGCAGTTACATGTAACCAAATCAACCTTTCACCTTGGAGCCGATGGTTTCCAGGTTCAGTCTCTGTTTCCCAATAAAAATAGTTTTGTTTGTTTATTTCTAAGTAAAAATGGTTTGGTCATTTCTGTGAATGGAAAGAATGAGGGAAACACAACCGTGCCATAATTTTAAAGGCCTTCCTACTTTTTATTTTTAAACTTATCTGGCAGTTCCTGGCTTGGATAAGAGGTCAAAAATCTTTGTAGATTGGAGCCCCTCCACTACAGCCCCAACCTGTAATAAACTGGTGAAAAACTCTGAGCTTTGACTAGGGAAGAAATATTAAATCTCTACCATCTGCAGCTCCTGGAAAGGAGGTTGGAGCGAGGTGGCTGTTGGTCTCTTCTCCCAACTATCAAGCAATAGAATGAGAGTTGTGTCAGGGGAGGTTTAGATGGGATATTGGGAAACAATTCTTTCCTGACAGAGTGGTGAAGCCCTGCCAGAGGCAGTAGGGTGTCCCCATCCCTGGAAGGGTTCAAAAAGTGCGTAGACATGGCACTTAGTGACATGGTTTAGCAGGCTGGGGTAGCAGTTGGACTGGATGAGCTCAGAGGTCTTTTCCAATCAAAATGTTTCTATGACTCTGTATAAAGCACCCATATGGGCACAATAATTTTTGAACAGAAGCACCAAATAATTCTTCAAGGAAAGAAGGAGAGAAGGAAGAAAAGTGACATCCTTCTTCTCAGAGAACAGGTATTTGATAAGATGAGAGACTAGAAGAGCTGTGTGTCTGTAGGCATTTTTTATAAAAACACAGAACACTGAAAGAGGCAGGAGATCCAGGTGAAAACCAGAACCAAATAGCAGAGCTGAAAACTGGATCAAAGCTCATATGCACCAAGAGGCAGTAGGACGCGCAGGGCAAGCCTGTGTGCAAATGTTTCACTTTACAATTCCAGGTACTTCTCCTCTGTGCAAGACAGATATCAAGTCTCCAGCTTACTTTTCACCCAGATCCTTGCTGAGTGCAAGATACTGGGCAAAGCTCATACTATAACCAGTCAGAGCAGAAAAACAAGAGCCAGGCTGTTGTTAGCATGGATGAACTAGTGGCAAAATGACCACAATGGGGTCCTTTTACTCAGCACCCTCTGTTCCCATCAGTTCCATTTCTGAAAGCTCAAGGAATAACAAGGTAATGTGAGCCTTGGTCTACTCTCCAAACTGGAGAAATGAAAGTTCGAGATCTGGAAAGCAAACTGTGTAAGATCAGGGGACAACAGGACATGAGCAGTGAATATGGATAGGCAGAGGATCATTTGTTTACCACATGAAGAAACAGAAGGGTTACACGGAAAGTGAACCAGGGAACAATCAGAGTGAAGACAAAAGAGCATCGCACCTGCACAGGCTTCCAGGGTACAATTGGAGGGTTTAATGCAGCAGTGTAGAATAATTCAGGATCATAGGATCCTGTCAGAGCACTGATATTCCATAAAAAGCACTCCTTGTTTTTGGACAATGGTAACAGCCAGGTTGCTTTCCCAGATTCATCCTCCAAAATCCTGCTAGTGGGAAGCTGAGGGGTAGGAGGGAATTCCACCTCTTCTGCAAGCAGCATAGCTACTCGCTCTTGGATCCTTTTGCGGGTCTTCTCCGGGTCCTGAAGCAGTAATGGTGGAGGTGCAGTTGGGCCTCTTTTACGCCGTTTTTTCTCTTTAAAAAGAAAAGGGAGAGGATCCCGAATAAACAAACAGTCAAACACATTGGACAAAGCCCAGCTCCTTCAGGTCTTGTAGTCAGTGAAGACCAAAAGGTAGCTGCAAGCTGAAGGCAACTCATAGGATTTCCACAGGTAGCCTGAAGCCTCATATCACCCACACGGGAGAAATGAACTCCAGAAAAGACAGACTCCTGCTCACACTGCTCTGCTGCCTTCTGGGAGCTGTCACCTCTCTACAAAGGCTGATCATTATGGAAGCAACTGATATCCACACAGACATGTGGAATGGTGCCTGCACGGCACTTGCCTAGATCCCAGTGTTTCACAAAAAAGGGAGAGAAAACCATAACAACCCCCTGAAGGACTCCTTTCCTTGTGTATAGATCACCGACAACATCAAACCACAGCGCTCACAAGCACTGAGCAGCTTTTGTTTGGAAATCCTGTGTCTGAATTACCTTTGCCTGACTAATGCCCCACCCCAAATCCAGCTGGCAATGCCTGCGGGCCAGGAGGAGACCTGAGCTGGGCCACAATGAGTGATCTCCCCTCTACAGAGCAGACAATTCTCTCCCCTGGCTGCTGTCTCCCTTACTAAACCTTTCTGAACACTGAAATAGCAAAGTACATGCTCAATTGCATACACGTATGTCTGCCACAGAAAGAAACAGAGAGATAAGGCTCAAAAAGCTGCGTTAATCCAAGCTGCAGCAGGATGAACAGGAAAAAATCCACCGCAGGAGAAATAACAATAATCTTGTCATGTTATTTCACTTCCACAGCTTACAAAAAATAACAGCTTATCTTAACACTATTATGCAGATTCAGATTCAAAAGATTCAATTGGTGAAAAAAGCATGAGACTCCAAAGGGATTTCACTAAAATGTATGGGCATCCTGCAGTCTTTCCGGGCTGTGTGTGGACACTGTGTATTGCTGAGGCTCCGGCAGCTTAAATAACACAGAAACAGCACTGTCCTCCCTCCTATACCCAACAGGAAAGTTTCAGTGAAGAGCAGGCTGTGCTATATTGCTTCCCAATAACCCAGCCCTTGACATTCGCTCCCTTTAACACATACCTGATCCTGGCTTCCATTTGATTGGCAAAGCGGCCACTGGTTTCACATTTGTAAAGGATTTTGCTTGCTCCTGCTTTTCTTGCTCCAACAGAGAGCGTGACATTGCCATAGCAACCAGCAAATCTTCATCCTTGGTCTCCAATTTGGCCCTCTTCTGCATTTTCTTTGCGTCCTCTTTGAAGGAGCCTTTTCGCTTTGCCTTGCTTGGTTGATTGCTGAAATACAGGAATGCAGCAGGAAGTCTCAGTTAATGTGACTGGATTAGACAAGAAACACCGAGCACTCCCGACCAGCTGCTCTACTGGCTCAGAGATTTTCATATCCAGGATAATGAGAAACTATTCACTACTTTATTACCTAGCAGAAAGCAAAGGATTTCTTATAATCCATGGAATTCAGAGCAATTTAGAGAAAATACTGTTTGGAAAAGGTAAGCGTAAGCCCACAGCATTGATGTAAGCATCCATCTTGAACGATTTTGTACCAAAAGGGAAAAACCACGTTGACGTAGGGCAAAAACAGGATCACCAGAAAATGCATTCCCACTTTTCTGCTGCCACAGGGAACAGGCAACAGTCTTCCCTCAGCATAAAAGTTAGGAGCCCTTCTACAAATCCAGTCAGGCACCACTTGCTGAGATCTGAAGGTTCGGCTCAAATCCAAGACAGCAGACACAGTTCTGTACTGAGCACCTTTCATAGAATCACATCTGCTTCCTCCTCGGCTCTGGGTGTCAGGCACATCCACCCAGCGCAGCCACAAGCCGAACAGCCGAGGCAACGGCCCAACAGATGCTCCAGAGAGCCTGCATGCTCATACTGTGTGGTTTGCTCAATAACCTCACACATCATTCAGCTTTACTGTGTAATTGCCTCACGGAGCACAAATGTTTCTGACAAACCGGTATAAGGTTATTTACGCCCCATTTTGCTCCTGCCTGCTGACTTTTAAAGCCATCCACCACCTGATTCCTACTGAAGGAAAACAAGATGATTTCTCCAACTAACTCCCACGTTCTACTCAGCCGGTACTGGGTCACAGCTCTACTTGACCTTCTCTGGACTGGGGCATCCGGCCCGCGCGTCTGCCTTGCTTCTAACCTTCGCCCACAGGAGCACAGAGTCAACATCTCCCAGGCCAAAGGAAGTAACCAGCACCTTTTATTTTCACCAGCTTACCTAGGATACTGAAGAGGTGCCTCACCAAGTGAGGACGCCTGCAAGTGCACTGCCTGAAGAAGCAGGTTAGGAGGAACTTCCATCTCGACAGCACAGCGTTTCAAGTGACTGACTCGGCTCTGGGCAGTTTGGAACTGCTTCCCACAAATGGGACATTCCGGGACTGGTGGTTTGCTGGAGGATGACATCTGTGCTTCTTCCATCTCATCCAGGCACCTGTGAGACAATGGCAAATCTTATCTCTGAAGACTTAAAAACTGTCTGTGCTAAGATTGAAATGATATTAAAGAATAGGAAGCACAATCACCTCTACCTGTAGCAGCCGGAAACATCCCATAAAGAAACAAGAATTATGTGCCCCGCACTGAGCTGAACACGAGATGTAACAGTAGATGGAGATTATGGCCTTGGAGGCATATTAAAAACACATTGCTCAAAAGCAACTGCAGGTAATAACCTCCTTTAACTTCATCATGCCTAAGACCTCCTTCTGTTTTCATTCTTACATTCCAGCTCACTTATAAACCACTGTTAAAAAAGAATCACCCCACCAGAGAAGTCTTCCTCGCCCAAAACACGACTAATTCTTTTCCTCCGTAACTAAACCACATCCCAAAATGCCATAGCTACACACAGTGACATCCTAGATGTCCTTAGACAAACAATTCTTAGGAAAATAGAGCAAACTTCATACTGTTGGCTGAAATCAGAAGATCTTAAAATGTACAGTAGTGGGTCCTCGTTAATTTTGACAGCACTTTACAGCCATGGCTCCTCTGCCACACTGCTGATGAAAGCAGCATGGGCCTCCCTACACACATACAGAAGCCCTGCAGGGCAAGACAATCAGCTCCTGCTTTGAGATAAAAACGACTGGTTTATTTAAGCCATAAATGCCAATGTCGCTACCGTGTCCTGTAACGCTAAGCTGACTGAGCAGTCTCTGAGGTTAACGGAGAGGATGTGGAAAGGACACATCGTGCTGGTCTTTCACCTGTTAACATGCTGCTCTCGGCGCGTTGTGTTCATGGCTGAGAGATCTTTCTGGCAGATCTGACAAAAAAACAAGCCTGCATCCTCCAGGCTTGCCAGGGCGTCCTCTTTGCTTTCCTGCTGAAGAGCCAAGGCCAGAGCCCCATCGTGTTCCATGGACAGAAGATGGTGGGTATCTGTCGAAGAAGGGAGAGATGAGCTAAGACAGACCACTCAGAATCCTGTATGGAAGGTGTAGAACTGCTATACTTGTCATTATTAGTTTATTAAACTAGATACATCAAACTTAATTGCAATCTTTTACTTGCATCCTCACATCTGATCTCCCACGAGGAAAAGCACACACTGTGCCCTTCAAACTCTCTCAGCCTGCCCTACCCTGGGAGCAGCAGGTGGCAATTTGTTCACGGTACCTCACATGTCACAGCCAAATAAAGGGCAAGTTTGGGCTAAAGTTTCTGGGGAGAGCATGGGATCTTACACATTACGTACTAAACGCAGCAGATTTTCATGCCCACGCAGAACCAGCAGGGCCCCGACTCATAAAGAACCAACCCAGAGTAAAAGTGCTGTGAATTCAA
The DNA here is from genome assembly GCF_032191515.1 of Phaenicophaeus curvirostris. Lineage (NCBI taxonomy): Eukaryota > Metazoa > Chordata > Aves > Cuculiformes > Cuculidae > Phaenicophaeus > Phaenicophaeus curvirostris. The sequence continues at coordinate 15,040,206 of NC_091407.1, read as the reverse complement.
TCCATCTGCACAGAATATATCACGTTATGCAGAGCCTGGAGATCTACCAAAGCTGGGGGCTACCGAAGAGTCAGATTTACCTAAGAGCTATCTAAGCCTGTCCTGAGGGAAGGATGACAAAGTTCACTGATCCAGTTTCCAAGAAGACAATTATCTCTCTGGAACCTAACATGAGGTTAATTCCGCCTTAGAGAAGAGCTGGGAGAAAAGCATGGACAGTCCTTTAACAACGGAGAAAGCGAGTTTTCTCAGTAATCCGGAGTGATTTATTCAATGCTGCACACAGAGCCACAAGGCGAGCTGGGAACAAAGCCCAGGAATCCGGACTGCTGCTCCTGCAGCCATTCTCGCCAGACCACAGAGCTCCCTCTGCACGTACAAGAGCTAATGAGAGAAACGTACCATTCTCTGGTAGGTTCTGCTCCTGGCTTTCATCAGACTTTGGCAAACTGTCATCTGTGCTGTGCTTTAGCTGCTCGGGTGCCACCCTCTTGAACTGCTGCATCCTCTCCACCACCAGCTCTGCCACCCGCACCTTCGGTGTCTTTGAGGTGGGTGAAGAGCAGGTCCCTGGCTGTGTAGCAGGATGGAAGGATAATGTAGTCTGGGAACAGCTACTCGGAGGATTTACTAGAAGGGGAGAAAACACCAGAGCGTTACCAGTCCTTTAAACACAGCTGAGCTGCCCAGATTGCTGCTGGGAAGCTTTCCTCAACAGCAGCCCAAGCCTGGCTCTGATTTGCAACAGCCATTTTTAGAGGAAGAACTGAACAATGCTATTACATGACTTTACACTCATAAACCGCAGTTACGGTGTCAGGCTCCTGTGCTACAGTGGGGTTTAGAAGTCTCTGTAACCCTCTTAAGGGATGGGATATTAAGAAAGGCCTTGCCTGAAGGACACTTGCAAGAGCAACAAGCAAGGCAGCCCCCCAACCCCGCTCTCCGCAGCGTTCCCACCACAGGATGTCGTGTGCTTCCGGCTGTTCTTCCCTCTGGGCTCCAAACCTTATCTGTGACTCGAACTTTCAGGCCATGAGCTGAAGGAACCCAGAGTTCCCAAGGAGAGCTGGTAACAAGCAGCAGGTAGAGGCAACGCTGGATTACGTCACTGCTCCACTTGAGGCTCCCTGTGGTTACGAGCAGCGCGCACAATGACACCAAAGATTTCACAGCCCAGGATCTGGCTCCTGAGCGCAGTCACTTAAGAAGGGTGATCAGGACAGGACAGGTACAAAAGAATCCTTTTCCTGGCTGACCTTATTTACCAGTTTAAGGACTCCCTGCACTGGTGACTGCCTTCTGCCACCATGTTTAATAACCACTGAAGGAGTAACCCTTTACTAATTAATCCATCACCTTTCTTAACTTGTTTATATTCCTGACCTTCACAACATATCCTGGCAATACAATTCACAATACAATGATGCACTGGGTGCAAAAGCACCTCGTTATTTTCTAAGCTTGCTTCTGGATGATTTGAGGACGTTTTTCTCAGTTCTGTTTTTGAAAAAAAAACCCCAGCGAATAATGACTCTCCAACACATCACTTTGTAGCTAGGCTTCACCTTACCTGCCTGTAGCCCAGCACTCACTCCTAGGTTAAACCCTGGAATAAGACTAAGTACCTAAGTGCAGGTGAAAAGCCAAGATGCAAGTCTGCTTCGACCAGTGCTGCTCTAGGTTCCCTCTGGTGGACTTCTGAAGAGCTCCACTGAACTACACAGTGTTTTCAGTCCTAGTTTATTTTCTGTCTGAAAGCCTTCGGCTCACTCACCTTTCAGAGTCACCTGGCTGCACTCGCTGGCCTCTGCACTCAGCTGGCTGGCAGGGAAAGGGCTTCTCTTTCCATCCTCTGGTGCAGTCTCACCACTGCTACACACCACAGCATCACTATTTTCTTTGTGCAATGATGTTTGTCCCTTTGGACCCAAACCTTGCAGCAAATTTGCCTCCTTCACTGCTGGTAAGTGATGGTTTTGGCCTTTAGCTGCAGCTTTGCCTCTTCTTGATCTGCCTCTTGTTGCAGTGCTCTTCGACCTGCTCTGAGCCCTCTTCACTGCCTCACTGTCCCCAGCTTTTTTCTTCGCTCTACCCAAAAGATCCGCCCACAACTCCTTAAAATCACTGTCCTGTTCATCCATTGGCATCAAGGTTCCAGGAATGCTGTGGCCTAATGATTCTGTGAGGACAGGAGGGCAGGGGAAGCTACCAGCGTCAGATCAGGTTTCCTTCCGTGACCTGCAGTTTCACAAAGTCCCTCCCACCACCTCAAAGATCTCCATCCTCCAGACTTCAACGAGGTCAACTCAGTGGGCACCTCTCCGCTGTTCATACAGCTCATTCTTCCACTCTTAATTTCCAGCCATGTAGTGGAGCCCGTTCTCTCCCCAAGGACCCCACTTGCTTTCACACATAACACATTGACAACGAGGTTCTTCGAGGTCCATAAGTTAAGCACCCCTGTTTGTACAGAGCATGCATAGGATCTTCATGATAGGTTCCAGGGCTCCAGAACAACATTCAATAAAGCCTTTAAATAAAGAAATAAAAAGGTGATTATGTAGGAAGGTACATGAAGATGCACTGTGGGACAGGGCTGGGGTAGAACTTTGAAGGAGGAGACAACTTGTATAAAACAGTAAGGTTAGAAAAAGCATGTATTGACTGAAAGCACCATCACTGCAATTGTACCACAGACACACACAAGCCACTCTAGGAAAGAAGAGGAAAGCATTCAAAACCGATTCCTGATACTGATATTTTGTTCTAGAGCTCAGGATTTGAGACTGTTCTTTCTTTAAATGCACTCATACATGCATTTATAGAACACAAGACCAGGGAATGCAGCAGGGCAGGAAAAAAAAAAGCGTCCTTCAGATCAAGCAGCTATTCTAGAATGTAAAATTCTCCTCTGCGACACGGCAGCTTTGAAGAGAAGAGTCCCATCTCACTTTGAGGAGTAAATAAAGGGAGTTTCAGGCATTTCAGCAGGGTTTCTGGGACAGCTCTGAGAACAACTCTACTACACATGTTCATCCTTTCTCTTCTTCTCCCTCCATGGCTGCTCACGTTCAGGATTAGCAATCCTGCTAACACTGAACTCTTCCTCCCAGCATTCAATGAACCATCACACTGAGCATGTTTCACAAACTGCCACCAAGTACACAAGGTAAACAGACTAAACAAAGGGTATTTGTACATGAGTTTCTTCATCTTTTCAGCTACAGCAAGAACAGCAGTGTTGGCTGGGGATTACTTGGAACAGCACGAGGCACAATGTCCAGATGGAAATACCATCAGCCCCCAGGTAACATTAAAACTAGATCTCTATTCTTAGACATTTTAATTGTCCTCCTCTTCCCAGTCCTAAGTTCACTGTGGTTCTGGCTGCTTTACCAGAGGTTTTATATTGCTCCCAAAAACCTATTCCTTTCAAGCCTAAACTGGCGTGTTTCACTTGGAACTGCAGCAGCTGTGGTTCAGTTTCTCCATTAAAGCTCTGGGCACAGAAAGACTCAAAAAGCAAGAAAAACACATGCAAGATTGTTTTCTCAAATGGCTTGGCTGCAGACATGCGAGGCTCAGGAATGCTGGTTACACACTTTCATGGGTCAGCCTTTCCTATAAGCAATTACAGATGTTAATGGATTTATTTATTTCAAACTCAGGCTCCCAAACCAGCAGAGGATTTTACTGTGAATCTTGGAGCAATTTCCTGTTAGAGAGAAACTGCAGTTTCATATAGCCAGTTCATAAATTCAATTTTCCTGGACAGAATCTTGGTGTAGTTATCACTGTAAATTGACCATTTTCTCGTGAGTAGGAGACAGCATGTGGAGAAAAACAGAACCTCACATCCTCCACGGCTTTAAATACCTCTCACAGACACATTTGTACTGCCGTATTATTTACAGTGAGTTCCTGATATTAACCATCGAAACAGATCAGTACTGTTGTGTTTGCAATCAACGTTCAGAGCTCCAGGCAGAGCAAGACAGACACACAAACGATGCAAAACTAACGAAGAATACATTTGCCTTCCTTCCCCCTTTCCAGACTTGTATTTACAGACTCCTGCTCTGTTCAGCATCTCAGTATTCCTGAACCTGCTGCTGTACCTAACAGCAGCTTTGGCACCCGTTTGGAGAGCTTGAAAAGTAATGGCTTTGAAAATAATTTCTTTCAGTATGGCATTCAATTCATTTTGGGAGATTTTAGAACTCAACAAATCACAAAGCTTGTCAAATAAAACAAACAGCAGCGCTTACCAATCCGCTCAGATGTCAAATCTATAGCCCAGCTGTGCCCTTCAAGTGAATGTGGATCAGCAAAACAGAATAATGCAGGACTAACAAGAATGAAAGACAGAATCTGGAAAATGGAAGGAAAGGTTGGATTTAGTGTATTTTGTACTTACTGCTCTTTTTGCTCAAGTCCCAAGCTGTGTCGGAGAGGAAACCGCAATAGCACATGCTGCAATGGTGCCAAGTCCTGCCACTTGCACCAGCCTGAGTGGAATATGCAGGTGGCTGGATTTGTTGCTGAGGATCCACTCAGCAGGGTCCCCAGCCCTGGGCAGCATCGCTGCAGAGACCACCCAGCACCCTTCGGAAGGCAGAACAGGTCAGACAGACTGCACAAAGCCCCAAGGAACCTGGTCTGACCCCCACAACTGACCCTGCTTTGAGCAGCGTGTTGGACTACAGACCACCTGAGGCCATCCCATGGTCCTACAAATAGCCCGTCCTTGCCTTCTCCATTTTGGACTAATTTTGTTTCCTGGTAACTTTGTTTAAACCAGGACAACAGTTAATTCTCACAGAAATCCATCAATGTTACTATCATAACCCTCCAGCCGTATAACACCCCACCTTTTGATCCTGCCCTTTCTAGGCTCACAGGCATCTACTGAATTAAGTTCCTTAGTTTAGCTGCAAAAAAACAGGAGAAAGTATCCCTTTTCATCAGTTCTGTTTGCTTCCTCTCCACTTCACTGCCTGCTGCTGAGACAAGGAGGACAGAAGCTCCAAATCCACTCTCTTCAGATCACTCAGTATTTTATTAAATTACATGTATCACATCCTCCAGTGTCTGTGCTCTAAAACAAGTCACTGTCTTTTCTCTTTCCCTAGGAGAACCTTTCCTGGCCCCTCACCATCTCCATCAGTATTCCATGGATCCCCTTCACTCTCCACTGCCTCTTCTGAGGCATGCTGACCTGTACTGCAGACAGCAGACTGCAGGTACTGCCCAGTTTTATATTGGTCCCACTCCTTCCCTACCAGGGCCTCGCAGGTCCTGACATCTTTTTTTGCTTTGTTCTGAAAGCACCTGCTTGGTGAGCAAAGGTTTTACCAGAACAGAGATGCCCAGGGCTCTTTCAGTATCTGGAAGCATGAAAGTGTTCCATTTTTCCATTTCCACACTGTACTTTACACTCCTCCCCCACTGAAGTTCATGATCTACTGTGTTCATGTAGCTGGGAGCCTGCTGGAATCACCTCTGCTCTCAACTGAATTCAAAAAGCCGCATCCCTGCTCAGTGGGACAATCAGGTACATCCCAAGGTGGATTCCGAACGAACCCTTGGATGCTCTTTGCTATCTTTCAGCCAGTTTCCTCTCTCAGATCATTTACCATTCACAATTACCTCCTTCTCCTTTTGAAAGGATTTATGAGCAAGGTACACTAATCCACTCTTTGTTTCCTTATTTGTCAACAAATTCAAACCCCTCCAGCTGACTACTGAGAGAGTCTATTGGTGAAATGAGGCTAGCAAGTTTGTAAGATGCTATCAGGATGAAAATATATAATGTCAGACATCTACAAAGAACTTGATGAACATTTCAACTAGTTTTATAGGCACTTACACAAGACTTAGTGCCTTCTAATCACTTAGCTCAATCATAGGATCCTTCTTAAAAAAAACCAAAACCAGCAGGCTAAACATCTGCTACCCTCTCACCTTCTAGAGAAGCATCTCTTTTAACAACTGAAAATGTATTTCTATCAAACACCCAACACCTTCTCTCTGAGCCCTCTAACATCCTGCTCACTTGCCACTTGAAACCACTTGTTCCAGGAACAATTCTCCTGCCCTTTCCAGCCCCCAGGAATGTGTCATCAGCGTGGCCAGAAGGCGTCCTCAACAACTTGTACCCAGTAGGCACCTTCTCTTCTCTTGACCTCTCTGGTGGTTCCTCAGTATGAGTCCTGATTGTGCCTTCAGAAAGGAAAGGGCTGTGCTCCCTAGGGAGCAACTTCCTAGGTTTTACAAGAAATACTAGGGAAAGTGGGATTACTTAGCACTAGAAAGCAGGGCATAAAGTGCCATTTCCTTGCAGAGAAAGCACAGATCAGCCCATTCTACAGACAGATCCTCTCCCCACAAGAAACAGGCAGCTGCATTCCTAACTGGCTGGAGGAAGACCCGGTGCTGAGCCTGCAGCAGCCGTCTCTGCTCCACAGGAATGGTGGCAGGAGCACCTTCTCTAACTCCCTCCACCAGCAAGTTCAGCAAGATCAGCATGACAGTGGTCCTGACAGTCCTCTAAGGCTGGCCAGAACTTAACGAAGAACGGGATCAAAGCGACCAATATCGCTTCTTAAGAAATTAGTTAATTGCCACGGTGGGCAGGAACATAGGCTGCTAATTACAGCTCACTGACAGCAGACAGGGTGATGGGATGCACCCTGGAAGTTTTATTGCCCCCTCCCTTTCTCTTTCTTTGAAAGCCGAAGCCTGAGGATCTGAAAGTTGGTGGCAAGATGTTCAATCAAGCCAGTCCAAATACTGCACAGGGAAAGAATTTCTGTAGTGCTTGTTCTGGAAACCACACCAGAAGGCATTCCTGAGGGATTCTTCTCAAGCAAATCTTGTAACAAGAAGCCTTCTGACAGGTTCCTGATGGAGAACTTGCATGTGAACAGTGTAAGTTCTGGAAAAGTATATTATCCCCCATATACTTATGGACTCCACTAAATCCTTTTCCCTCCAGGTTCCTGCACCAACCAGCACCTTTTCCACTGACACTGTGCTACGGAGATACACCACCTGAGCTGCACAGTGCAGGGTCTCCATGTTTGTAGAAGCGCAAATATATTAACACTGAGGAGAGCAGTGCTTGTTCTGCGGGGAAAGAATAAATTAAGTGCAGAAGGGAAATTCAAAGTTAGCTACCAACCTTCTTGTCCTGGTCTCTGTCAGCTCTCCTGTGCCTGAAAAGGATAACAAAACCTGACATGGAAATATAGGAAATTACAAATCAACTCGAATCTATACAAGCAAGGAAATGATAGCTAGGAAAATAATCACCAGATCCTAACAAGCAATCTTAGCAAAGATCAGTAGCGATGCCTACCTGGCATTGCCCACTGCTCTTACCTGCTATCCCATCAAAGCACAACACTCACATCTCTTTCCAAGGCTACACCTCGTATATAGGGCAGAGCAGTTCATGACCAGCAAAAGATCTATCACATTCCAGACACGAGTTGTAAATCACTACTTACACAACAAAATGCCCCTCTGCCTTTCAAACATTGTAGAAACTAAACTTACTTCACCAAAACAGGACGTTTTCAGTCTATAGCTCCTCTGGAAGGATAAAGGGGAAGTGAATATAAAAATAAAACCTAACGGTCACTCCGGTGCAAATGCTCATGGCTTGTATGCAAACACAGGAGCACACAAATCATAAAGATGTGCTGTTAGTGTTTAAAAAATGCTTACTTGATTGGACTGGAAACAACAACAAGCTATTAATTTTAACAGAAGGCTACAACCAAGAACTGAATAAAAACATTTCAGCAGAGGCCTCAGAAAGCAGTAAAGAGATCAATACTTGCCAAAGCTTAACTTAGCTTTCAGAAAAGTAATCAGAGTAATAATAAAAGCAAATATGTAAAATTACATAATAGTACAGGAATCGCATAGCACCGAACAATGAATTGTATTAGTATGAGCAAGAGGTCAAATTACACAAGATCCATTTTCTGGTCAGAAAAACTGAAGACTTTCAAAAAACTGTTTCTGATGTACATCAAAACCAAAAAGAAAAACAGAGCAAGGCCACCAGATCAATATAATACAAACTGTAGAGCTGTTAATTTTGACAATACTGAATATTCTTATAAAATCCATCTCATGATGTCATTAAGAGCAGCCCATTCCAACCACAACCCAAAGCGCACTGAACAGCAACGACTGAAGGTATTTCTGTCAACAGAATCGGATCACATGCAAGCAGCAGCCGCTGTGATTTTTCAAAAAGGATAATCAGGAAAGGAACCACCCATCTTTCAGACTGAGATCAATGCCAGGCCGTTAAAGAATGGCTTACATGGGAATTGATGAAAAAAGATGGATAATAAAACACCAATCAACACAGTGTTATGAAAACCACGTTCTCCTACGTTAAGCTAATACCTTTTTAATGAGAGCTCTGAGTTAACAGAGGTGTAATGCTTTTGTAAACCATTAAAGAAGTATCAGGGGACACAATGATTAATTAAAATCATACAAAGTCAATACAACATATTTAAAATCATTAAATGCAGTCAGATAGGTTTCAAAATGCAACTGCACACAGCAGTCAGCGAGCACATATGTTTCCAGTGCCATCCCACAGAGATTAGCTCTCTGCCTATCTTGTTTTCCTGTTATTTAGACCTAGGAAATGAGTTAGGAGCGACACAACCAACCAGCTTAGGAACGGTACCTTTCAACCTGCCTTTCCAGCACCCAGCACAAAATTCAACCCAGCCCCATCGCCATTCCACAGCGACCACAATGTGACCGTACCCCAGGTGTCCAACTCCACTCTGATGTGGATAATTCCGACCATGTCAGACAACATTATCATTTTGTAGGTTGAGAATGGAGTAATCAATGTTATGGATGTTTGTCTCAAGAAAATGAACAGAATAAGTAATGAACAAGAGACTATAAAGAGAAATAAAAAGGAAGACACTGTTATTCTAAAGGGCGTGTTCACTTAAAACAATTTAAGTTCTAGCGATGCCATTTTTACCGCAAAGTGTAGGTCCTGAATTGTGATTGTGTTAAAACTTGTCCTCACAAAAGGCAAATATAAAGAGAAACGTAACACAGCATCTTGATTTCCCTACATTCTCTAAACTAGAAAGATGCTTGCTTTGAAAAAGTGACCAAACTCATCATGGATTTCGACAGGTGATCTAATAATATATCTTCTACACTAACATTTCATTAATTTATAACGAGGAATAACTTGCTCTCTTCTCAGCTAAGATCACACATAAGACCCACAGTAAAAAACGCAATGTACTGCTTCGTGGATATGTTGCTTTATGATGTTTCCGTGCTATCAAATCTGTTCTCTACAATCCAGTGTTCATCACAAACAGGCTTGGTTTACTGTTCAGAAGACACATTTTAAAATATCTTCCTATTAAAATATCTTCTCCTTTCATTAACTTAGTTCCTTCATTGTCTCGATATCCATACATATCGTTACTTACAGACTTGCTTGAGTGCTCTGGGAAACCCTGGTCTCATATCACTGATCTCAGGGACACGTAGATGTCTATTTGCCACCACCAACAACAATAACAACAAGAGCTCAGCTCTCAGCCAGCGACACCAACCTCTCTGTTCTCAGCTCTCAGGAACATTCTTTCTAGAAACTCTGGACAAGGGCCCTGAATTCAACTGAGGACCCTGAAGCCCCGTTTCAGTTTCACCACCACACAACAACACGTCAAACATTCTCCTTAAATTGCTATTTTATACCATTTGACAGTTTCTTTGGAAAAAACCTGTAACGAAAATTGACCCAGTGGGCAAAGTAAATGCTCAAAAGAACTTCAGGTCCATTTTCTTCCAAATGTAAAGCTTATGATAAAAATTCTACTTCTGTTTTCAGTCTGCTCATGACACATGCGTATAACATAAAACAATAAAATGACTTCTGGCTAGGCAGAAAACTGTTTTAATCCAAACAACAAAATCAGAGGGAAGAGGGCGGACTAGGAGGAAGATGAAGAAAGAGATTTTAAGTGCATCGGAAAGCCAGACCCACAAGAGTCTTTTTTTTTAAGTTAGAGCAGTGATCACACCCAGCCTGGGATTTCTGAAAGCAGGAGCCAACAGGCTGAGCATCAGGCAATGTTACCGCCTCTGGGCTTTACCAAAGTCAGACAATTTAGTACAGACAATATATGGTTTTGCTCAGGAAATGCATGATTTTGGCTTTATTTAAACCCAGCATAGTTAAAAGAAGTACCTGTGCACCTGCAGGACCAGGGACAAAGCGTTGTTAGTAATGCAGCCGAAATTGTGGTTTCTCCTCAAGGCGGTTCCACGTGTTGTTCCACTGACCCTGAGCCTGGAAGAGAAAGACAAAACTCCACATTGTTTCTTTCTGCTTTCTTTGGTAACATAGCTTGAAGAAAGTTTTCTTTGAGACCAGATGCATGAAACAAAGCTTTTAATGATTCTTCCTAGCAGTCAGTGCATGTGCTAACTTTGACACTCTTGCCATAAAATCAGAGAATGGTTCGGGTTGGAAGGGAGCTCAAAGCCCATCCAGATCCACCCCCTGCCATGGGCAGGGACACCTCCCACTGGATCAAGGTGATCAAAGCCCCATCCAACCTGGCCTTGAACACCTCCAGGGATGGGGCAGCCACCACTGCTTGGGGCCTCCTCACCCTCACAGAACTTTTCTTCCTAAGATATCAGCTCCATCTCCCCTCTGACAGCTTAAAATCCTTCCCCTTCATCTCACTCCTGCCCTCCCTGATCAAGAGCCCCTCCCCAGCTTTCCTGGAGCCCCTTTCAGTACTGGAAGCTGCTCTAAGGTCTCCCCTTAGAGCAGGGGAGCAGCCTTCAGCAGCCTTCTCTTCTCCAGGCTGAACAACCCCAACTCTCTCAGCCTGGCCTCATACAGGAGGTTCTCCAGCCCTCGGATCATCTCCGTGGCCTCCTCTGGACTGGCTCCAACATCCCCATGTCCTTCCTGTGCTGAGGGCTCCAGAACTGGACACAAGGCTCCGGGTGGGTCTCACAGAGCAGAGCAGGGGGGCAGAATCCTGTCCCCTGCCTACCAGCCCCTCTGCTGCGGCTGCAGCCCAGGACATGGCTGGTTTCTGGGCCGTGAGTGCCCACTACGGGCTCACACCAGGCTCCCCCTGACCCCACCGGGTCTCCCCTGGGGCCGCAGCACCCAGGGCGTCGCTCCCGGCCTCGATGGCGCCGCTCGCGCCTCAGGAGGGGCCCCGCGGCCGCTGACGTCACGCCGCTGACGTCACGCCGCTGACGTCAGCCCTCCCCCTCCTCCTCCTCCCCGCCGCCAGGTGGCGCCGCGCGCGCGCGAGCCCGGCGCGATGACGTCACCGCCCCCTCGCCGCCCCCACCCCCCCATCGTGTACGCAGGCGACGCCAACGACGTCACGGCGCGCGCCCCGCCCTCCCCGCCTCAGCGTGATGACGTCACCGCGCCCGCTCCGCGAGCCCCCTCGCCCCCCCAACGCCTCCCGCTGACCTCTCCGCTGCCACACGCGCCGCTCCTCGCGCGCGCCCTCCCCGCCGCCCCCCCCCCCGCCCCGCACCTCTTCCGCGGGGCCACGACAGGCTCGGCGCGCGCGCGCACCCCCCCCCACTTTGAAACGGGCGCTGCGCGCGCGCGCGCCACAACCGGGATTCCCGCGCAGCCGCGTCCGCGCATGCGCGCAGAGCCCCGCCCCGGGGCGTCGAGAGCGGCCTGGGAGGGGGGGCGGCTCAGCCCGGAGGGGTTCGAGGGGGCATGAAGCCCCTGATCGAGGGGGAGGTGTCCCTGGCAAGGTAAGGGGTGGAAATCTTCCAAGATCCCTGCCAACTCGAGCCGTTCTATGGTTCTGTGACTCAGTTCTGTGGTTCAGTTCTGGGCCCCTCAGCACAAGAAGGATGTTGAGGCTCTGGAGAGAGTCCAGAGAAGAACAACGAAGCTGGTGAGGGGACTGGAGAACAGGCCTTATGAGGAACAGCTGAGAGAGCTGGGGGTGTTTAGCCTGGAGAAGAGGAGGCTGAGGGGAGACCTCATTGCTCTCTACAACTACCTGAGAGGAGGTTGTGGAGAGGAGGGAGCTGGGCTCTTCTCCCAAGTGCCAGGGGACAGGACGAGAGGGAATGGCCTCAAGCTCCGCCAGGGGAGGTTCAGGCTGAACATCAGGAAAAAATTTTTCACAGCAAGGGTCATTGGGCACTGGCAGAGGCTGCCCAGGGAGGGGATTGAGTCACCTTCCCTGGAGGTGTTTAAGGGACGGGTGGATGAGGTGCTGAGGGTCATGGTTTAGTGATTGATGGGAATGGTTGGACTCGATGATCCGGTGGGTCCTTTCCAACCTAGTGATTCTATGATTTTATTGCTCACTGAAATCTGCTTTCAGTGAAGGACAGAAGATGCACAGGGTAAGGACTGCAAGAGGAATAAAAAGCCAACATTCCCTTCCAAACCATTCCATGGCTTTATGACTGGACTTGGAAAGGAGGAACGCTCACAGCACACTGTGTTTTAAAGGACTGGAATCTATCAAAGCTCTTTAAGCCAAAAGAGGGGAGATTGAGATGAGATCTTAGGGAGAAATGTTCTCCTGTGAGGGTGGGGAGGCCCTGAGTTTGACCAGAAGAGCACTGGTGGCTGCCCCATCCGTGGAGGTGCCCAAGGCCAGGCTGGATGGGGCTTGGAGCCCCTGATCCAGTGCGAGATGTCCCTGCCCATGGCAGGGGTGGAACTGGATGGGCTTTGAGGTCTCTTCCAGGCCAAACCATTCCATGACTCTATGAAATACTCCTATGTAGAGAAACATAAATAGGGAAAGAAACAGATCTCACCTGTTCCTGAGCACAGAACTAGCATTTAAAATTGCAGGATCCCAGAACAGTCAAGGTGGGAAGGGCCTTCTGGAGCTCATCCAGTCCATCCCTGCTAAAGCAAGGTCACCCCAGCAGAGGGTGCACAGGAATGCATCCAGACGGGTTTGGATCTCTCTGAAGAAGGAAACTCCACACCTTCCCTGGGCAGCCTGTTCCAGTGCTCCAGCACCCTCACGGGACAGAGGCATTTCCAGTTTGTGCCCGCTGCCCCTTGTCCTGGATCTTAGTTGGCCTCAAGCCCCAGCGCTTCAAACTCCAGTATGAAAATCTTGGCTTAATTAAGTGCATCCTAGTGATGTTCCTCTGTGAATTACAACTGTGTAGGTGCAGGCAGGTCCCTGAAACAGCAACGCTTTAGATACATAGAATAGTTTGAGATGGAAGGGACCTTAAAGCCCATCCAATTCACCCTTTGCCATGGGCAGGGACACCTCCCACTGGGTCAAGGGCTCCAAGCCCCATCCAGCCTGGCTTTGAACACCTCCAGGGATGGGGCAGCCACCACTGCTCGGGGCAACCTGGGCCAGGGCCTCCCCACTGTCATTGCAAAGAAATTCCACCTTATGTCTAGTCTAAATCTACCCCTCTCCAGTTTATACCCGCTGCCCCTCATCCTATCCGTACAAGCCTTTGTAAACAGTCCCTCCCCAGATTTCTTCTAGCCCCTTCAGGTACTGGAAGGTTGCTATAAGGTCTCTCTGGAGCCTTCTCTTCTCCAGGCTGAACAACCCCAACTCTCAGTCTGTCCTTGGATGGGAAGTGCTCCAGCCCTCTGATCATCTTTGTAGCCTCCTCTAGACCCATTCTGTCACACGGGTTTGAGCTGTCTCTGCAGAAAATGACAATTATGGAACTTAAAGGCAGTACTGCCAATATGAAAATATTTTTTAGATAACAGCTTGAATTTGCTGTGCAATGGTATTTCTAGAAAATCTCTTTATCTATTATATAGACATATTTTTCCCTAGTATGCTGCAGTCAGCATGTCTCCAATCTGTGTTCCACTTTATCTCTGCTCAGTCTGATGGGCAGATCGACTGAGCTCTGTTACGACTTGTAACAGTGGCTCCTTGGCAGCTCTAGAGCAGCTTTTTAAAGCTTTTGCTACAAGCTGATTCAATCCATGTCAGCGGTGATTAGAGAAGCAGCTGTGGGGCCAATTCCAATGAGTAAAGTTTAGGTTTTGTGCTAGTTTATTGTGTTAACCTGCCTTTCTCCTAGACTTCAGCCATACTGCATGTCAGAGCTCAGCAATATGTCCAGCACCTCGAGTCTCTTGAAAGGGCAAAAGAAGCAACAGTGCAGCATTTTCCTCAAGAGCAGGTTTGGTATGTTGTTTTTTTTCCTCTAAAGTGTGAATTTTGGGACAGCACATGCCATCATATCCAAGTCCTCTTGCAAGCCTGCCAGAAAAAGATGCATGTTTCCGATCAGTAAGTGACACAGCTCCAATTAGAGAGTGTGCACATCGAATTAACTTGTAACAAACCAAAGTTTGTCTTGTTGTCCTGGGAGGCGAAATCAAACATAATTTCCAAGAAGGATCACCATTGTTCAGCAAGGGCACTGGGCATTAAACACAAGCTAAGAATCTCTAAACACATTAAAAAATGCAGTGCCCAACTAAAACCGAAAACCCTTGGTCCCTTGCAGCACACTGGAAGTTAATGGAGAACACTTGCTTTGTAAAACAGCTCCTAAACCACTTGGGAGAGAACAGGTCTGGTGACCAAGATACAATAGCAAAACAGAATTCAAGTTGAATCTCCTGCTGCCTCCTCTCACAGCTGTGACTTCCCGAGTTTCTGTAGATTTAATCTGGACAGTTCCATGAAGGGTTTACTTACTGATTTCCTTCTGGATCAGGTTTTAACTCCAGTTACCTCTCATTTACTGCAGCTGCCAAAGGAGAACCAGGCTTTGCTTGGTTTCACAGACGGCTGCTTTGTTAACTACCACTTCCTGACCTCAAATCCCTTAGCAGATCATGTCTTGATATTGGAATAACGTTGGGCAGCTGTGTTTAACAATTGATTTTGCCATCTAGATTTAAAAAGAGGGAGAAAGTCCTTCTTTGACCCATTTTTCCACCCTTCCTGCTGCTGTACGTAGATCCAACAGCAACAAGGGGATCAGGAGTTCTTACAAACCTACATACTTACAGAAGTCTTTGCTCCTTGCACTCCCGCCAACCTCTCAACCAGGACCAATGACTTCTTTACCCGTTCCCACCTCTTCACATTTCCAGGAGCAGCACAGTGGGAAAGGGCTCGGGATTTGAGATAAAATTCCTGTTAGAAATTACTGTCCAGGCAGGCACACTGCCCTCCTGGCCTGGACTGTGTTGGAGTCACAGCATCAACCACTACATAGTCTAGAGAAGATGGTAGTTAAAGCGTAAAAGGAAAATCAAATCATGATTCCGATTGCAGAGGGAAAACAAGTGACTTTTTCTCTTTTTTTTTTTCTGGAAGGAAAGGTTCCGGCTGCTGCAAGAGAAGGAAACCCCATGTTCAGTCCCTTCCAGGAGCATCAGGAGTGAGCTGTTCTGGGCCGAGAAAGACAGCAAGGCAGATTTTAACATGCCATCTTCTTCTCCCCAAGCAATAGGGGAGACAACCAGATGGAAAGGACTTTGTACAGGATCATTCCCATAAGCAGCCAAGCTTCCAGGCCTCTTCTGAAATCCCAGGAATTCTTGAACCAGGGGTTTACTGAGAAAGCACATGATGTCACCAGATAATGTTTGGGCAGACCCAGAACTGCCCTGGGAAGGGTTTCCAGGTGAACTGGGTTTTGGGCAGAGAGGTTTTTGAAGCTGCTGTTACATTTGTGTTGATTGCCTCATTCAAACCCAGCAGGTACTTGTCTCTGTGCCTCTGGATCCCGGATGAGGCTTGTTTCACTTTGTGCTCGGGTTCTTGAGTCCAGATTCACCATGTTTCCTAGGGAAATTCATTGAAGCTCCATGCAGCCCTTATTTGTAGAGTAGGAATAATCCTGACTTGCATCACAGGAGAGCGGGAGGATTCATTACAGTTCTGAAGATCTACAGAAGTGCTAAACATTATTAATGGCTCCCAAGCCTTCTTCTTTTGGAAACAGTGGCCATTTCTTCCCATAATGTTTTAAACAGTTGCTGCTCAAGGAGCTTAGATTGCAGATTCCTGGCCTGCGGTTTGTCCATAAATCATAGTCCTGGAGCCTGCCCAAGACACTCTCGATAGTCTCAGCAGGAAATCTGGACAAGAAAAAACTCTTTTCCCAATCTGGCCCAGCAAAGTACTTTATGGGCTGGTCCAGTTTCATGGTCCTGAGCCAGACGCGAGAGGGCTTCTGGCCAAGTTTAAAAGCATGAGGTCTCAGGAATGTCCTTTCAAAATGGATTTCGCTGCCTATAAATATTTTCCATCTCCTGCCCTGGAGGATACAAGTTTGACTCCATGGCTGATGAGCCTGAGCAGAGCGGGAGAGACAGCCGCGCTCTTTATCATCAATAAAGCACAGAAAAGTTTATCTTGTAGAAAAAACCCAACCGATGCTCAGTCATTTCTGAAAAAAAAAAATAAATTCTGGCCCAGACAATACCAACAAAAAGAGACAGGCAGCAGTTAATAAGGTCCTAGTAAAAATCAAACCCAACAGATCAATTTTCTGCACAAAGCAGGGTTCAGCATTGCTTCCAGACAGGAAACCAAATAAGCTCCGTGAGATACTTCCAGTTTGGAGATCCCCAATTCCATCCCAATGGGAAATATAGAAATCTGGTAGAGCAAATGCAGAAGCAAAGGACTCACGTAGCCCATGCTGGGCACTGCACAGTGCCATTCCCACACATTTCATGTTCCTGAAACTCTTGGTTCACCTTAATGTGCTACAAGAATCAGGGGGCGCTATTCTTGTTGCAGGTAGAGCACAAGTAGGATGGAAAACAGTTAGTGATACAACACTTTTGAGGATGAGTAATACAGTATCTGAGTGGAGAGGATGAGAGCTGGAAAGTATGGGAGCTGGAGGAGCACAACTGCAGCTTCACCACTACAAAGAACGCTGAAATCTGATGTAAGATCCATACAAGGCTCCTCTGCTTGCACAGCATGTTCTGAGGTTGTACGGAAAGCGAAAAATTGGGCTCTAAACAGCTTTCCATGCCTCTCTTTTACCATCGCGCTTGAGACAATCCATCCTTTACACTGCTCATTTGATAGAATCACAGAATCATTAAGGATTGAAAAGACCTCTCAGCTCATCCAGTCCAACCGTGCCTGCTAAACCATGTCCCCAGGTGCCACATTTGTTGAACCCCTCCAGCGATGGAGACTCCCCCACTGCCCTGGGCAGCCTCTGCCAGGGCTCCACAATTCTTGTCAGTGAAGGCATTTTTCCCAATATCCAATTTAAACCTCCCCTGGCACAACTTGAAGCCATTTCCTCTCATCCCTTGTTACTTGGGAGAAGAGATCACACCTCTCATTTGATGACAAAGGTGACAAAGGGCAGGTTTGTATTCCACGAACAAGAAACCTTATTTAGTCTTTTAGTCACAGATCTCTCATGGCAAAAAAAAATAAAAATAGCACCTTGAGGGCTGCTGGGATTCCTGAGGATTCCCAGGACTGGAAAGGTTAAAGACGTGTCAGACAGTTCCTGGCCCTCTTAGAGCAAGAAGGCTCCGTTTCTCACTGCATCAGATTTTATAGACAAGCACCCAGCTTCAGATCAGGCACGACACCCAGAGGCCACTTCCAGCCCCTCTCAGCACCCACCGGGTGACCCAGCCTCCAGGCTAACCCTGCTGCACCGTGAGCATCAGAAAACCACCAAAGGTTTTCATTCAGTTTGTGTTCATGAAAAACGCTGTGCTGTGAAGCAGCCACATTGCATTGCCCCTTCCACGTGTCCTACAAGGCTCTGTACCTCCACAAACACACATCTTTCCTGGGTATTTACGTCAGTTTTGATGGCAAAGGATCGTGCATTTACTTGGAAGCCAGGAATGCTGCCCAGACTCCACAGGGTGCAGCTGAACCCCACATATGTTGGCCACTTTGAGGAGCAAACCCTTCTGCAAGTCCATCTGTGCCAGCTTTGCTGCCGCTTTACTCCTCTAAACTTCAAACAGAGACAATTTAGGGGTATTTTGTTATTGCACAATCAAGGAATCCCAGCATAACCAAAAGATGCCTTTGGTATCTTACCCGGAGCTGGATCACGACCTGTGTACTCTAGCTGAGCTACGTAGCTACCCTACGGATGTAGGTGGCTCCTTGCTCCTCTAAACATCCCCTACACGATCACATTAGCTCTTCTTCTGCATCTGAATAAAAACAAAATGTAGGTGATGTTAATAAAACCTCTGAAATGGCAGCCCAAGCAGCAGACCCTCCTCATTCCCCTTTGCACCACCAGGCTTCTTGTAGCTCATCACAGCTCACGGTGTTCCGGGAAAGAGCTGGAGCCAGCAAAGCATCCAAACAGTTAACCAAATCCAGGTCTAGAATCTTGACCTGACAATTTAAAGATAAGCTAAACCACCATCGCAGCTGGCTCAGAGCCCCCACAGGGCAGGAGGACTTGTTCTTGTAAATCAGTTTGCATGGTATAAACCACAGAGGGAAATCCAGTGTTGTATTTTCTGTTACAAAGACCTCTCCTATTGAACAGCCGTCGCTCCTCAGAAAGGATTCAAAGGGCTAAAATTCCATTTTCAGACAAGGCTAACAGGGTCCGGAGCTGCAGACCCTCCTGTCTTCCTACTGTGGTTTCAACAGCCCTCTTCTCCCACCCGTCCAGCTCTTGATGCCCTGAAGAGCCAAGCAGGATCTGGAGAACCCCCCAAAAAAACATCAGATGAAAGACACAAAGACCAACAAATAAGGGGAAGAGAGAAGAGTGGAGGGGTCTGGAAAAGGAGTTTATTTACCATAAATACAAATGAGTTAGACACGCAGCTTATCCCATAGAAGAGGGAAAGCCCCTGGAGACTCTCCAGAAAGCCACATTCTGGAAAACCATTTCCCAGCTACTTCCCTTTCTCCACAGCAAGACCAAGATGAACTCAGTATCCGACAGCTCAGTGACCTTTTCTGCCATGGGATTGTACTGATGTGTCCCACCAACGGTATCTGTGTGTGCTAATGGCAGCAATCTGTCTCCACGCCCACAAACTCCTCCTGTCCGGTCAGAAGTGGAGGCTTCTTAGCAAATTAATTAATTGTGAGTGCTCGTTTGGAGCTCGACAGCATCCCAGGATTGGGGCTGTATTCACAGACCTAACTGGGAATCTTGCTGCCAATACCTGTTATGGGAAAGGCGATTTCTAGAAATGGTAAGAAAGGAGGCTCTTCAGGCTTGTGTAAGAAATTTGGGCACATTGTTTTAGCAGCAACCCCTGGATTTTGTTCCCACTGAGAACGTGGCACTCTGAACAGGCTGATGACACAATCTAATAATTGCAACTGGCTCCTTCCTGTCCAGTGAGGGGTGAAGTTCCCTGCATTCCCCCGGCCCTCTGCCTTGTAAGCCCCTTGCTGTACAGAGGGACAACGCTTGAGGAGAGAGATATCGGCACAGGGTTCATCCTTCAGTCTTCAGTGGCTCAGTTTCTTTCCAGGATTTTGGTGAGGAGTTCGTTCAGCCGGCTCACCATTGGCCTGGGGTCCTCGTTCAGTCCTGCTGCTATCATGGCATTCTCATAAACCTGAAACAGAGAAGAAAGCATTAAATAAGCAGCGAGAGCTGGATGAGAGCAGGGGAGGAAGCAAATGCTGCTGTTCAGGACTTGCGTGCTGAGACCAAGCATGTCCTCTAGGCCACTCGGAAAGAAAAACATGGACCACGAGTGCCAGAAACACCACAGAAGGATGTGATTCCTGCCCACCACAAAGGCTCCACCCTGCTCCCTGCCAGCTGGCTCAGCAGAGGACGGCGATGCTTCTGGAGAAGGCCTGGCTCTCACCTGATCAAGCAACAGCTGGGCCAGATCAGGCTGACTGTCCTTCAGCTCGTTAAGCTTCTTAATCAGAGCGTGCCTGTGAGAGTGAGAGAGATCAATGCTGAGGCCTGGTATTTTTGGACACAAGGAGAAATTTATTTCCAGAATGAGCAGCTAAGCCAAGGTGGGACACGAAAGGTTCTACCTAAAGGTCCAAATACCTCCAACTTCCTCGCTCTTGTTCTGGGGGCTTCTCTCTTCGCTCCCACCCAGTGCCCGTAAGCCCCACGGTCCTCAGAGGGCTGGGCGCAGTGCGTGAGGGTGACTCACATGGACTGTGCCTCATGGATTAAGACACTGTAGCACACACTGCGCTTAATGGGGAGAGTTCTGCTAACTGGGAGCCTGACATTGCTGCCTTTGCCTCCACCCCACAGGCCTAGGACTGGTATCCATCATACAATAACACAATCACAGAATGGTCTGGGGTGGAAGGGACCTCAAAGTCCACCCAGAACCAACCCCTGCCATGGGCAGGGACACCTCCCACCAGGTCAACATGATCAAAGCCCCATCCAGCCTGGTCTTGAGCCCGTCCAGGGATGGGGCAGCCACCACTGCTCTGGGCAACCTGGGCCAGGGCCTCCCCACCCTCACAGGAAAACATTTCTCCCTGAGATCTCATCTCAATCTCCTCTCTGCCAGCTTAAAACCATTTCCCTCGTCCTGTCCCTGATCAAGAGTCCCTCCCCAGCTTTCCTGGAGTCCCCTTCAGTACTGGAAGCTGCTCTAAGGTCTTCCTGCAGCCTTCTCTTCTCCAGGATGAACAATCCCAACTATCTCAGTGTGGCCTTGCCAGGGAGGTGCTCCAGCCCCTAGATCATCTCCGTGGCCTCCTCTGGACTCATTCCAACAGCTCCATATCCTTCCTGTGCTGAGGACTCCACAACTGGAGGGCTCTAGGTGGGTCTCACGGCAGTGGAGCAGAGGGGCAGAATCCCCTCCCTAGCCCTGCTGGTCCCACTGCTTGGGATGCAGCCCAGAATAGGGTTGGTGCCAAGAGCTGTGTTGCTCACTCTTACCCTGTGTTGATCTCCAGGGTGGGCTGCAGGAGCTGGGCACGCTCCTCTTGGGTCTTGGCCAGCTGCTGCATGCGAAGAAAGTGTCGGGCAGCACCCATCTCGAGCACAGTGATCATGGCAGGGTGAGTGTCCAGTCGCGTGGTCACCTGCAGCAAAACTAGCAATCAGTGCTGAGATGGAAAATGCACATGGGCTAGAGGTGGAGGATGCTCAGGGAGTCGGGGGCTCCCCAGCACAGATCCACACCAAGCCCCTGCATGATTCATCCCAAGCC
Organism: Phaenicophaeus curvirostris; assembly: GCF_032191515.1. NCBI lineage: Eukaryota > Metazoa > Chordata > Aves > Cuculiformes > Cuculidae > Phaenicophaeus > Phaenicophaeus curvirostris. The sequence continues at coordinate 15,019,019 of NC_091407.1, read as the reverse complement.
CACAGGGGCTAATCCAGCTGGAAAGTTGGGGCTCAACCGGCCCCATCAGTCAACCTGGGAATTCCCCAGTCAACCACCATCTTTTTCCCTAGATTATGATCCATGGATCGCCCGTCCTCGGTTTCTCAGGCACACAAGACCTACCTTAACACCAGTCACACGAGATCCTAGGGCATTTCTCATCCAGGCCATCAGATCCTCTGCCTCCTTCTCTGTCAGACGTTCTGTAGCTGGCAGGGGAGAGAGGGCACAGCTGAGCATGCAGCAATCACACACCAGCGTACAGGGAGCTGTACTCCTGAGCTCAGTCCCTTTTGTGGTTCCATTTGTCTGTTGTCTTCTGGGAATGGGAAGGCAGCACTACTCCGCACACACCTATGTGTCTGCCCCCATCCCAGGCTGAGCCGTACCCAGAGAGGACAGGCTCATGCCCTACCTGCCTCTGCCAGGGCACCAGACATGTGTCTGTGGTTAAAACTCAAATCACGAAACTCCAAATATGAAAGGGATCTGCAAGAACTACGAGCTGCCTCAGAGCGTGAGAATACTGGGATGGAGAGGAGAGCTCTTGCTCGCATGCTCAGGAGCTGCAAGAGTGCTGGAGGAGGCACAGGGCAGCAGGACACACCAGCAGGAAGGGCCAGGGGAACCTCACAGTACCTGGGTGGCTCTCTTCAAACTTCTCTTCCTTATAGTGATCAACAACAATATCCGTCTCCACCGAGATCAGCTTTTTCTTGTCAAACTCCCGAAGGTGCAACAGTGTCAGCTCATCAAATTGCTCATAGCAGAACAGGACCTGGGCCACAAAAGGGGAAACAGCAGATTGTTTGGGATCTAACAGCATCTCCGCCTTCCTAAGGGAACTCCGCACCAAACAGCGAGAACGTCACAAGGGAAACCATCAGGCTCAATCCCACAGTGGTGACTGCTCAGGGCTCCAAATGAAAGCAAATGCTTGGAGGGCTTTGTTCCCATGGGTGGCAGGTCTGGAGCTGAACAAGTCCTGCTGCCCTACGTACAGGGAGAACCAGCACCAGCTCCAGTCCTGAGACAGAGGACACTGGTAACGCCATTATCAGCCCTGCAGAGCAGCTCTTGGGCTCTAGGGTATCGAACAGACATCAGAACTAGATGTCTGCATGAGGCTTAACCCGCTTGCACAGTGGGACGGCCCCTTCCTGGCCTCACACCGCAGCAGCCAGGCTGAGCGGAGACAGTGGAGCCTGGACAAAGACGCCACAGCAGTGGGGACTGTCACAGGCCCTGCTTGGCTCCCAGGTCCAGGTCAGCCCTGCCCGTGGGATGCGGTGGCTCAAGGTGTTCCCCAGGCTGTGATAAGCCGCTCACGCACCTCCATGTCCTTCTTCTTCATGGCCTCAAAGTACGGGGAGTGCTCGGCCAGGTGCCGGTTGGGTGCACACAGGTAGTAGATGTTTCTGCTCCCTGCCTTCATGCGGGAGGCGTAGTCGCTCAGGCTGGTCAGTTTGCCTGCAGGCAGGGCGGACGATTCATAACGGAGCAACTTTGCTATGTCCTCCTGGAAGAAACGTGCTCCTGTGAGCTGACGACAAGTGACCATCGGTCGCCCTGACCATTCCCAGCCCCAGGAATTCCCTCTGTAGCATCCAGGCCTGTCTGCAGCCCTGCAAAAACGCTCAGGGGATTCAGAGTGTCTCCTCCTCTGCTCCAGATATTAAGGAGACAGAAAAAGTGACCTAGACAGGATGTAGGTCAAGCTGCCCTGGAAATGGGAATGCAGGCAGAGGACAGCAGTAGGGGAAAGCCCTACTTTATTGCCTGCTGTAGCTCATATTGTACAGGGAGGGCTGGCAACACCGTGTGGGTACAGAGACTCTGCAGAGTCTCGAATTAAGTGGGAAACAGCACCCAGTCAGAAAGAGTGGGAGTTTGGGCACTAGAGAATCTGTAGGTCTTATTAGAGCCAGGGACACAAGTTATGGCCAGTAAGATTGACAGAAAAGCAGGAGCCCCCCTCGTCCCAGGCCACGGCAGAATCCTCCCCACTAGCTGCAGTGCTTCAGAACTCCTGGTACCTTGACATCCTGCTCTGCGATCGTCACAATCCCCTCTCTCATGAACATCCCGTAGTCCTCAAAGAATTTGGCATATTTCTCAGGGTCCTTCTTGCTCTGGTCGATGAAGAACTTGATCAACCTCTTCTGCAAAACATCTCGGAGCTTTCTGCAGCAGAAGCAACCCTTGTTAAAGACAGCTGCTGGACCAAGACAAAAGGTTTTAGGTGAACATCCCTCTCCCTGTTTGTGATGCATTTGTAAACATGAGGACAAAGAAGAAACTCTTACTCCTTGGCCCTGCATCTGTTCTTTGTATCTCAGTCAAGAGCAGCTCTTGAGTGACAGAGATGATGCAGGGACAGGATGAGGAGGAATGGTTTGAAGCTGAAACAGGGGAGATTTAGATGAGATCTTGGGAAGAAATGTTTTCCTGTGAGGGTGGGGAGGCCCTGGCACAGGTTGCCCAGAGAAGTCATGGAAGACCAGGCTGGATGAGGCTTTCAGCAACCTGATCCAGTGGGAGGTGTCCCTGCCCATGGCAGAGGGTTGGAACTGGATGGGCTTTAAGGTCCCTTCCAACCCAAACCATTCCATGATTCTAGGAGTCTAGAACTCTATGATCTTATGACAATTATGGCCACGGTACAAAAGTACTGCCAAAGCTCAAATCCTCAGTAAATCGTCACTCAGTGATGCTGCAGGACACAACCAACCATGCCCAGGGCACCCGCCTCACTCCCACAGCTACCCTTACGCATGGGAAGTGGCTGTAAAAGGGTTAAACTTGGGGGAACCCTTTCTGAGGGCCTGAAAATCCACTCTGAAGTGACAGGGTTTGTTTGGTGACTCCATTGAGGATTTTACCAGCTGCAGGATGCAAAGTTAGCCATCAAACCTAACGAGAAAACAGCGCTGATTCCAAGGAGTAGGATTTTCCTTCCCTCTGGTTTCACCAGTGTCAGGTGTTTGAGAGGGGGCTCGAAGGACAAAAAGTAAGGGAAACCCAAAGCCAGAGCTGAGGGCTTCTCATTAGAAGAGACTGGTCTGCTGGCCCTGAGCTTCACTGAGCCTCAGCACCAAGAGAAAACCATGCTGGTGGCACTCAGTTTTTGACAAATCTGTGTGTGGGCACAGCAGCGCTTTGCAGGAAGCCTGGAGACAAGAGCCACAAGGTGCTCTGTGAAGATCTACCCGTAAATAATGGTGACACTGAAGAACAGCCCAGCTTCCTAGCATCGACAGCTGACTTACTGTTTGGGTTTGTTTTCCAAACCACTTGGTGGTGCAGAGCAGATACTTTAAATAGCAAACCCACTGTTACTGCTGCAGAGCAGAGACAGCAAGAGGTGCCCAAGCAGGCAGCAGCAGATCGTACGGCACAGGACGCTGGTCTCACGTCTCAAGATGAGACCAGCGGGGCCAAGAACTCATTTTATAGACCACAGAAATTCCCAAGGACAGAAATGCTGCAGCTTATGGGCTGGGTCCTTCCAAGCCCTTCTAGCTATCCCACAATGTCTCTTCCTCAACCAGCAAGAAGCCAGAAGAGCCTCAGTGGTCCAGAGGATCCACTTCTTGCTTACCTGATAAGGGCACTCTCCTGCAGCAGCTCCCTGCTGAGGTTCAGGGGAATATCCTCACTGTCCACAACACCTGAAACGCAGAGCAATCCTTGAGCAGCGAGGCAAACAGGCTCAGGAAGGCAGCCCCTCACGTCACCCTCTGCGGAAGCACCAGCCACTGCCCGCTATTCCTGGCCCCAGCACGCACCTCTAAGGAAACGCAGCCATTTAGGCAGGATGTCAGCAGCTTTGGTTTGAATGAGAATTTTGCGGCTGTAGAGGGCAACACTGGAGCCCAGTTCCCTGCTGATATCAAACATGGATGGTTTCTGCAGGAACAAGAGACAGAGATGAAGACTAGCGCTGTGCAGGGTGCTCAGCTGCACACGATGCTGCAGTTCCTCTGTGGCTGCACCGTCTAACCAGGTCATATCAAGGTCTTCACTACCAGTGCTGAACCCAACAAGAGCTGAGATCTTGGCTCTCTTCCCTAGGGATCTACCTGAGCCATCTCCTGCTCCTGTCACGGCTCCAACTCCCAAACCATCATGCTGTGGCACCCAGCCCACTGCAGAGACGCCACACCGGATACTCCTCCCTGCCACGTTGCAGCCTCCTTTCCTTGAGGAGCTCTCCTACTCCCTCCTCTTCAGAGCAACCGGGCAGATGTCCCACTGTTCCCCGACAGAAGGGCACGTACTTGCTCTGGCACATAGAAAATGCTGCGGATGTTGAGGGGAGCATCGGTCTTGTAGTGCAGGGTGTAGCGGGGCTTGTCGTAAGTCTGCGCTATGAAGCGGTAGAACTCCTCGTGCTGCCACTCGCCAATCTCCTTGGGCTCCAGTATCCAGAGTGCCTGTGGAGGAGCAGGGAAATGAGCTCCCATCAGCTCTCAATACTCAAGGCCTCACAGCGCAAGACTCTCAGTGTTATATTCTCCCTCTGGGGGCAAGGAAATATGATCTTTCAAACAGACGGACTCTTCTTCACAGAAAGGGTCACTGGGCACTGGCAGAGGCTGCCCAGGGAGGGGGTTGAGTCACCTTCCCTGGAGGGGTTTAAGGGACGGGTGGACAAGGTGCTGAGGGACATGGTTTAGTGATTGATGGGAATGATTGGGCTCGATGATCTGATGGGTCTTTTCCAACCTGGTGATTCTATGATTCTATGATTCTGCACAGCCCAAGGGCAAAGGGATGTATTGTTGTCACAGACTGACAAACTACCGTCCCTCGGCTGCTCTCAGGTCACCTCCCATTGAGGTGCTCTTGCCCCGCAATATATACAAGGCAGTTTGTTTAGCCCCAGACAAAAGGGATTTGGGTTCCCTCCATTGCCTCCCACTTGCCAAAGGCAAAGAACATCCTGGACAGTGACCATCACTCAAGGTGACTGGCAGTACCAGTCAAGTACCTCAAGGACTGACCAGCAAGCAGAAGGAAAGTGAGAGCTGAAGTGGGTCTGGTGTAATGGGCCCACTGCCCTGCTGGAGGTTGCTCTCCCACCACCAGGTCAGCTGAGTGCTCGTGAAGCACCTCCCGGATTGCCTGTTTACGACTGATTTGATTTGGAGCAGCTGGGAGCTGCTTTGTCAGCCCCTTGGCCACCCCTGCTGTAGCAGCACCGTTTTACACATCAGCACGGGAATCAAAGCTATGAGCTGCAGACCACGTCCCTTCCCCTGGCCGCACTTCCCACCTGCTGCTGCTCTCAACTCCCCAGCGCTTTTCTGCAGCATTCAGCCCATGCTCACGTCACATTTAAGTTTTCAGCGTAACACTCATATTTAGCAAAGACCAGGGAGGTTCTGCCCTTTTAACAAGCACTGGGACTAAGCTAAGAATCCCATATTTCCAGCTGGGTGAAGCCCATCACACCCAGTGCCACTGAAACCCTAATGAGTGACAGGAACGATTACAGGGGGGAGGATACAAACATCCAGCCTGCCCTCCGCCTCCATCCAAGAGATTCAGCGCTTCCTAAAGCTTCTCCTGCCTCAAAGCCTTGTTCCACAAGTGTCTTCATAACATCCCTGGCATATGCAAGCAGCATGGAGGGTTTGCAGGATCACAGGTAGGATTATGGATTTGGCTGGGTAGGGAGGTGCTTTCCAGAAGCTCTCGTCAGGTGAAGAGCTTTATTTGGAGCTACAGCTATCACAGTATGACCGGAACAGCCTCTGCCTCCACACTTCCAGCTACCTGGCAAGCATTTAAGAGCTTATCATGGAAAATCCACACCAGGGAACTCACTAGGGCTCTGTTCACAGTGAACCAATGTGGATGTGTGGACAAACCCAAACCCAAGATCCCGGATAAAGAAAAGGCCTGAAATGGGAGCATAATGAGAATAAAGCTGTTGCTGTATCCCAAGGGAGAGCAGACTTCTGGTAAGAAGATAGAAGTACACAACTCTATTAAGGGTATTTCACCTCTCACTCTAGCACTCCTCTCCTCTGGGGAGTCTGTTCTGTTGACAGCCAGAAAACCTTTGGAACAGAAGCACTATTATGGAGGAATCCAAATAAATATCACTGACTAATTACACCAACTACAGAGCTTTACATAAATTAACATGACAAAATATTTAAGTACAGTCTTGGAAGTCTGTGCATTCAGTGCCACATTGCAGGAAACCAGAAAAGCAGGTCTCTACCTGCCCTCTTAGGTGAGGAAGCTCTCATCAACCAGAAAGGGAGATGCTGGAGGAAAATGACTCCAATTTAGGTTTTAAAGATAATTAATGTCACATTGGTGATTCCTTCAACTGGGCCAAGAACTTGTGACTAAAATGGATCTGGCCGCTATGTCATAGAATAGTTTGGGTTGGAAGGGACCTCAGCCCATCCAGTTCCACCCTATGTCATGGGCAGGGACACCTCCCACTGGATCAGGGGCTTTCAAGCCCCATCCAACCTGGCCTTGAACACCTCCAGGGATGGGGCAGCCACCACTTCCCTGGGCAACTTGTTCCAGGGCTTCCCTACTCTCATTGTCAAGAAATTCCTCCTTATGTCTAGCCTAAATCTGCCCTTCTTCAGTTTATAACCCTTGCCCCTCAACCTATCCCCACAAGCCTTTGTAAACAGACCCTCCCCAGCTTTCTTGTAGCCCCTTCAGGTACTAGAATATGATTTTTAGTGGTCAGAAAATGCCAGCATCAAGCAGTGCTCAGCTAAGAGCTGTGAGGGAAATGAGGCTGGGGGCTGAGCCACCAAGAAGACCTCCCATTCCCTGGCACTGGTGTCCCCTGCTGGATTGTTTCCTCAGTTCTAATTAACTGATCACTATGGAGTCTGTGATATCCTGGACAGTCGTCCCCTAGTTTCCAGGACCAGCAGCAGCTTTACTCCGTTCCCTGTCTCCAGTGGAGGATTACAGTAGTTCACCTCCATGACTGACCTGCCCATGGCCCTCCCACTCACCTGTAAGGTGTTAATTCTTCTCCCATTGAGATACAGTGGGAAGCTGATGAAGTTGCTGTATTTTGTCACCACCTCTGGAATGGAAATAAGACATAGAGGAGTTACATTTGTGAAAACAACATGTCAAGAACAGGATCATCAGGCAAAAGTTGCTGCAGGAGAGGAAAAGCACTGTAAATCCACCTCCTGCTCACAGAGGACCAAGAGACTTCACCCAGCCCCTCAGAAGGGAACAGCGCTTCCCTCCTCCACTCACCCTTGACTCGGTCCTCATTTGCAAACTCCTTGCAGTCCTCTTTGAGGTGTATGATAATCTTTGTCCCAGTTCTGACACCAGATGCTTCTGCAATCTCAAACACTCCTGAGCTAGGATTAGAAACAGACCCCCTGTCAGCCTGTGCGCCAGGTACATCCATGATGGGACATTAAACTATTTTATTAATCTAAGAGCACCCACAACACTTCAGCACCAGGAGGAAAAGGCAAATAACCAATGGCATCTTGGCTTGGATCAGAAACGGCGTGACCAGCAGGTCCAGGGAGGTTCTTCTCCCTCTGGACTCGGCACTGGTGAGACCGCTCCTCGAATCCTGTGTTCAGTTCTGGGCCCCTCACCACAAGAAGGATGTTGAGGCTCTGGAGTAAGTCCAGAGAAGAGCAACAAAGCTTTTGATAGGGATGGTTGGACTCAATGATCTGGTGGGTCTCTTCCAACCTGGTTATTCTATGATTCTATGAAGCTGGTGAAGGGGCTGGAGAACAGGCCTTGTGAGGAACGGCTGAGAGAGCTGGAGTTGTTTAGCCTGGAGAAGAGGAGGCTGAGGGGAGACCTCATTGCTCTCTACAACTGCCTGAAAGGAGGTTGTGGAGAGGAGGGAGCTGGGCTCTTCTCCCAAGTGACAGGGGACAGGACAAGGGGGAATGGCCTCAAGCTCCGCCAGGGGAGGTTCAGGCTGAACATTAGGAAAAAATATTTCACAGAAAGGGTCACTGGGCACTGGCAGCGGCTGCCCAGGGAGGGGGTTGAGTCACCTTCCCTAGAGGGGTTTAAGAGACGGGTGGATGAGGCACTGAGGGACATGGTTTAGTGATTGATGGGAATAGTTGGACTCGATGATCCAGTGGATCTTTTCCAACCTGGTGATTCTATGAATGCCCCAACACTCCCTGCGCCTCTGAAAACGCTCCCAAACCGTGTGGCTGTCTTCCCCACAGAGACCCCAGACACAGGACATGCTGCTCTGCAAAGACACCAGTAGCCTCTACCAAGAAGGAGACAAACTTCAAGCAAACCTAAGGCTGTTTGAGCCTAGCCCTCAACTCCTCTCCTTCATTCCCTGCAGTGACCCTCCCAGGTTCCTGCCTTGTCCTTCGATAGCTCTGACCCGCTTGCAGCCCCTCATTTTTATCTCCACTGGGGTACGCAGGAGCTCGTGACAATGAAAAGCAGCTGTGCTCATTCTCGATGACCACCCAACCCTAGTACTATGGGAAAACCATACGGGAACCAGCCCTGACGAGAGCACTGACAGCAGCACAATGACTGCCAAGGAGGCCTTCAAAGGGTACGGCGACGCTGACTGCACAGACAGTAGTTTGCCTGTGCACCGAGGCAGCTTGATGTCGCAGTTACAGGATGTTTGTTCACCAATTTAAATCACTTAGAAAATTCCTTATTCCTAGGGGGTCCTAAGGGGATGCAGAGCTTGTCACCCCCAGAAGCTCGGATTTCACATGGTCCAGCAGCCCGCAGCTTTGCAAAAACTTCAAGCAAAAAGCAAAGGCTGAGCTCACAGAGCTGACCCCCAGAAGACCTGTGCCTGCAGAGCTGCAGCATGGCACAAGCCCTGCCTTGAGCAAAACCCAGGGGTGGCTGGACCAAAGCGATTCAACCATAAAATCATAGAATCATCAGGTTCGAAGAGACTCACCAGATCATCGAGTCCAACCATTCCTATCAAACACCCTGTGGTTTTCACCGTGGCACACATAACCACACTTTGTTGCCATGTATAATCTGAACAGGATCTAAGCCAGTAAATCCTGGCCATGAAAGACCACACCAGCCCGGTCTCGCTTTGCACAGCTTTCAGTCCCTGCCTGGTTTGGACACAAGGCCTCGTCACACTTTCATCCCTTCCGCAGCCTCACCCATCTGAAGACCAGTGGTAGCCTGGGCTCCCCGGCTCCGCAGACTGGGAGAACACCTCCACCTTATCGGCCACCATGAAGGCCGAGTAGAAACCCACTCCAAACTGGCCGATGATTTTACTGCTTGCTTCAGCTTGGCTCTGCAGAGCATCTAGAAAAGCCTGGAGGAACAAAGGAGACATTGAACAGCACGCAGTGACTTCAGGTACCACTATGAGGGTGTCATCCATCCTCCAGCTGGGCTCCTCATGCGTTGATCCAGCTCTACACAAGGTACTGCAGCCCCAGCAGCCCAACACGCTCATCCCACACCTCTGTTTCAGTGCTCTGAGGATGGTGCGCAAGGAAAACCCTTTTCCCACAAGGACTGCACCTCTGGAGAAGGGAAGCATTGCTTAGGGCAACACTGGCTGCCACTAGTAGTAAAGTAAAACGAGCAAGGGCTCAGTCAATCAGGAGCACAAAATCTTAAAATGCTGGCTCCAGAGATGAAAAACTATATCAGGTACATATAAATAACAACCTGTGAGGACACAGCTGCTGCCCTCCCAGACACAGGACGAATGCCAACTGAGTGCATGGCCCTGCACAGCGATGCCCTGGGGAGCAAGGCATCTGCTTTCAGGAGTGAGGGCAGCCAGGGCCTGCGGCATCACACACACTGGTGCTGCTTGGGAGACCACCAAGAGCCAGAGGAGCCCACAGGCAGGCTTTGCCTTCCAAGAGGGGGGTAATTTCACAGCTGGGCTGGAGGTCAAGGGATGAGACAGAATAAGAAATCAGTGGGAGAAGAGATAGAATTGGAGAAGACCTTTCTGAGCAGGGAGAAGGGGTGCCTCATCTCCACTTACCTTTGAGCCTGATCGAGCAATGGTACCGAGGTTAGAAACCAGCTCCTCCTGGGTCATCCCGATACCCGTGTCCTGAAAAGAAACAGCAAGTGTGACTGAAACACATCAGGAGAAAAGCAAAGCTTTAGGAACCAGCACCTCAGCAGCTTCTGGTTCCGAGGAGCACTCCCTTGCAGCCAGCTGAGCAGTAAATGTGACAGCAGACACACAGCCAGGGCTCCACCAGCACACGGTCAGGGCAGTGTACTCAAAAGGCTCTCAAAAGGACTCAAAAGGCTTTCAAAAGGACTCAAAAGGCTCTGAGGGGCAGCTGGCTGCCTTGTCTCTACGAACCACCAAAAGTTCAGAGGCTCAAGCCTCTTATCGAGAGAAGACTAAACCCCGCCAGGACAGGCTGGTTTCTACACCCCTCTGAAAACAGGATGACAGTGCTGGAAAGATCTCAGCCCAGCCTCAGCCCCTGTGCCAGGGGCCGTGCACGCATAAAGATGGTCCTGAACAGGTCCAAAGGGGCGCTGAGGAGCAGCGAGAAGCAGCCTACTTCCAACCTGCAGATGGGGAACCAATGCCCTCACACCAGGAATCAGTGGCAGAGGGCAGTGAATCCCTTACCTCTCAGATAAAGCAGACCCTTGTCTACCAGCACCACATTCACTCATCTCCATCTACTCTGTCTTTTTAATTCCTCCTCTCCCCTTCACATGATGCTCCACAAGGCTCGAGTATGAAGCTGCCGGTGTCCAGGTCCCTGAGAGGTGAGTGTGTTAGGAAGAGCCTAACCCCAGCTGGAAGCACAGTGCACCAGCCACACCTCACGGTGCTCCATCCAGGCTTGGAAGGAACAAGGCTTATTGTCTTCCCAAGTTCAATCCAGATTTGCACTCCTGCATGCAGTAAACAGCTCCCTGCTGCCAGTGCAGCCTCTCTGACAGCAGCCCCTGCAGCAGCACCATCCCGCAAAGCCTCAGGCTAGGCTGCACCTTCCTTTGTTGCCACAACACATTTGCATGAGCCCAAGGCAACAGAGATAACAACAAAGCCTGGCTTCGAATGGCCACCTTCTCACACAGAACCCCAACAAAAATCTATCCTGCTTTGTAGTACAATGTTTTCAGATTCACTTCACACACATCTTCCACAGAAGCAAAGGGCAAGCTAATCTCCTTCAGGATGTCACTTTAGAAACCAAGACCCATTCCCCCTTCCAAATCATAGAATCATGGGATCGTTAGGGTTGGAAAAGCCCTCTAAGCTCACCCAGTCCGATCATCAGCCCAACCCCACGGTGCCTGCTAAACCCTGTCCCTAAGTGCCATGGCTATGCAGTTTTTTAACACCTCCAGGCATGGAGACTCCCCCACTGCCCTGGGCAGCCTCTGCCAGGGGTCCACAACTATGTCAGGAAAGAAATTTTCCTTATTTCTAAACCAAACCTCCCCTGGCACATCTTGAGCCCATTCCCTCTCATCCCATCACTCGCCACTTGAGAGCAGATCCCAGCACCCACCTTGCTCCAACCTCCTTTCCAGGAGCTGTGGAGAGTGATGAGGTCTCCCCTCAGCCTCCTCTTCTCCAGGCTAAACAGCCCCAGGGTCCTCAGCCGGACTCACAGCCCCTGTTCTCCAGACCCTTCTGCAGCTCCATTCCTTTCTCTGGACGTGCTTCAGCCCCTCAAGGTCTTTCTCGGAGTGAGGGGCCCAAAACTGAAACTTCGAGGTGCAGCCTCTAAGCCAGGATGCTGGTGGCCTCCTTGCCCACCTGGGCCACTGCTGGCTCACATTCAGCCACTGTCACAAATTCCAGCAGCTTCTCCAACTGACAGAAAAGCCCTGAGAAGCTGCTCTTACAGGTCCCCTAAGATGCTCCATAAGGCGGCAGCAGTGTGAAAATTAGCCACGTGGAAGGTGTTGCGGTTCCCACGAGGAGTTCAGCTCTACTCAAGTACCTGTGAGCACAGTTCTTGCGGCTGACAGCAGCCTGCGCATCCAGGAGTGGGCTGACTCACTACCCACGTTAACGCAGGGTGGGATTGGGCACGCAGGCATCAGCAAAATGAGCAAGAGTGGAACTGCCCACTGCGAGATGGCTTGAAGGTGAGACGCCAGAGTGGATTCTGGCACAGCACATCTCTACCACCCACAGTTTGGCGGGCTTATAGAATCACAGAATCACCTGTCCCTTAAACCCCTCCACAGAAGGTGACTCAACCCCCTCCCTGGGCAGCCTCTACCAGGGCCCAATGACCCTTTCCGTGAAAATTTTTTTTCCTAATGTCCAGCCTGAACCTCCCCTGGTGGAGCTTGAGGCCATTCCCTCTCATCCTGTCCCCTGCCACTTGGGAGAAGAGCCCAGCTCCCTCCTCTCCACAACCTCCTTTCAGGGAGTTGTAGAGAGCCATAAGGTCTCCCTTCAGCCTCCTCTTCTCCAGGTTAAACACCCCCAGCTCTCTCAGCCGTTCCTCGTAAGGCCTGTTCTCCAGCCCCTTCACCAGCTTCGTTGCTCTTCTCTGGACTCGCTCCAGAACCTCAACATCCTTCTTGTGGTGAGGGGCCCAGAACTGAACACAGGATTCGAGGAGCGGTCTCACCAGTGCTGAGTACAGAGGGAGAAGAACCTCCCTGGACCTGCTGGCCACGCTGTTTCTGATCCAAGCCAAGATGCCATTGGCCTTCTTGGCCACCTGGGCCACTGCTGGCTCATGTTAATTTACTAGAAAAGGAAGTTAATGTCAGTAAATATCTTTTAATCTGGTGTTTAACTCCACTGAAGGATCAAACTGTGGTCAGCTTGTGAGGTTACTGAGTGAGGTGCCCTGTGGGTCAGGCGTTTTTCTGCAAACCCACAAGTCACAGCACAGCAACACTTTCCCCTTGGTTGAATACGGGAAGGCCCGTCAGTCATCCTGGCAGAAAAGAGGGCTGATGCCCAGCAGCTTCTCAATAGTGGAAGACGAAAAGCCAGGAAAAACAAACAGGGTACGGCAAAATCTCAGGAATCTGACAGTCCCTTGCCCCAGGGAAGAAAAAGCCAGAAAGTAAACTTTTCAGCATCTGGTTCAGGTTTTGCTCATTCCAGATCCTGAACAGAACACTTAACTCCTCTGATCCTTCCTATTTATAGCGCAGCATGTCATTCCCAAATTCCAGCATGTTAAAATACACATCCGTACGCCACGAATTTATTTGGCTATTGAATTCCAAACTCCCTGCCAAACCTATTGCAAAACGCTCAGAGACCATTCCTGGAGATTACTGTGATGAGGGTGAATCGCAACGAACAAAGAGAGCACAGCTCAAAGCGTTCTGCTCCCTGCACAGCTCCGAGACGCTGACAGGGAAAGCGGGAAGTGTCCTTTTAGGTGGCTGGGCAAGGATCCTGGCAAAGCAGCATTTCCTGCAGGAGAACACCTGGGTGAACACGATGGAAACACCATCGAGATTGAAGCTTCTCTGCATCGTACACGTCTGCGTGGCTGGTCTTCCCAGCTCCCTTCACCAGATGGTGCTGCTCTGGGGAGTAAAGCGGCGGCGGAAAGACAGAAGCTCGGCTTCTGCGGCGCTGGGAAGGAAATGAACCTGCCCAGGAACAGCCCGCCTCAGGCTGCGCCCCGGCAGCACTAGCTCATGGAATCCAAAAGGAGCTGGCAGCACCTCCACCGCTCTTCTCGCAGCGCTGCACAGGCTCGGCCTCCCCATCTTTGTCAGGAACCACCGAGGCATCGTCCCACCCTCTGCAAACTCCTTCTAACCAGGATCAGCCAGCACAAACACGAGCACTGCCAGCGCTCTCCCACTGACATCACAACTTTTGTTCCCCTGTGGACACTTCCAAGCATTCCCCTCAGAAAAGTTTCTTCCTGCTGAAAACCTCCTCCTGGAGAAGAAAAAGAACTGGAAAAGACCTCTTAGGTCATCAAGCCCAACTATTCCTATCCGCCACTAAACCATATCTCCAAGCATCTCATCTACCAGTCTTTTAAACACCTCCAGGGATATTGACTCCACCACCTCCCTGGGCAGCTTCTGCCAGGGCCCAATGACCCTTTCTGTGAAAAATTTTTTCTTGTTGTCCAGCCTGAACCTCCCCTGGCAGAGCTTGAGGTCATTCCCTCTCGTCCTGTCCCCTGTCACTTGGGAGAAGAGCCCAGCTCCCTCCTCTCCACAACCTCCTTTCAGGTAGTTGGAGAGAGCAATGAGGTCTCCCCTCAGCCTCCTCTTCTCCAGGCTAAACACCCCCAGCTCTCTCAGCCGTTCCTCATAAGGCCTGTTCTCCAGCCCCCTCACCAGCTTCGTTGCTCTTCTCTGGACTCGCTCCAGAGCCTCTGTAAGCTTAATTCCACCTAAGTCTTGTCCACAAACCCTTCCATCTCTACCTGAATTCTTGTCCAACTCCTGCTCCTGCAAGCCCCGCTGGCAGGCAGATGCTACAATGCGCACATGGCTGAGGGCGTCCCCCTCTCTCTGCTGCAGCCCAGCCAGGACCCAGCACGGCTGGACTCGCAGATGCACCTGCACTGAAATCCAACCATCTCGGTTCCTTATGAGAGCCCAGTCCTTGTTACAGACTGTTTACAACTCGTAAGCCAGGAGATTTCTGCTTGGTGACACAGGGAGCTGTTGCGGGGAGGAGTGGTGTTTGCAGTCATTTTAACTCCTCCCAAACACAGCAAACTCGTTATTTTGTGGCTTCACAGACACTGGTTTTGGATGACTGCAAAGGCGAGAAGAAAGCCCAACAAGGAGAACAGAGCAGCCCCAGCTCTGGCAGCAACCACACTGCTCGCCCCTATTAAACCAGCAGCCATGCTCCCGCCCTCAGCAGCTGCTGTTGGCTCTGTAAACATTTCAAATAGCTTCCTCTCAACTGCCAGGGCTCTTCTAGCCCAAAATGAAGCATCAGCCCCCGAGCTCACAGACAACAGAGCTCTGAGCTCCATAGCAGCAACATCGACCGGCACCACAGCCAACCCCCTTCTCCCGCTGGCCACTGGGACCCTCGGCTGGGTGTGGAAGGAAAGTTCAGCTGTCAGGGAGCTCTGGGGTCTGCAAGGGGCTCTCTGTTCCTTAAACACTCCAAATCCACATCTGTAAAGCCTTAGCACGCAGAACTGCAAAGCTCTGCAGCTCTGCCCTTGCTGAAAAAACACCCCAAACATTTTCAAGTGGATTTTCTTAAGAGATGTGACCTTGCAGGCGGCGGCTGCTACCAGGTGGAGCTGTCCTAGAAACCGAACGAGGCGGTTTTCAAAGGGGTGGAGGAAACCAAGGAATTTGCTAAAACAACAGGACTTTGGTGAAGGAATCGATGTGGTGTAATCTGGCAGACTCCAGGGAACGCTTCCCTCTCAGCAGACGCAGCACTTGGCAGTGCTTAGGTAGGACATCCCTGAACGAGGACATCCCACCACAGTTCTGAGCCTTGCTGTGTTTCTGACTGAAATTCAGTCCTGGCAGAGAAATGAGCAGAACTGCGGTCACTTAACAGAGATGAAAACGATCTTTTCCAAGAGCTGGATCATCCCCACCAGGAACGTGCCTGGAAGAAGGCACTGCAGACTTGCCTTTTCTGAACTGGTGAGACGCAAAGAGATGCTTCAGGGTTTGGAAGGGGACAGATCAAGCAGATCCCAGGATCAAGAGCAGCATGAAGATCTGAGAACAAGGAGTGAGACAACAGGACCCTTCTGGAAAATACTGAGGTGATCGCTGCTACGGATCACACAGGAGGGACCTGCTGCTGGTTTGGTGGGTCCTAGTGAGTACAGAAAACAAAACAGCGACTAAGGTGCAGGTCCTCCTCCATCTCAATCCTCGCAGGGTTTTTTGGTACCTCTAAATTCCTGAAAGGCTGGGAAATGTTCTGAATGAGGCTCATACAAAGCAATTGTTATAGAATCATAGAATCACCAGGTTGGAAGAGACCCACCAGATCATCGAGTCCAACCATTCCCATCAGTCACTAAACCATGGCCCTCAGCACCTCATCCACCCGTCCCTTAAACCCCTCCAGGGAAGGTGACTCAATCCCCTCCCTGGGCAGCCTCTGCCAGTGCCCAATGACCCTTTCTGTGAAAAATTTTTTCCTAATGTTCAGCCTAAACCTCCCCTGGTGGAGCTTGAGGCCATTCCCTCTCGTCCTGTCTCCTTTCACCTGGGAGAAGAGCCCAGCTCCCTCCTCTCCACAACCTCCTTTCAGGTAGTTGGAGAGAGCAATGAGGTCTCCCCTCAGCCTCCTCTTCTCCATACGCAGTATGTTTCTTCACAAGGTTATAAATAAACCTACACTGGAGGTAAGGAGCTTTAGGTACTACTGAGAAGGCAAACCTATTAGAAGGGATTGGAGCAGCGCTGCTCTCTTCCCCCTTCTCAGAGCGCGGTGTTGCTGCAGTTAAAAGCCTCCCAGTTAAGACTCATTTAGTCGCATTAGAGATGCACAGGCAGCCAGGCAGGGGGTTATAAAAAGGCAAATCCCTAACATGTCTAATTGGGTATGACGCCAAACACTCCCTTATCTGCAATGGGGACAAGTGGGTCTCTCAACCAAATTGCCAAAGAGGAAACAGCTTCCACCGTTACAGGGAATGAGCCACAGGAACGTCCTGACGGATCCGAAGGCTGCGCATTCACTAGGATCCCAAATGGGAGAGAGGAGAGCAAGACAGGAATGACACCCTACTTGTGGCTAAAAGAGAGCTTATTCAAGAATTGGTGTCACGCAGAAGTCAGAAAAATGCAAGAGTTAGGCACGACAGGAGTAGCAGGGCCACCACATTATGGTTTGAGACTCTTTGGGTTGATGATGGTGCTGCCCGCTGATGATCACTAACTTCCCCATGGCAACCACGGCTGCTTGTTCTGCAGAGAAACGGGAGTGTAAAACCACTGAGCAGCCCCAGCAGCTCTCGTCCCAAGTGACAAATATCAGACCGTGTGCTTTCTTTATTAAGAAAATACCAGAACTGAGCCTCAGACTTCCATCCCGGCCAACAACCATGAACAAGAGCAATCAAAGTGCAGAGAGAAGGACCAGCTCCACCTTCCCTCACCACACTGAGTCCCAAAACGAGCAGGCTCACACAGATCCATCCCCTCCTCCTAAGCCTTTTGTCACCCACAGGAATAATCAAAATGAGGGCTGGAGAAAGGAGGACAGAGAAGGGCTACGGTACCGCCACAATCTATGGTCCCACCTGTATGTTTGGGTAGAGCCGCAGCATCAGCTGGACTTTGCCTGTCCTGGAGCAGGAGGAGACACAGTAAGGGAAGGTTCTTTTCACCACCCCAGCACCTCCCAGTGACTGAGGTGAGAGGGAAGGTCTGTGGGCTACACTTCAGACCTCAGGATGTGACAGAATTCCTTTCCAAAGGTCAGGATGAAACCAGACTCCCAGCTTTTCCACTAGTGAGAAAGGCACACACACCCTGGGAAATGCACGAGAGAAGGTACTTGGGAGAAAAGCTTCTGGTAGGTCCTAGTAAGGAGGGAAAGAACAGCAAATTTTCCTATAGGGACAAGTGAGAAGGAGTTAAATTGGTGGTTTCTCATCACATTCTGAGGCTACAGTCTCGTGAACCAGAGCCCAGGCTTGGGAACGAGGGGACTGCACTGCCACTCAGCTTCCACTGATCCTTCTCAGGACAGAGGCTGGGGATGAGAGCAGCAGGAACAATGCTCTCCTCTCACCACAGGGAGGTACCTGGATTGTGATGGTTCCTTTTCCACTGTCTGTCTGCAGATGGATCTCCATCTCTGGCAAAGCCTTCCCTTCTGCCATCAGCCGATGACGCAGTTTCTCCAGCGCATCGCTGCCATTGGAGATCAGCTCCCGGATAAACACCTGGGAAGGAGACACAACCTGGCAGTGCAGACCTGTCGCCACTGCTCCCAGAGACCCGGGAACTCATCGCCTCCTCACAAACTGATTCCCAGCTCACTAGAAAAAAGACTGCGTTCCCCTATCATCTGCCAGGAGAACAGTTCCTCTGAACTCTATTCAAGTGCAGAGGCTCTGAGGCTCACAGAGTCACCCAGCCATGCTCACAAATTGTTTTGAAAACATGTTTTCTAACATGTCTAAAGAAAAACCTCTGTTCAGGAAAGCACGGTATGTGAACAGCACAGGGCTTGCTGGGAAACACAGCAGGTATCCTCCCAGCTCAGTCATATCATAGAATCATGGAATGGTTTAGGTTGGAAGGCTCCTCAAAGCCCATCCAGTTCCACTCGCTGCAATAGGCAGGGACACCTCCCACTGGATGAGGGGCTTTCAAGCCCCATCCAACCTGACCTTGAACACCTCCAGGGATGGGGCAGCCACCACCTCTCCGGGCAACCTGGGCCAGGGCCTCCCCACCCAGCTGGTTTGGATGTAACCCTTGACAGAGACAAGACTTTGCTAACAGAAAAGTGATGAGCAAGACGTGGGTGCCTTACCTCCTTCTCTGAGTACAAGGAACGGGCAACAATGTCCAGCAGTTTCTTCGTTTCAGCCTGAAACTCATGTTTAGAGGCTGCACCTGGAATAAAACCACAAACACACCTTCAGGGCACTTCCCCAGGGTCCTCTCGGGAAGGCAGGTGAAACGGCAGTCTCACCACGTGCTTCAGCTTCCCAGAAGCCAAAGCCTGAAGGAGGATAGGACACAGGAGGCTGTGGCCTCCCACAAGATGACAAGAAAGGTGTTGTTCACACCCCTCTATGAGCACGGTTTGCTAAGCAGACCCTCAGCCTCTGCACCTCAACTCCTGGCACACACAGATCGAGCAGTCAAAGCTGCAGCCCCAGCTCATGGTCACCATTCTGGGCCGCAGAGCAATTGGTAAAGGAGAAGGGAAAGGCGCTGAGGGGCACGGTTTAGAATTTGATAGGAATGGTTGGACTCGATGATCCAATGGGTCTTTTCCAATCTGGTGATTCTATGATTCTATGAAAGGCGGTTCCCTTGCGTGGCTCCAGGCAATCCCTACTGCTCCCTCGAGTGCCTCCTGTGGTTTATAGCCTGCCTTCCAAACTCTTCCGTGTGTCGATTTTCAAGGGAACCATCTGCACACGCCCTGCTCCAAGAGCTTCTACAGCCAGGCGGCATTTCTCATGCCCAAACGATACTCAGGGGCAGAAGCAGGAAAAGGACGATTCTCAAATGTCTCTGTGGAGCAGTCAGGGGACAGCACGTGTACAGCCCCTTATGCTGGGAGCTGTGCCCAGGAAGAGAATTTACCTTGTATAGAACAACACTATAAAACACCTCAGCTGAAAGACCATTCTTGGCCTTTTAAAAATAGCACTTGGGCTGGTGGAAGCACCACAGAACCCAAAAGGGACATGGAGGATGCCACGGGTCACACACCAGCTCTGTCACACCTTGCTGGAGACAGGACACATGCCCCGGTGACAGGGGCAAAGTGGGGTGCGAGCAGCAGCAGGAGCAGCGCATCCACCCCACTGGGGCTTCACAGCCTGGTAGTCTCCAAAGCACCCGCCCAAAAAGCCACGGGAGCACAAAGTTAAGATGTTGTTTCTGTGCTTGAATAACTCATGTGACTTTGCTTTAAAGCGTCTCTCCCTGGAGACGTGCAAAGCAATTCATTCTAACTGAAAGGCTGACACCACAATCAGAGCTCCCCACTCCACTGCAATGACCTGGGCACGCACTGCTTGGTTTTGGCACAGAAAGTCTCTTTTTAGGTGAATTCCAGTGCCTGCGGAGCCTCTGCACATTAGCATGACCATCAATGGCCTGGCTAAGCCCGCAGACCCAACTTGATAGCCTCATTTCTCCATAAGGGCCATTCTGATTTACCCGTTCCAGTTTTGGGGAGGTGACGATGTAATCCGGATTCAAAGCGCAGTGAGCAATACCCGCAGCTCCTCCCGAGGCAGAAACGCTACCACAGAGGGCTCACCCACATCTTCAGGACACAGCTCGCACCCCAAGAGTGCTCCCACAAGACAGCCGTGTCCGTGCCCACCTTTCACGTTCTCCGTGTTGCTGATGATGGTGTGCAGGGGCTCTTCTTCCTTGTTCTCCGCTGTCTGTGTGCTGTACATCCGCACAGCAGAAACACTGGTGGCAGGAACGCTGTAGCAGAGGCTCCAGCGACGGAGTACTTGTCTTTGGAGACATGCTGCTCCTTTTGCTAGAAGACACAATGCAAGGTATTTCAGTGTAAAACAAAAGGAGGATTCTTTAGAAGCCCCCGAGGTTACCTTGCGATCAAACACCCACCAGCCCCCTCCGGCACTGTCCTCACTGCGCAAGAAGGGCAAGCTGCTACTTCAGACTGTCTCTTCTGAATTAAAACCCTAGCTAGCAGAGGACAATTAGCAGCTTTCACAACAAATTAACCAGTGAGGAAGAGGCAGGCTGCAGCTTTCATTGCCGTTACCTGCCCAAGATGAAGACAAAAAGGAATGCATCAACTACCACATCACTGCCAGTGAAAATGTAAAATCCAGTGCATGCATGGCAGCCGGTACCTCCCAGAGATGTTCCGGCTGCACATGCAGCCTCTCGGGATGCTGTATGGACACCATCAGGCAGGCCTCTGGGCACCAACATCTATTTTCTCCTGCTTCCCTTCACCCCATTGACAGGAACCAGCTCACTCCCTTATCTAAGACCAACTCCAGCCAGCCCTGCTTGGCCCCTGCCAGCCAGCTGAGCAGTTTCTTTATGGCAATAAATAATTGGCCCTTGACTATCCAAGCACAAGGATCACATCCTCCCACAAAGTCAGCTCTGGGTAAGCAGCACATACAGCAACAAAGCAACTGGCAGGGAAAATGGACTTGGAAGACTTGGGGGTGCTGATTGATGAGAAGCTCGGCACAAGCCGGCAGTGTGCGCTCGCAGCCCAGAAGGGCAACTGTGACCTGGGCTGCATCCAAAGCAGCGCGGCCAGCAGGGCGAGGGAGGGGATTCTGCCCCTTTCTTGTGAGACCTCATCTGGAGTATTGTGTCCAGTTCTGGAATCCTCAACATAAGAAGGAGATGGAGCTGTTGGAACGGGCCCAGAGGAGGCTACAAGGATGATCTGAGGGCTGGAGCACCTCCCATCCAAGGACAGGCTGAGAGAGTCCTTTCATTAAATTAATGGGTATAAACCACTCAAGGCTGAACTGAGAACTACCGGCCGTTGTGGGAGACCTGCAAGGCACTGTCACCTCTCTGGAAACAGCTCTTTTGCCTCATTCACAAGCTCTCTAGGCCAGCCAGCATGCTGGGAGAGCCCAGCTCCCTCTGGAGCCTCCCTCCCTCCACCTTCTCACAGCCCTTGAGCGAATCTGACATCCCAGCTCCTTCACTACATCCCCCATTGTCCTCCAGCTCCCCTTGGGAGGTCTTGGTCTCCCCTCACAAGGGCTCTGCCAACCTCCTGCCTACCTCACAGGTATTACAGCCATCGAGAACAAGTCTTGCAGCTCCAGACCATCAGGCTGGGCTCTCACTCACTCCAGACCAGGTGAACACACTCTTCCTCCTCCCAGAAAGCTTTGAATCAAGATCCACTTCTCCAGGCAGAAGCTTGAATTACTCCCCAGTCACTTAAAGAAGAGCCCACAAATAGTTGTGAATGCATCTGAACACCTCCTACACACAGAACTGTTCCCTCTCTGCGTCACAAACAGTTCTGCTGCATTATCCAGGACACGTTCTTTTATTCAACTGCCTTGTTGGGCTCATCCAAGAGAGCAGCAAGAAAACAGCCTGGATGACGGAAAGGGAAAGCAGTGGAGAACTGATCGGGTGGCTGCCCAGCCCACTGAGCTTCAGAGAGGAAGGGCCTGAGTCAGCCCAGGCTTTACACATCTTATTTACAGATTTACACAGGGCTGACATATCGTATGGTGATTTTGCACTAGATGGTGTAGGACATGCTGCGAAATCCACATTTGTATGTACGCACACAAACACACATTCCAACCAGAAGAAATAAAACAAGAAATGTTGTTTCCTCCCTGACTCCAGAATCCAAAAGAGAAGCAGATCAGCAGCAGCTTGGTGCTAACCCCAGAGTAACTTCTATCACCAGATCTCCAGGCAGCAAGGCCCCAGAGCCAACAAACGGGTCCCTCCGGTCCATAAACATTGGATGATTCTAGAATCATAGAATCACCAGGTTGGAAAACATCCACCGGATCATCAAGTCCAACCATTCCCATCAATCACTAAACCATGTCCCTCAGCACCTCATCCACCCATCCCTTAAACCCCCTCCCTGGGCAGCCTCTGCCAGGGCCCAGTGACCCTTTCCATTAAATATTCTTTCCTAATGTTCAGCCTGAACCTCCCCTGGTGGAGCTTGAGGCCATTCCCTCTCGTCCTGTCCCCTGGCACTTGGGAGAAGAGCCCAGCTCCCTCCTCTCCACAACCTCCTTTCAGGGAGTTGGAGAGAGCAATGAGGTCTCCCCTCAGCCTCCTCTTCCCCAGGATAAACACCCCCAGCTCTCTCAAATGCTCCTCTTGTTCTCCAGCCCCTTCACCAGCTTCTTTGCTCTTCTCTGGACTCGCTCCAGAACCTCAACATCCTTCTTGTGGTGAGGGGCCCAGAACTGAACACAGGATTCGAGGAGCGGTCTCACCAGTGCCGAGTCCAGAGGGAGAAGAACCTCCCTGGACCTGCTGGCCACGCCGTTTCTGATCCAAGCCAAGATGCCATTGGCTTTCTTGGCCACCTGGGCCACTGCTGGCTCATGCTCAGTCGCTGTCAACCAACACCCCCAGGTCCTTCTCCTCCAGGCAGCTTTCCAGCCAGACTTCTCCTAGTCTGGAGCTGCTCAGGGTTGTTGTGCCCCAAGTGTAGGACCCGGCATTTGGCCTTGTTAACCCTCCTGCCATTGGACTCAGCCCAGCGGTCCAGCCTGTTCAGATCCCTTTGGAGCCTCCCGACCCTTCAGCAGATCCACGCTTCCACCCAGCTTAGTGTCATCTGCAAACTTGCTACGGGTGCACTCGATGCCTTCATCAGGTCATTGATAAAGACACTGAACTACATAGAACAACATAGAAACTACATAAAACCTACAGCTATTTATAATAGTTGATCATGGAATAATGGAATGGTTTGGGTCAGAAGGAACCTTAAAGACCATCCAGTTTCAACCTCCTGCCGTGGGCAGGGACCCTCCAGTTCCCTGTGAATCCAAAGGGATCCTGCACATACAGAGTGGCCACGCACACCCACGCCACCCGCCGCCAAAGAGAGAAGGACCCTTGGCCTCAGGGTCTCCCTTCAATCCAGGTACCAGGGAGCTGCAGTGATTCCCAAACCCAGTCACCCCACTAGGAAACAGCCTCTTCTGGGAAAAGGGCTGCAGGGAGTGCGTAGCCAAGCCAAACGCCAGTTAGACATTTAGGGTGGGAAATGAAGCACAAAGCAGCGCACAGCTCAAAACAAAGGGGAGAATTTAGGTCAGCAGAAATTACCGTAACAGCACGAGTGCTGTGCGGTTGCAAGCCTGAGGATGCTCCCACAAAGAAGGGCGCTAGCAGCAAGATACTTCCAGCTCCGGGCTCATTAGAACGGGCTGTCTGGCTGGGCACCAAATCCTGAATGGATCCCGGCAGGCGGGGGTCCCTGACTGAGCTGCTCACACCCACACATCTGTCAGAAAGGTTTGAGTCAGCTCCAGCATCACAGGAGCCAGAAGAAGTGCTGCCAGCCTCACACGGCCAAGGGAAGGGATGGCTGTCCCCACAGCCAGGGATCTCCACCTCTGTCCAAGGGGAAGCACACCACCTCCTGCTCCTCCCTTCTCATTCCCTCTCCACACAGCTTCTGCTCACTTTATTTTCCCCCAAAAGAACCTGAATGACTGGTAAGGAACAGAACTGTGGCTCTGCTGGAGCACAGCTCAGCCAGCAGGGCACACAGCTCCTCCCGCAGACACGGGCACTCACCAGCCGCTGGGGATCCCCACGGCGGAAGGGCTGAACTGCCAGGAAATACCCAAGTGGCACTCGATGGCACAATAAATCTGCCAACTCAGCCCCAAGGGCAACCCTATTTGTCACACGATTTCCTCAGTCACATCTTCTCTCCGTAACCCACAGGGAAACCACAGACCGCAGGGAACACTTAGAGATCTGCCACTCTGGAGAGGGATGACGGATAATGACACAGAGCGCAGCAGCTAACGATAACGCACAAGGACACTTCCAACCCTGCACACGATGGCCTCGACAGGACAAGACATCCCACAACCATCACCCGAGACGGGATTTCCTCAACCCTCGATCCTGTCAGGTCTCCGAGGTGGAATCCTGAGCTTATCCTGGGGAAACACAAACTCTTTGGGCTCATCACTCAGGTTACAGGGTACCAAAAGAGGCAGAGAAGAGAAAAAACATCAACTTCTGATCCTTGTCCAGCATGAGCTGAGCTGGACACACTACATACCCTTTATGAGCCGACAAATGAACTGGGACATGCCATATATCCTATATGAGCCCACAGATAACCAGGCACATGCTGTATAGCCTACCTGAACCTAGGAAAGGACTTGGACATGCTGCACCCCCCGTATGAGCCAGAAAGGGAACCTGGAAGTGGTCTATGCCTTGTGTAGGCCAGGAGATGAGCCTGAACATAAGAGGCATCCTATAGGAGCCAGGACACGCCATATGCACGCTACAGAACCACAGAATGGTTTGGTTGGAAAAGCCTTTATCATTGAACCCAGCCGCCCCTGTCCACCACTGCACCAGGTCCCCGAGCACCTCGTCTGCCCATTGTTAACCCCGTCCAGGGGATGGGGACTCCACCACTGCCCTGGGCAGCCTCTGCCAGTCCCGAGGACCCTTTCTGTGAAGGAATTTCCCCTAAATCCAATCTAAACCTTCCCTGGTGCAACGCAGCGGGTGAGGGGGCTGGAGAACAGGCCTTATGAGGAACGGCTGAGAGAGCTGGGGGTGTTTAGCCTGGAGAAGAGAAGGCTGAGGGGAGACCTCATTGCTCTCTACAACTACCTGAAAGGAGGTTGTGGAGAGGAGGGAGCTGGGCTCTTCTCCCAAGTGACAGGGGACAGGATGAGAGGGAATGGCCTCAAGCTCCACCAGGGGAGGTTTAGGCTGAACATTAGGAAAAAATTTTTCATGGAAGGGGTCATTGGGCACTGGCAGAGGCTGCCCAGGGAGGGGGTTGAGTCACCTTCCCTGGAGGTGTTTAAGGGACGGGTGGATGAGGTGCTGAGGGACATGGTTTAAGTGTTTGACGGGAATGGTTGGACTCGATGATCCAAGAGATCTTTTCCAACCTGGTGATTCTATGACTCTATCTGTGTCACCTGGGAGCAGAGCCCAGCACTCCCTCGCTCCAGCCTCCTTTCAGGAGCTGCAGAGAGCAATAAGGCCTCTTCTCAGCCTCCTCTTCTCCAGGCTAAGCAGCCCCAGGGCCCTCAGCCGCTTCCCACTGGCCTAGTTCCCGGGGAGGAGCGGGGCCGCTGCCGCCTGCCGCTCTCTCCTCCCCTGCCCTGCCCTCTCCTCTGCCTGTCTCCGCTCACCTGGGGTCGCTCTCAGCCCCATCCCGAGCCGCAGCAGAGCCGCCGCCGCAACCCGCCCCCTGCGCGCTGCCGCCATGCAGCCCGCTGTCCCCCAAACCGCCGCGGGGAGATGACGTCAAGACGCGCGCCAGCCCCCCAGCCGGCGCGGGGAGATGACGTCAGAGAGCCCGCGCCCCAGCCGCACGGTTCTCGCCAGCGCCCTCAAGATGGCGGCGGGGCCGCTGTCCCAGGCGGAGCCGCGAGGGGTTAACCCAGAGCAGAGCCAGGGGGCTCCCAAGCGCGTGTTTCTGCGGCGTGGGCTGAGACCGATGGCAGGAGGGTTAACAAGGCCAAATGCCGGGTCCTGCACTTGGGGCACAACAACCTTGAGCAGCTCCAGACTAGGAGAAGTCTGGCTGGAAAGCTGCCTGGAGGAGAAGGACCTGGGGGTGTTGGTTGAACATGAGCCAGCAGTGGCCCAGGTGGCCAAGAAGGCCAATGGCATCTTGGCTTGGATCAGAAACGGCATGGCCAGCAGGTCCAGGGAGGTTCTTCTCCCTCTGGACTCGGCACTGGTGAGACCGCACCTTGAATCCTGTGTTCAGTTCTGGGCCCCTCACCACAAGAAGGATGTTGAGGCTCTGGAATGAGTCCAGAGAAGAGAAACAAAGCTGGTGAAGGGGCTGGAGAACAGGCCTTATGAGAAACGGCTGAGAGAGCTGGGGGTGTTTAGCCTGGAGAAGAGGAGGCTGAGGGGAGACCTCATTGCTCTCTACAACTACCTGAAAGGAGGTTGTGGAGAGGAGGGAGCTGGGCTCTTCTCCCAAGTGACAGGGGACAGGACAAGAGGGAATGGCCTCAAGCTCCGCCAGGGGAGGTTTAGGCTGAACATTAGGAAAAAATATTTAATGGAAAGGGTCATTGGGCCCTGGTAGAGGCTGCCCAGGGAGGGGGTTGAGTCACCTTCCCTGGAGGGGTTTAGGGGACGGGTGGATGAGGTGCTGAGGGACATGGTTTAGTGATTGATGGGAACGGTTGGACTTGATCCGGTCGGTCTTTTCCAACCTGGTGATTCTGTGATTCTATGATTCTCACACACTGTTCATTCTTTGGTGGTGAGAACACCTGTGTTCAGTGTGATCTGTGCTGAACAGAGGTGTCTGCTGCCGGAATCGTCTCCATGTGCAGCCTCTCCCTCTCAAACCCAAGGTCAGGCAGAGCTGGATCCAATGGCAGAGTCTTAGACCTTGGAGAGTAATAGAATATGCATCAGATTTGTGTGAAAATTTACCAACATGCATGAGTGGGAAAAGATATTCTGTAACCAGCCCTCATCTTGCTGCACACGACGTGTTGCCCAGGCTGACAGAGGATGTTCACGTTCTAAACCTCCAAAACAAGTCTCAGTTTATTTGCTAGAATTTTCAGCAGTGTTTATTTGCTGATATTCCAGTACCTGAAGGGGCTACAAGAAAAGGGAGGGACTGTTTCCAGGCTTGTAGTGATGGGATGATAGGCAATGGGTATAAACTGGAGAGGGGCAGAGTAAGACTAGACATAAGGAGGAATTTCTTGACCATGAGGGTGCTGAAGCCCCGGAACAGGTTGCCCAGGGAAGTTGCAGCTGCCCCAGCCCTGGAGTTGTTCAAGGCCAGGTTGGATGGGCCTTGGAGCCCCTGATCCAGCAGGAGGTGTCCCTGCCTGTGGTAGGGGTGAAACTGGATGGGCTTTAAGGTCCCTTCCAACCCAAACTATTCTACAATTTGATGATTTTTGGTATCACCGCCACAGCCTCAGCCCCTCAGCAACACCTGCAGTCCTGCCGTGACACAACCCATCCTTATCATCACTGTCCCATCTTCCCCTGTTTCACTAAGCAGCTGCCATTGGTGAAGGTCTCTGTGCACTCAGGACCCATCCCAGGTTCCCAGCAGCAGCTCCTGCACCTGCTCTGTGGGCTCTCAGGTTCCCCTCTCTCCTGCAGCAGAGGTGGCAGCCACGGACACTAAGCCCAAGGCACCATTTCCAAACCTGTTGGGATGGTTCAAATTTCTTCTGCATTTCCTCATCCCTGAGGGCTCATTAGCAAGGGGCAGGCAGGGCTGCAAACCCACCGCCTCTCCCCACAGACACCTCACTGTCGGTAAGGGAGCAGGGAGCCCATCGCACGCTATTGCAGTCATAGAATCACAGAACGGTTTGGGTTGGAAGGGACATTAAAGATCATCCAGTCCCACCCCCTGCCATGGGTAGGGACACCTCCCACTGGATCAGGGGCTCCAAGCTCCATCCAACCTGGCCTTGAACCCCTCCAGGGATGGAGCAGCCACCCCTGCTCTGGGCAACCTGGGCCAGGGCCTCCCCACCTTCACAGAAAAACGTTTCTTCCTAAAATCTCATCTCAGTCTCCCCTCTTTCAGCTGAAAACCATCCCCCTCATACCATCCCTGCACTCCCTGATCAAGAGCTCCTCATCAGCTTTCCTGGAGCCCCTTTCAGTACTGGAAGCTGCTCTAAGGTCTCCCCAGGGCCTTCTCCAGGTTCAACAACCCCAACTCTCTCAGCTTGTCCTTGTACAGGAGGTGCTCCAGCCCTCGCATCATCTTTGTCGCCTCCTCTGGACTGACTCCAACATCCCCATGTCCTTCCTGTGCTGAGGGCTCCAGAACTGAACGTGGGGCTCCAGGTGGGGTCTCAGGAGAGCAGAGCAGAGGGGGGAAATCCCCTCCCTCGCCCTGCTCAGCAAAGCTCGGGGTGCCATGTCTTTCCCAGCTCCCCTGCTCAACTTCGGATAAATTCCTTAGTATCTTGTTTTCCCGTTCCTCTGAAAGTTCTCATCTCCCAGGGCTGCTGTGAGCCCTGATCAGGGCCAGAAGGGCTGGGGTGTTGAGGGACGGCTCTGGACAGGGTCAGGGAGAGAGGAAATAAACTGCTTCACTGGGAGCCGCATTTGGAATGTGCCTGAGAGCAGCACCTTGGCCTCAAGGAACACCGCAGCTAAAAATAAGATTGAGGCAGTGTCGTTTCAGTGAGCGCCAACCGCTCCCAGACAGAGGGACGAGGCCCTGCAGGAGGGAGCTGTGACCACCTGCCCTCAGCTCTGCAATTCCCAGCTCCGGGGAGCTCCTGGTAAAGGCTGCGCGTGCAATTTGTTTGTGCTCGCAGCTTCTCGTCGGGACCGCATCGATCCGTGTGTTGCTTCGGAGGTTTTGTATCTGAGAAATGCTTGCACGGCGCAGGGGTTCTGTGGTGCTCAAGGGAGCGGATCAGGTACAACAAACCCAGCGCCAGCCTGTGTGTCACTCTGGCACCCTTTGGCTGGGCCGTGTTTCCGTCTGGAACCAACCCCAGCCCCCACATTCCCCGTGCTGCGGCCGAAACCAAAACAATTCTGAGCCTGTTTCAAAAACTTCCCTCCTCCTGCTGCATTCATCGCTGCCTCCGTCACACCCCACAGCGCTCCTGAGCATCCCGACACCGCTCCACAGCCCCTGTAACCCCCAAGTCTGGGGCAGCCTTGGGGACCGCAGGGCACAGCTGCCGCCTCTGGCCAAGCTCATTTCTATTCTCCGGTGCTCAGCTCCAATCGCTTTCCCGGCAGCGCAGAGAGGGTGGCAGAGATCACCCTGCTCCCCATTTCAGCCTCCTGCACGCGGAGGGGAAGGGCAGGGAAGGGCAGGTGACCCCCAGCCAGCATCCCGCGTGCTCTGCCGTGCTCCCCCAGCTCCGCGGCGGCTGCTGGATCGTCACTGCAGGGAGAAAACCAACCAGCTGGAGTTTGCTTTGGGAGCAGCACCCGGTGCACACTCAGATCCCCTTGTCAGCCACGAAGTGCTTCCACTTACACAACCACCACCGAGAAGGAGATTTATACAACTGCGGCTGCGGACGCGACTGCTCCTGGCTTCAGACACTGCGATGGATGAGGCCGCTGTTCTCAGCTTTTTGGCTCCTGCTGCGCCCCTGGCACGGGGGCTGCTCCTCAGCACTTGGCTCCGGTGCGTTCAGGTGGGAGATGGGAGCAGGGAGCGGATCCTTGGCCCAGCGAGGAGCGGCTGGGGTGGAGAACCTCGCCCGGGGGTTCTGCAGCAGGCAACACGCTCACAGCCGCAGCAGTGTCAGTGGAAGCAGAGCTCGGCGAGCTGTGGGCAGCCAAAGGAAGGAAGAAGCAGGGAATCAAGTTGTCGCAGCTCAGCGTTTAGGTTTAAGCACATTTTTCTGTTAAGAATTCGGGAAGGGGGAAGGCCTTGGCCACTTCTCCGGTGATCCTGCACCAATCTCCAGGGCGCTCTTGTCTTAGGAATTCTGGGGTTTCTGGCACGCTGCTCCTTAGTGCCGATGCCTCTCCCATCAAAGCTCAATCCTGTCCAGGCTTCAGCTATGCCGAATTCCCTCCCCGCAGCAGAGACTGGAGCGAAGCCCCCCGAGCCCACCGTGCACAAGGCCCAGCCCCTCCTCATGCTCTGCACTTCCATTCTCTTGGAAAAACACTTGCTCCGGCAAGCCAGGATGATGAGATCTAACTCCATCCCTTGCTCCTTGTTCTCGAAATGCTTCAGGTTGTACTGAAAATATTCCAGTATTTGCTTCCCATTGGTTTTTTTCCTCTCTTTTTCCCAGGAGCAGGAACCCAAGCGAGCCACAGCCCGAGCGCCACACGCTGCCTCCCAGCTTATCCAAATCCAGAAGCAGTGCTGACGTTTTTAAACTGGATACTACTTAAAGGCATTAGTGAGAGCGAGGGCAGTTATCTCAAGTGCCGGGCTGCGCTGCTCCTCGCGGGCACCAGCCACGTGGAACCATCCTTCAACCCGGGCAGTTTTACCAGCTTTTATTAGAAACACCAGCACATTGCAAGCTTCTTCTTTTTCATTACAAATAGAGTATTTTCCCTCTTTTTCTTTTTTTTTTTTTTTTTTAAAGTACACAGCATGAGAAAGAGCACCAGGGCTTCCCAGCTTTTTTCTTTCACAGGGATTTTTTTGGAACAAGCTTTGGGTTGGTGTTCGCTGCCCTCACCCCCGGCTTCAGCACCTCAACTCGAAGACCATCGCGTGGGCAGAGGAAGCCAGTGGTGGGGAAAAGGTGCAAGAGCGAAATGTCTGGGCTCAAGCAGAGACCCTCTGCAGTTGAAGAGAAGCAGCAGCACTCGGCTCTTTTCACAGTAAGGGGCTAAAAGCTGATCTAAACCATTTGCTCTTCTCCTCCCTCCCCATTCTGACACCAAGGGGAGGCTGGAGAAAGCTCTAAATGAACACGAGGAGCAGAGCGTGCCCAGTGCTTCCATGGGATTTTCTGCAGCAAATCCTCCACCAGCCGCACAGCCCAGAGGAGCCACGGGGGCCGGTTGTGGTTTTAGCTCACACCTACGCTGGGAAAGTCTCCCTGGGCTCTATAACTCCCAGAAAGTAATTTGGGGGGAACAGGGGAAGGGCCAAGCACCCCAGGCACATGAGGGCATGGTGACAGGATATTAAAGGGAACATGTACATGATTTCTTATTTTTTATTCCACAGAAAACCCTCAAATCTAGACTCAGAGTTAACAGCAGAAAAATAGTGTTAAAGTCAATAGGTTCATATTTTACTGTAGACTAAATAAATTAGCCTAGAATTAACTCCATACTCTCCGTTTCCCCTCTCACTGGTGATCCTTCTCTAAAGTAATGCAGTTTTTAAAACGCAACGGCTATCAATAATTTATTCCAGTTAACCCTTATGGATGAACGCCTGCGGATATTCCACGGGTGGGAATTGCTCCCCTCTCCTCTCCCTCCTGGGCAAGGAACCAATCGCTGAAGGGCGCCGGGCAACGCTACCTACATCCACCGCGGCTCGTGCCGCTGCCTCTGGCTGCAACGAGTGAGAATCCATAGCCATGTCTTACAAAGAACATGATCAAAAAATATATAAATAAATAAAAACCTTAAACATTCTTACATGGATTTTTAAAGAACAGAATACATGTTAAAAACTTCAGTAATTTATATCAATTTTAAGCAATACTTTATATACAATGGAAAAAAAGACATGCATAGTCCAAATACAATGTTGAAAACAGCATTTTCATAACAAAAACCCCAAACACTAAGTGTTAATACCATGTACATGAATTCAAGAAGGACCACCCTTTTTGTCTGTTGCACACAGTTTATTTAACAATAGATATTATAAGTAAGAAATGAGTTTGTTTGTTTTTTTACCATTCTATACAGTGATTGAATCTTCTTGGATTTTCTTATTTATAGTAATTATAGCGCTTGCATGATTTACACTAGAATTGCTTTTCCTCATTTCAAGTTTCACACAGAAGAAAGAAAGAAAAGAATGCTTCTTCTCTATTCAAATCAGCACGGCCTAAGAGTGATCATCCCTATTTTCATCTAAAACCAGTTTTATCAGAGAAACAAAGCAACGATTTCTACATCTGCAAGACAAGGATTTTGGCGTTGGCCAATGTGTGGTTTTGTGTGCAAGAGTCAATTCTTATCTTCCCAGGGGTAATACTTCAAACGCCTGCAGAGTTCACTATAGAAAACAACTCCTCCCGCAAGGTCTCAAAGTTACCGGGACTCGCTATAAGGTTGCATTATTTCAGGAAACAGTTTTTGAATATTATTTTTTTTTCTTCTTTTAAACGCAAAGGTTTTAAAGTCTTGAAAATACAAATAAAAAATGTGAATATAATGAACTTGTTTTCCCCCATTAAAAAAAAGGTATGAGTCAACAGCAACAAAAAAATAAAAACCAAAAAAACCCACAAAAGAGACCAGATATTTTAACCGCCTGGCTTTAACAAAAAAATATATTCTTTTTATTGTTTTGTTTTTTGTGTTTTTTTGTTTTTGTTTTTGTTTTTTTTTAAACAGCAATTCATTCTTCCACGGGTAGGAAGCAGCAGTTCCATCCAGGATCCAAAACAGCCCAGATGTCTGAAGTTTCAGTACAAAATGTCCAAGAACACGAAAGGAAAAGAAAAACCAAAAACCAAGTGATGCTCCCATAATGCTACAAACCCTCCACAAACTTTTCTAATGTGTCCCCGGTGGTGTCACCGACCAGAGACAATTCGTTAGACAACGCACTCCTGCTGGGGGTGTTTAGTTGTGGAAGCATTGCACTCTGTTCGGGGTTGCCCAAGTGTCCCTGATCCATGGAGCTCGCCATGGTGACCGCGAGTCCCGGGTGGGGGGAACCAGTCTGGGGAGAGACGTGGTGAGGTGACGGTTGGGGCTGTATCCTGGGTGACGGGCTGGAATGTGGTGGCTGGGACTGGGGACGGGGAGACTGAACGGGTGCCGGGGAGCGCACCTGGTTGCTGAGGGAGGTGGCGATCTGCTGGCCGGGGAGATGAGACGCCTGCGCTTGTCCTGAGAGCATGTGCTGCTGTGGGCTCATGGGGTTAGGCTGCCCGGGGGACCCTATCTGCTGTTTCATCTGCTGCTGCTGCAGGATGCGCTGCTGCAGGGCCTGCTGGATGTTGGGAGTGCCGTCCGCCCCCAGGCCGGGCTGCCCCATCTGGTTCAGCTGCCCCATCTGAGCCATCTGTCCCATGGAACCCCCCTGGATGGAGAGGTGCTGCTGCATCCGCTGCTGCTGCATGGCTTGAGGGTAACCACCAGGCCCCTGCGGCTGCTGGAACTGCGTGTGTCCCGCCATCCCTCCTGCCATGCCGGCCCCGCCTTGCTGCTGCTGTTGCTGCTGCTGCTGCTGCTGCAGGAGCTGCCGCCTCAGGATTTCTCGGTACTGCGGGCTCATGTTCGCCATGCTGGGGTTGTGGCCGGGGTTCATAATGTTTATCGCTTGTCCCTGGGGATTCATAGCTCCCATCCCTTGCTGCTGGGGAGGAACGCTGGGTCGCTGCACTCCTGCTTGCATCGCGTTCATGTTCTGCAATCCCGCTTGAGCGTGCATGCTCGGCTGTTGCATGCCAGCCTGCGGCTGCTGCATCCCAGGCTGGGGCTGTATGCCCGCTTGCGGCTGCATCCCAGGCTGGTTCGCCACGTATTTGGCCGTTCGTTGCTTTATAAAAGCTGCCATAAGCTGAGGGTTGGATTTAAGGATATTAAGAACCTGCTGTTGCTGTTGCGGAGAACTCGGCGATTTCAAGGTCCTCAGCAAGTCCTGAAGCGCGTTCGGGGGGATGCTCCGCGGCGGCTGCTGCACGCCCGGCATCCTCGGCCCGGCCACTGCTTGCGGCGTCGCCATCGGCAAAACCGGTCTCGCCATTCCCGGCTGCATCGGCTGCTGCTGCGGCATGGGGGGCGACTGCCACTGCCCCGGCTGCATGTTGGGCATCACGGGGCCGCTGACGGGGTTGGGCCGGGGTACATTCATGTTGACTTGCTGCATCTGGTTCACGGAACCCACCGCCGGGTTGACGAGTCCCGGGCGCCCAGGAGGCAAACCATTGTTCATGTTGTTGACCCTGTAGAGCTGCTGCTGCTGCTGGGCAGCTTCTCTCTCGATCTGCCTAGCCGCCTCCACGGCGGCCGGCGGAGGCTGTGCCGGAGGTGGAGGTGCGGAAACTGGGTTTGTGGGTTTTCCTGTCGAAACAGTAGTAGGGGGCTGAGTTCTTGACACAGTGGGGAAGCCAGCCGGTGACATACTTACAGGGGAAGGCTGGGGCTGCGGAGGCGGCTGCGGTGTTTGCGGTGTACTTGGCTGCTGTGTAGGGGTACCAGGCGTTGCTGAGGTAGGAGAAGGCAAACTTTGCTGAGGCACGTTTCGGGTGTTCATGGTAGCCATCCTTCTGCGCATGAGCTGAGCCTGCTGCAGGCGATGCTGGATCTGCTGCTGTCGAAGCTTGTGTTTGATATTGAGACAGAATGGCACGGGGCATTTGTTCTCTTGGCAGTGTTTGGCATGGTAGCAGCACAGAGCGATGAGCTGTTTGCACACCGGGCAGCCACCGTTGGTCTTGCGCTTGCAGCCCTTGGTGTGCTGCACAACCCGTTTCATCTTCTGGCAGGATGGCAGCGAGCAGTTTGCGTTGCGGCACTGACAGGCGTGGACGAGAGACTGAATGCAGCGCTGGATGCTCAGTCGTCGCGACTCCTGGGGGCTCTTGGACTGCTGCTCTCCTTGGCTGTTGCTCTCATCATCCAGACCCAGGCCCCACTTGACCATCTTGTGATCATGGCTCTTAGTGTTGTAGCAGTTAATGCACAGGTCGTAGTCCTGAAAGGAAAGAAAACCCAGAGTTCAGCTGCCTACAGAGCACTTGCTACAGAAAAAGAGCAGACAAGTAGGAGTGATGCTCGGTGAGAAACATGGATGCTGATCTGAACACCTGCTCAAACACAACCATTTTCACTGCCCGGTCCATTTTTGCTGGAGGAAGGCTCTCCCTTATGCAGAAGCACCCAGAGGAAACCTAATGGCCATACCTCCCCCTCCACTGCTGGGTTCCCCCTGTGCAATCCATGCCCTGCAGCCTTGCCTCAAGAAGCCCTGTTCAGTGCTTTCCTCTGAGGGATTAATTAAGACTCTACCACCACAGAAGTGACAATAACTTGCAGCGTAAAAACTAGGCTGCACTTATTGAAAATGTCTTTTGGTTCCGCTGCAGCCAGAGGTCATCACAAGCCCTGTAGGGGCTACCTTCTCCTCAAGTCCACCTCCCTGCATAACTGCTCTCCAACACAGCTCAGTGGCAGTGATCTGGGCTGTAACAGGACAGGCGTTAGAAGCACTGAGCCAGGTGAAGAAGCAATTAGTCGGGGCAATTTGAAGAGCAGGCAACCTCTAATGCTGGGCCAAAGAGGCAATGGTGAAGAGCTGCGGCAGCCTCCTTACCCAGCTTTGCAGCAGCCTAGACATGTACCTGGCTGCGCTCCTTCATTAGAATCACCAGGTTGGAAAAGACCCACCTGATCACTGAGTCCAACCATTCCCATCAATCACTAAACCATGCCCCTCAGCACCTCGTCCACCCGTCCCTTAAACCCCTCCAGGGAAGGTGACTCAATCCCCTCCCTGGGCAGCCTCTGCCAGTGCACAATGACCCTTTCTGTGAAAAATTTTTTCCTCATGTCCAGCCTGAACCTCCCCTGGTGGAGCTTGAGGCCATTCCCTCTCGTCCTGTCCCCTGTCACTTGGGAGAAGAGCCCAGCTCCCTCCTCTCCACAACCTCCTTTCAGGTAGTTGTAGAGAGCAATGAGGTCTCCCCTCAGTCTCCTCTTCTCCAGCCTAAACAACCCCAGCTCTCTCATAAGGCCTGTTCTCCAGCCCCTTCACCAGCTTCATCGCTCTTCTCTGGACTCGCTCCAGAGCCTCAACATCCTTCTTGTGGTGAGGGGCCTTACAACACGATGTACACATACAAAGCAGAACAAAAGCCACCCTGCAGTGAGGTACGCTGACTTCTCTCGTGGACATCCACTTAATGTGGATGAGGTAGTGCCTTGCAGATCCTGACTAGCCTCATGCAGTCACACCTTACCATCCAGTCCTAAAGTTCTTTAATATTAAGTTAAAAATCATCTATGCAGAGGAGCCAGTGTAATAAACGATGCAGCAGTAGCCGTTACAGAGTAGTGGCACTTTTCATGTTAAGAAACTAAAGGTGCTTATTCTAGAAGAAGAGGTACCGCACTGTGGGAGTCGCCTTCCCTTAAGGCTTAGCAACCCCTGTGTCAGAATGGACTAAACTGGCAGGAACTTCGAACAATATCCAGAAAAAGAGAGTCAAGCTTGGCTGGAGGGCAAGAGAGCGCAGAAGTCTCTGGAGACATACACCTACCTCACAGACAGTGCAGTGCCACCTCGTTTCCACGTGATGTTTGCACTCATTGCACGTGTAGACAAAGCGATCCTGCCCTTGAGTGTGCAGCTCTACCAGCATGCAGAGCGTGGACCACTTGGATCGGCGGAGTGAGGAGAACTCCCAGTGCTTATCTCTGGCCAAGGTGAGGAAGGCATCTCGCCCATCCATCAAGTCACAGCTAAGTAATGGATCAGGGTCCACTATGGGAGGCAGAGTGTTAATTACAGGCCCAGCGTACAAATGAATCACAAAGAAGACCTGCAGATCAATGGGGGAGAAGAAAAAAAATCAATGAGGTTAGGTAATCTTGCAGGAAAAAGCTCATGTTCTGTGGCAGTAACGGTGTGCTACAAGTGTTATCCAATTAACTTAGTTCAGGCTAATCTCTTCCAATACATTGTTACACAACAGGAATAGTTCTAGGCAATCACAAGCTTTACTCTTCCTGATTTTTCACTTCTTTTTCATCATGCCTGGGTTTATAGGAATAAGAACTCCTCCTCATGCAGTGCATTTTGACAGTACCTCTTTATGCTTCTCCATGGTGGCATACAGCTTCTGAGAGAGATCGTTGGACACGTTGGGCATGCTGGGTTTCTTCTTGTTAGCTCTGCTGATGCTGCTCTTATTCTTGTTGGTTTTTTTGTTGTTCTTTTTCTTGGCATTTTTGCTGTCACCCTGATTTCCCTGCAATAAATGCACAGGAAAGATGTTACACTTTATAGAGCTCTCTCCCATTCACTGTAGCTAAAAAGTGAGACAGTTCTGCTGTCAATAACAGAGATTTGTTCCTACAGACCAGTCATACCGTGTTAAATATATCCTATCTCTTCCAGGAAAAAAATCAAACACCAAACTGGCAGGCAAACAAATTCAAACACTGGATAAAACCAGGTTTTTAAAGTATGCATATACATTCCGTAATTAATATCCTACACTTATTTTTTTCCCTTCTCAAACACTGTACCTCAGCTCCTACTGCTTGCTCTATGAGATCTTACAGATATTTGATGATAAAAAGAATTACAAATAAAATGTGTTTCTCAAAAAAAATCCCCCAGACCTTCTCTCATGTCTAAGTCACATCAGCACAGATCACAGTGACCATACACTGCCTGCCAGATGTAAGTAAAGAGTGAAAAATAGCAGATGATGGTATTTAGATGACCTGTGAAAACAGAAGTAACTTTTAGTCTTCTCGTGTCCTTGCAAAATAAAAGCCCAAGCCCACAGCCATTCAGCAGAAATCACCTCTCTAATTGCTAGAATGCTGGGTATCACAGTATTAAAAATGAGCTAATGAAATATTCTGACATCTATACAGACACACAAGGAATGTTCATGACTATTATGTGCCAGTAAACATAGGGTTTATATGCAAACACATTTAGTCAAAGAAAACAAAAGCCCTCCAACTGATGAAAGCAACTCTATACACACAGAAGGTTGCCACTGGTCCCTTCCAGTAACTGGGCTTAGATAGGAATTCCCTGTCCAGTCCTGGGGTTTCTATCACTGATCTTCTTGCTTCAGGTACATAAATTTATGAGTTTCAGTTAGCTGTTCCAGGCTTCTTCAAACATCTTTTCCTCTCTTAGATGCAGAGATTCACACTGGTATTTTCACAGGAAGGCCATGCTCTGATTTATCAAAATGGATACTGCCAGCAGAAGGGGACTGCAACCTCAGTTCCAAGCCTTGTCTTTCAGTTAGTTTTATATTGCTGTGTTTGTTGAAATATTTCGATATTAGAAGTTACATTCAGAAAGAACAAGGTGAAAAGAACAAGGTGAAAAGAACGAATGATGAAATTTAGGCCAGGACCCTGAGAAAGAATTTTTTTTTCAATATACAAAAAGAGAACGCTAGGCAAGTAACACCACCATCAAGATCAATATTTTATACCATCGCAAAGCTTGCAATAAATACTTCTATGTTTTGGCCCTCTACTGTTGCAAATGACTGCAAGTACCTTTGCTTAACTAACAGAAATAACTGAATTCACCTTTGAAAAACACAGCATATTTCAAAATGCAGACGCTGAAGGTGATTTGTGAAGGTGTGAACTGGAAGCTCAGCCAAGTGAACAGAGGTAGCAGCCCCGACGCAATCCAAAAGCAACTTCACACATTTCTGAGAACAGAGGCGCTAAACTAACGTAATTGACTTTTGATTCTATTAACAAACCAATTGAGGCCATTAGTATATTTGTTAGCCAAGAAGAAAACCACAAACGCAGTTAAAGGAAACCCTGATTTAACATCTGATGTGAATGATCTTCTTTCCTAGTTTACTGGATGTGACCTCTCCAATTTATTAAAGCATTAATTACCAGTCAGAAGCAAATACAGCACAGAAAGTTAACTCACCTCTGTTGTCTCACTGGCTGCAGTGCTTTCTTCCTTTTTCCTTTCCTCCTCCTCCTGCTCCAGCTCCTTAATGCTTTCTTCCAGCACGTTGGGCCAGAAATCACCTTCAAAGTAAGGCAGCTCCTTGGCACTTGTCAGCCTGTCCTCAGTTGCTTGTTTGAAGATGTCCTGTTAAGCATATCACACAACACCATGAATAAACAAATGAGGACCAATTGGAATAGAGAGGAGAATCAGAGACAGGATCCAGAGCGGCACTGCACAGCTGTGCCTCACTTCCAGCCCAGGGCCCACTCCTGGCAGGCCTCCTTTTCCAGAGGCAGCTCAAAAACTGGCCTGGCAAGGCTGGTACCAGCCCCCTCCCTGCTGCGCCTCCGCAAGACAGCTGCTGAGACTCTCCAGAATCTCCAACATGCCACTGGCTCATGCTCCCAGCATGATGGGAGAGACTAAGATACCCCTAAACCACAAAACAAACGCCTCCCTGGTAATTACCCCAACTGAAAACGAAGCCTATACCTCTTCTGCTACCCTGCTCCCAGACAAGAGCAGGAACTAGCAGTTCTAGCCACAGCAA
Organism: Phaenicophaeus curvirostris; assembly: GCF_032191515.1. NCBI lineage: Eukaryota > Metazoa > Chordata > Aves > Cuculiformes > Cuculidae > Phaenicophaeus > Phaenicophaeus curvirostris. Next base: position 14,979,798 of record NC_091407.1, on the reverse strand, counting down.
GCACCTCTCATCCACCCCTTTGCCTCAGAAATCTGGAAGCACATAAGCACTTCAATGCGTGTCCAGACAAGTATGCGAAGACAGAATCTTGCAAATTTTTCTTAATGCAGACACCAAACCTAAGGAATTTTCAGTCTGAAAGCCAGAACCTCCCAGGAAATCTCATCAAAGACACTAGCTGAGCATAAAACCCCTTGTATGACACCACTAGTTTCATGTCTTATGAAACAGTGTTGGCTACCTTCAAAATAAAACCCAATAAAAATTAACTCGGGAAGTAAAGACAGTAGCAGACCTTATAATCATGAATGATTCTCTCAGCAAATGCCTTCTCCAGCATCTTCTTGTACCATTCTTGCAAACGTTTGGGTTTGGGTATTTTCTGATCAGGTGGATGGCAATGGAAAATATAGTCATCTCCTTCGCTTGGGGGACAGGCCCAGATGTGTCCTGTAACATACCTGTGTTCCACACAAGGAAAGGATTCTTAACCATTTTGATCACCTTCTTAGTATTAACTCCAACAAACTGACGCACAAATTCAGACCTCTGGCTTCCCCCCTTCTCCTCCCCCCCACCTCCCCCTTCTTTTTTCTTTCCTTTGGGTGGAAGATATTGAGGCAATAACCTCGCTTTACGTAAGAAATGAGAAAAGATCCAGGATATAATAATGAAGCTTGAACATCAAGTGAAACTCTGATAAAAAAAATGCTATGCTGTCAGATTAAGAATTCTAACGACAGAAAAACCATCTTGGTGATGAAATCCAAACTCTCTCTGCTGTGGAAGAGGCAGGAGCTCCACATATCTCAGAGAGAGCAGAAGGAGAGACTTTGGCAAGTGAAAGCTACCTGGTGTCCTGACTAAACAAAGCGCTAGCTATAGAAGATTTCTTTCTTTACAAAGATCTTGCTTACCCAAGTTTCTTCACGTACTCCAAATATCCGATGAGGATTTCATGGTAAACCGCAGTTCGGAGGCAACGGGGGCGGAAGAAATGAATACTATCTAGATACGATATGTACACACGCCTACAGCAATGAGAAGAATGACAGAAAATCACATATGACTGAAAGTCCGTTTTGTTTACTGAGTACCGACTTTTACACTAAATATGTATATGGCCATTGTGAACAAAGAAAAGTTGATGATATTATTTTAATGCATATTTAAGCATCTTAACATGGTATAAACACATCTCAAAAGCAAGAATGGATACTGTTTCTTAGATGGCAAGAATATACAGAGGCAAAATTAAACGCAGAATACAAAATACTGTAACATTTTTGCTGTGATATTTTGTTTTCCCCTTTAAAGTCATCTGTGGTTACACAGCAGAACTTACTTGTGCCACAGAACTGAACCGTTATCTCCCAATCTCATGTATATTAGAGTAACTGCCCAGTGAAGGAAGTAAACGTAGCAAGATGCTCTCTGTGCACTCACCATAGGCACCAAAAGGAAAACATACCTTGTGTTTGGAGGGGGGCAGTCAGAGCCGTACTCCTGGACATGCATCCCGAAGAAGCACACGTCTACCCCGTCTATCTCCTCAAACGCAAACAGAGCTTTGGTACGGTAAGGGAAAGATTCTGCCATCTCACCAGAATCCACAAATCTGAAGGGAAGGGTGGTAGGAAAGAGGAAAAGGAAAAAAAACCAAACAACCCAACAAAAAGGCAATTATTAAATCACCGTCCTACCAGAATGAGGAAATTCATTACAGTCTTATTTTTAACTCATTAGGAACATTTACAGAGAAGTCAAACGGGGCCAGATCAGAGCCATATTAAAAAGGGGAGCCCTGTCAATGCAACGTCTGTTACCACAGAGCTCATGGAAGGAGTTCCCATATAGTTAACATATGCCTGAATAGGCAGGCATTGAGTACAAAAGCGTCCTCAGAAACCACAAGCCTTTAAATACACTGCAGAGGAGAAAGCCTGCTGCACTGGGATGAAGTGATGTCACGTAAACTGTGTCCTTATGAATTAAAACCAAAACGCTTCACAGAATAAACCTTTTAAGCTGTTCATTTATGACAAAGCAAATCAAAAATAACTCCTGAAAGCTGAAGTATTTATAAAACCACAACACCACAAAGGAATGGTAAGGAACAGAATCTCAGCAGCTTTTCCAAGCTAAGCTGAATTCTGTAATGCTAACCAAACTGTGGTCAGACTCTAGCAAGATTTAGTAACACAAATCACAGTATTATAACCAAACCCAAGATGTCCCCACTACTCTCCAACAGTCAGAGCACAAGTGTCACGTCCTCGGACTTCATCCACTACATGCTGCTTCCTTTATCTTCATATCTTACTCATGCTTACATTTCAACCACGTGCAAAAGGATTAAGGTGCAAATTAGCACAGTTTTGCAATATTCACACAGGGAAAATCCAAAATAAAATTAATAACTCAAGATTACATTCATTGTAATTAATAGAACTGACCTGGCTTTCATTCCTGGTTTAACTTCTACTGTCTTATCTGAACTTGCTACTACTCTGACAAAGACCTCTCCAGCTTCAGGATGATTCTGTCGCCGCAAAAATTTGTTTACTCTGTCTTCCAAATGGTTTCCTAAGCGCGTAGTCTGTAGCCCTAGAATGAGGAGGAAGAACATGACAACAGAAACATTAATAGTGAAGAAATCACTGTTAAGTTCAGGGTGTTACCGTGATTGTAAGGTCTTTCAGCTTGCTTCTCTCTAGGCTTTCTTCCCTTAGTTTTACCTCTACATGAAAATGTCATGGTTTTATTTATGCAGCCAAAATTAAAACACATCCCTTTCTTTACCCAAGCCGTAAGTGTTCAGACCCCATTGTGGAAGCTAAAACCACTATAGTGGGAAAATGACTCCGTAAGTGCACTAACAAAGAAGGCTTTACATAGTATTTTTAAATCTGCAGGCTTATTTTATGAGCGCTGCAAATGTTTTCTCCTAACAAAACCACTATCTGGCTGTCTGACAGGGATTACATCACTTTATAGATCTGGCGCAACGCCACACCTTTTCAGGCAAAGCAAAGCAAAGCAACAGAAATGAAAAGCCTTTTGACTTCAATGGCGATTTCATTGCTTTTTCTTTTCTTTGCAAGAGAGCTTTTAGATTGCGCAATTACAGCGATCTGCATGTAAAGCTTCAATAGTTCTTGCACACTGATAGAGGTCTGGAAAAGTTCAAGCCCACGGATTGCCCAGAACCCTGCTTTACATCGACAATTCACTTTTGTGGGGGTCACGGGTTTAGTAGGACTGCAGGATGTGATGCTTTTCAAATAAACCCATGACAAATGACAGAAATAAAGACGAAGATTTTGGTTTACATGAAGAAAACGGAAGTAGCACGCTGCTCTGACTGGAAGATTTATAACTATTTCTCTCGTGCTACTGTATTTATTTTACCACTAATATTTCTACTTCATTTTTTATGGCCAATCTGCTGTCTTTTCAAAAGGGACGGCGCAATCCACAGATGTTTGCTTTGCTAAAATCCATTTAATTTTCAGCTCTCCATTGCTTCATTTTTCAGTTGTTCCTTGGGTGCTGACACAAGGCTGTTGGCTCTTCCCAGTAACAGAGATCACACACAGAACATGGTGGCAAAATATCTAAGCCAAAAATTTTATTTTAGGCTCCCATAGAGGGGACAAAAGCCACACACACTCAGAAGATGATCTCACTTCTGCGGGATTTATATACTTAACATAACATTTTACCATCACTTTATAGAAGTTGCCAGCAATCTTTTTTTGTCTGAGTTTGTCCCTTTGTCCAGTGAGATCCTGTGGTTGTGACCAGCACAACGCTGTCTACGCATCATTTACCTGGGAGCCAATAATTCAATTTAAAGGCAGGTTAAACTAAAAGTAAGGAGTGTCCTTGCCTAATTCCAATGTGCTGGTCTTTCCTAGTATTTCCCAGCTCGATATATTAGATGAGGCTTTCCATATAAAATAGAAAGGGGTTGATTTTAAAGGAAATAAAAAGAGTTTTAAAGAAAATTCACAAATATTTTCTGAAGAAATTATTTAGTTTTGTTGATATCTCCAAAGACAAATAGAGAAACAGAAAGAGCTCCTTTTCAGCTAAGGGCTTGGTACGTTTTCAGAAAGCTATTTCAGCCAACTCTACTGTTTTATTGTGTTTTCATTCAATCATCTTTCCAATGCTAAGCAACCAAAGGGTATCTGCTTCCTTCCTTACATTGCAAAGCATTAAGACTTGGAAAACAAACAAAAAAAGACCAGATAAGAAGATAAAAGATATACACAGCATTAAGGCTACATGTAAGGAAAGGATCTAAAAGCCACGTATATTAGAACGTACAAATTTTTAGAAAGCAGCTGGCTGTTGGCCCTTGGACATCTCTAACGTACGTACGTCCAGTAACAGCTCAGGTCTGAACGGAAACTGCAGAGCCAACTGGAAAAAAGGCATCCAGATTGGTCACAACACAGAAAGCTTTCAGGCTACTCGAGTGCAGCAGCTTTGCTATAGTGGCAATGCCAGATATTTGTCACTGGATGAGTAATCGACAGATAGGAAGAAAGTCAGACTTCTGGTTTACTGTGACTTTTCGCCAGGAAACTACTTCAGGAGACTTATTTGTCAGGATGTTGTTTGTCTGCAAATGTCCCTGCACCAGCTACCGGGTAAGTAACATCTGGAGACTTTCTTAGTAAGAAAACTACTTCAAGAGTTCAGAATTTCACAGCATAATCCAGCTGTACTCCTGTTTAGAGGTGATATTTAGCATGCTTTACACAAATTACTTGTGACATGGGTAAGATAACAGACTAGTCGACCTGCCAGATTTTGGCACCTGCATTAGCGTCTGTTTCAACAAGGTTCTGACAATGGTTGCTTCCCAGAAAATGTACAATTGGTTGCAATTCATGGAACCATGGAATAGTTTGGGTTGGAAGGGACCTTAAAGCCCATCCAGTTCAAATCTCCTGCTGTGGGCAGAGACACCTCCCACTGGACCAGAGGCTTTCAAGCCCCATCCAACCTGGCCTTGAACACCTCCAGGGATGGGGCAGCCACAGCTTCCCTGGGCAACCTGTTCCAGGGCCTCACCACTCTCATGGTGAAGAAACTCCTGCTTATAGCTACTCTAAATCTGTTCCTCTACGGCTTATACCCATTGCCCCTCGTCCTATCACCACAAGTCTTTGTAAACAGTCCCTCCTCAGCTTTGTTGTAGCCCCTTCAGGTTCTGGAAGGCCGCTTTAAGGTGTCCTCAGAGCCTTCTCTTTCTCCAGGCTGAGCAACCCCAACTATCCCTGTATGGGAGGTGCTCCAGTCCTCTGATCATCTTTGATCCAGCAGACAGTTCTTAACCCACCATCCGCTCTACAAGCAAGACAAGCCCCTCAAACACATCAGTGTCACAGCACACCTGAAACACAACACAACTGGCTATGTCAGGGGCACAGAGGTGACAGTAATTTACTACAGTTTCACATCTGTACACAGCTAAGAAAGCACATGCAGTGTTGTGTTTCGCCTGTTCCATTTCCCTCTCTTATAGGTTTTTTTTAATTTTTGAATCTTAGAAAAACAAGGACATAGAGGCCAAACACCTCGAGCAGCACTGAGACTGATCACTGACACATAGAGAGCACATCTTTAAAATGCTGATTACAATTCTGACAGCTAAAAAAGCTCTGGGTTACTCTACTCCCCATTCGGCAAGTGCCTCTGTACTGTCTATCATGGTCACAGAAAGTCTCCATCAAAGTGCTGTTACAGGCTGCAGAGAAAATAACGTTAAAGATAAAATCAGAAATATTGAACTCACTTTTAGCACTGAATTTGTTTTCTTTGCGTGTTCTACCAGTTTTCTTCAGACAATTATCACAGACAAACCTATTGAGAAAAAAAAATTGCCAAAAGCTCAGCATAAACACATTATAGGCCTCCTTAAGCTCAGTGTTTGAACCCCATGTTAAATGTCAGAGCACAATGTTTTTCTCTGAATTTGAACAGATTGTGTATCTCCATTTTTAAGGCCTTAAAGCCTTTATGAGTTGGTTTAGTTCTGCCAAGCAGTCACACCTGCATGTGTTCTGCAGTACAAACTGACATCCACCCAGCTTCCATTGTTCAGTAGTTAGAAAAGAACCACAGAAATCTGCATATACAAACAAGTTGGTTTCATGCACATTTTCATCAGAATAGACTGAAATGAGACCCCAACCACCAAAAAACGTACTTTATTCAGAAAGCGTTTGTCCTTTTGTACTCAGTTCTTAAAAGGCAGCGACTGCACATTAAAGAGCAAAGGCAGAAAGTCTTAATTATATAAACTACATCGGTCTTATATTACAAGGGGTAAAAACCAAACAAGTGTCTTACCCTGAAGGCCAAATAATATCATAATGTAACACACAAATCTGGTGCATCTTCCGACCACACTCTTTGCAGTCAACAAACCTGAAAGAAAACACAGCAGCCAATCACTTGTCTTGTCAGGCAAGTGATTTTCCAGGGTTCAACATGAAAGGAGGATTTTCCAACCCTCTGCTAAGAACTTAAGCAACTTCAGCAGACCCAATTTGTGCGTCACTTAAAAACAAAGACTCACTGGAATAGCTTCAGATCTACATTGATCAATTTGACATGCAAATAACATACATATATATATGAAAAAAACCCTGTAAAATATACTAGTTTCAAATGTGAAATGGGCTTTCAAGCATAACATTTTCCTAGTTGTTTTTATCCTTTCCTAAGCACAGTTCTGAGTTTTCCCAGTTTCAAAGAATTCAGCTCAGCATTACCTCCACAGATTTAATTTTCATTTGTTGCAACAACCACAAGCTGAGTAAATGGTTGCTTAACTTACTGTAAATGTAAGAACAAGTCATTTGTGAATCACTGTGCCAAGGACACATGTACTAGCTTGTCTTCACCTGCATGGGTCTGTTCTAGTGTTTGGGTTTTTTTTTTGGTCAAAATAAGATGTCAAAATTCTTTTCTTGGATGCGAAAACTGTGAGAAGTTTTCCCAGTCAGGCCTGTGATGCTGGTTTTGAAGGCAAATGCACTGGGGTGGTTCTCAGTCCACCTTTAAAGGTCTGGGGGAGCAGTTCTGCTAAGCACTCAAAAAGGTGAGAGAAGGAATCAAAACGTATTGTGGATCAAATTGCCAGAGAACAACAGCACAGCAAGATCAACACTTGTTTAAGTGAGTTAAGGACACCAGGGAAAGCAGCACAGCACTACTGAAGAAACATTCAGCTTGGCTTTCACCGAACTTCTGGAGGGTGATAAATGGAAGGAAGAAGGATGGCTCTTTCAGTGGGCGAAGCACTTGGGGGAAGAGAAAAACATGTTTTAGGAGTCCAGCTAAACCAAGAAGACAATGCAGAACTCCCCGCCCAGGGAGTCGTGGCTCGCTGTGAAAGGCTCGTGGTGACAGGGCTGCTCTCCGCCCTTTGTGCACCGCCCGGTAGAACACACCTTAGGAACTGCCCAAGCAAACAGAACTACGAACTGCCGTTAAAACAGGCTCACATTTTCCTCTTGGATATCAACTTGGAAAGCAAGTTTGTACCTTGTGCTACAAACTCCAGAGAAAGATTCTGTGGCCTGTTGGGGCAGAGATGGGGGAAACAGGAAGACGTCTTTATTTACTGCCTAATTTCTGAGGTGCTGGCTAAAGGACAAGCGAAAGTGAGATTAACTTAATGAAAACAGCAGTCTGGTACTTACGGCTCGGGATCTAGTGTATCATTTTTCTTCTTTTCAAACTGATCCTTGGAGATGGTTCTAGAGACAAAGAGTTAACATGAAAACTCAGTAGTACCTTTACAGCAGTCTGAGACAATATCATGCTTTTCTCAATTGCAGTAAGCAAACAATCTCAAGACTGAAGAAAGCTTATCAGGATTTATGTTCTATTCAGAGAAAGCATTCGGTTAATTTTAATTTAAGCTAAAGAAAATACTTTTCCCATTGCATTTTCTATGTAAAGTAAAGCAAAACAAGAGATATGCAAGCATACACAGAGATTCAAAATGATGAAGAGTAAGGGAAGGTGTCGTCAGTAAAGGGGGCACCTTCCAAACCAGCCTGTGTTCCTCAAAGCCTACAGCATCTTATTTTTCTCATCAGGTTAAAGATAAGCTGTTGGTTTCATAAACAAAAGCTGTAGTACAAAAGGTGAGGCATCAGGATTTCATTTGGAAAGGTAATGGGTTAGCGACGTTTACCGACACAGCTTCCATTCCCTCTCCAACAGTGTTCTCCTATGCTGCCCACCCCCCTGCAGCTGGTCTACGGGCAGTTCCAGGACTGCAGCTGAACACGAAGGACAGTGCTGGGCAAAGTAACAGACCCAACACAGTTACAACTGTTGATCGTCTGTGACTGTAAACATCTCCCGTAAGGAAGAATGCAGGCATTTCCCCACCAACACCACCCTAGGCACCAGTTTTTACTATCACCCCTCCTGTTTAACTAGGCATGCAGAAGGAAGGAAGCGACTTACGTTTGAGGCTGGGAAGGGTCATCACCCAGGGTGACATTCTCCCCCTGAATTTCAGTGAAACACTTCTCACAGAAGTGATACCTGTCAGCAAGAAGGCCATATTTGGGTGAACTGGTCCAGCACAACACACAGCCACCCACGCACGGAGCCACCAACCAGAGCAGGGCAGATCACCACGACGAAAGGGGGGGCGTTGTTGGTTGATAGATGGGTCAGTGTGGACAATGAGGAGGAACAGAGGGGAGGGGAGGGCAGGATTAGAGAACAGGGGAGGGAACAAACAGCACAGACGTAAGAGGTAAGACGCAAACACCAAGACAACACAGAGCAGAAAGCCAAGGCAAAGCACAGATTAGCATTCGGTCTCATTTTATACATTACTAACAAGTCACTGGGCGTCAAAGTCCGAATTTGGGGAGGATTAATGAGGTAGCTACCAAGCGCTACGTTTATATAGACTTCAGATTGAAGAATTTGGATTTGATTTGCATTACTTGGGAAGAAACGCTCTTTGATTCCAGGCTTGCGACTGTTTGAGTTGCCTTAGGGTCAAACCCCAGCCTGTCAGAGAGCTTTAAGAACACATTTATTGCAGATTGAAGTAATTAGAAAATATGCTGAAAGCATTTACTGATTGCCAGCAAAAGAAGTAACAGCAGAAACACTTGGTATCAAAAAAAATCCATGCAAATATTAAATGGAAAAGTTATTTGATTGTAAGATTAAATGTGACCAATTGCTCAGCTAACATTATTTAATAGAAATGAAACCAAATCCATACTCTAGACAAACATTTAACAGAAATGCAATCATGGGTCAGAGTTTCCAGCCATTTGTCTATTTTCAGTACAATATATGTATATATATGAACAACATTCCATATTGTACATACATACAATATATTTATCAGGTACATAAAGACAGGGAATTAAGCTTTACAAATTGAATGCAAGGCCCGGCGAAATTTTTGGTAACCAGACCAAGAGCCAATCCAAGTTATACTCAGCAAAACCGATCCTGCGGTTCTACAACCCAAGCTGAGTAAATTGGAACGCAAGTCTAAGAAAATACAATCTGCATTTGAAAATAAACATGAAATTCAAGTTACACACATGCTAGGGTGGGTTTTTGGTGGCTTTTTTTATTTGTTTGAGATGAACTGGAACCAAAGGTGTCAGGGTCGTGAAAAAAAAATAAAAGAACAAGAGGCTAAATGTTTGGAAAGGATATGGATTCACACAGGAACAAAGGTAACAGAGAGAGGCCACAGCTGTAAATTGCAGGAAGGCCGCAAAGGATCATCAAAATAAAGGAGCTTTATGGAGGATCAGGAGTGAGAGGGTATAAGCAGCAATGGCAGCACAGTACAATGCGGGTTTAGTACTCAAACACTAAAACCATAGGGACGGTGAGTACAGAGGGCATCGAACGAGACTCAGCGTCACAATGAACCAACAACTGAAGGGATGGAGACTGATAAACATGGCAACTTGCCCCTCAAATATGTACTGGTACACTTAAAACAACTGGAATGTAGGTGATGGATAACCAAGGCTGTGCACTCATGGAGACCACAAATGCCGCTCACAAGCACTTATTGAGCCGTATGGATCAGAATTCCCCCTGGAACACACTGGCCATCACGTCACCACTCCATGTTTTCTCAATGCTTGTGAAAGGCAGAGCGGGAGCAGGCCCTTTGGTGCATCGGGGAAAGCCGTTCTGCAGAGCGATCTGTGTCCTCTCCGGCTGCAGCCAGGCCCGTGTTACCATAGCAGAATTTACAAGAGCCTGAAAACTTCTGCAAGCCCCGCCAGCTGGCTTGGGCTCCAAGAGCCTCGCTCCTAGCCAAGAACCACTCGAATGCATCAGCAGACTGAACACTCCCCTCTATGCCGGGACTGCTACAAGGAGGAAAAGGGTGTGGTTTATTCCAGCTAACGCAGCCCACGCCGACACAGCCACCTCAACATCTACTTCCACAGCTGCCACGGGAGCTGAAACACCCCGCTGCCAGCCCACTGCAAGGTAAACCGCAAGTGACTTCTCTGCTTCTGAGGCAGCTCAACCAGGATTGAAAACGCCACTCGCTCAAGCAAAATCAGAGCTTTTGGAGCTGATAACACAACGAGCAGGGCCAGGAGGAACAAATGTATTCCATTAATTTTTGGTCACTGAGAATGATAATTATATTACAGTTATTACAGAGCAATAATGCAAGAGAATTTCAGGAGCAGACATTGATGTTGCACATCTCATTTACACCAACTCCACTGCCCCTCTCCCCAGACTCCTAAGATGATAAAGCATCATCTAGTGATTTCTTCCAAAAGACCAAACATAACAGGCTCAGAATTTTATATCCTTTTACACATTGTCCATGTCCATTTTTTTCTATTACATGCTGCTTTAAATTCTTCTTTAATTAACTCCCCCCAGTAATTATTTTCCTTACTAGCAAGGTTGCTCATTGCAAGAGTCAGACTGGGCAGGACTGAAACACAGGAGGAGCCAAACACAGGAGTGTGCACAGGCAGGAAAACCCATGGTCAAGGCTCCTATTAATACTTTGCTACATATAAATAATCCCACAAAAGGTTAATTCTGATCCATTTCCAGAATAATTTATGGGCTTTCAAAGCACTCAAAAAACCGAGCACCAGGGCTGCCTAAGATATTGAATTTAATTTACACAGCAGAAATATAACAAGCTCCACCAGCACAGATATTTCACCTTTATTCCGCCACGGCTGCAGGAAGCTTTGCCTTGCAGGGCTGGGCCCGTCGGTTCGGCAGCGTGTTAGGTACGTGCTCCAGCACCTCACGGATCCAAAGGGAAGCACAGATCTCACACGCTGCAGAACCGAAGCCTAATGCTAGTAAGAGTCAAGCCTTAATCAATGGAATTAACATGAGGAAATAAAGATTGAAATACAGTGACAATGAATCATCTGAAGAGCATGAACATTTGTCCAGAACATAACCAAGGGGAAACAATAGTTGTAGCTTACGAATATGGACCCTCGGAAATGGAGACTTGCTTGGAATTCACTGACTGAATGCGACTACAAATACTCAACAAAATCCATGGAAAGCGCACACTGTTCTAGTTGTAACAGTGTCAGGAAATCCAAAGGATGTAGTTATTGCAACACACCAACAATGAAAAGCTTTTCAAATGCAGACTGTGCAGGTGACCAATTCCCGTTTAGTAAAGAGTAACGTTACGGTGCAACACCAGAGTCCAGAGAATGCTCAATCTCTGCATTAACAGCTGAATTTCCAACTGTCATTAACTGCAGTCAAAGGAAATTCTAAATTAGCGATTAGATGCCAGCAACTGATAGGAAATACCCATAGGTTTTCTCAACTGAATATTCACACGTGAAGTGTATTTTCTGAACATAAACTTCTTAACCTAAACTTCTGTTGTATTATGGAATCCGAACAGGCCTATACCAAATAATTAACTTTTAATCACTGAACTGTCATGCCAGTGTTTGTTTATTCAATAGTGCCTAAATATTCATAGCTGTAATTTAGCTGTGTGATACGCTGGACTTAAGTGAATCCAATTTTGTCCGTTCCATAAATCAAAGTAGTCAAGAACATTTCACAATTAAAGATTGGCTGGAGCCACAGAATTTGTTTTGCAATGATTTGCTACTTGTTAAAAAACCTTATGATGTGACAATCACTGTCAGAGGAAACTGTTCATTTGACGGTTTTAGAGCAATGCAGCTGATGAACGAGGGCTTTCTATGATCTGACAGTCCAAATGCACATTTCAAAATATGGTGGTTGATCTTCAGAAGTATTTTGTTAAGAAATCCAACCCAAACCCCCATTCATTGCTCGATTTAGTTGGCCTGAAATGAAAAACCTCACGCCCCATCCCCCAACTCAAACCCAAATCCCCAACCTTTTCTCAAGGCATCAGGCTGGACAGGATCTACACCTACTTCTGTCCTGCTGCTGCCTGTTGACACTTGGACAAACCACCTCCCTTTTAGGCTAAACTAATTGTGAATGGATGATCACATCTCTAATGGTCAGGAAAATTAAATACTGCATCACTGAGTCCAGGGGAACCCACTGCCCCATCAACCCTGTACTTCTTGCTAGCAACCAACACTGCCTTTCACCAAGTAATTAAAATCATTTAAACCTACAACTGAAAGAAAAACGACGTCTTCTTCAATGTTTCTGAAGCTGCTGTTCTTTCCAACTACAGTACTGGATGCATAACATGGAAAGTATTCGACATTCTACAACACAAAGTTGTTATTTAAGGGTTATTTTTTCCCACTCCCAGTACTGAGGTGCTATTCCTTTAACTGCATCTTAATTGCTTTATTTCTCTCCAGACTGACTTTTTTCAAAGTTCACAGTGGCTGTATAAAACCTTTTATGATAGCTCATGAATTTATATTCCTCCGAATCAATGCTCTCTGCCTCACAAAGGCCGCTGAAGACCTCACAGACAATGCAGGGGCCACGTTTTCATTGCTCACACCGTGCTGCTTCAGCTGAGCAGCGCACATCGCTCTCACACCAACTTACAGCACATTTGGGGACTCAGGGATCGCTTAATGCAAGCACCGACTCTCTGAATCATTTCCCTGACTTCAGTTCTGACGACAGTGCACTGCACACTTTGAAGCTGGCAAGACTTAGAGACTGCCAAGCCTCTGGAAAGCGATTCAGAACTTTGTTTGAAACAGGGAAAAGGAAGTTTGTGTCCTAGCCTAGCTATGTTCTGTAATTGTTTTGGAGTTGGGGAGAGGGTCTAAGAAACCAAAACCAAAGCCAAGTTTGCTTTGTTATTATAGCAATATTGATTTCCGTATTAAACAGAAAATTAATATAATAAAATAGTTGCTTAATAATCACACAATCACCAAATCCTAATATAAATTAAAAAAACAGTAGAAATGATTGTTTTCATAGCTTCTCTTGGAGTCTGGGTAGTTTTTAAAGCTATTTAAATAGAATTAACTACTAACTAGGAAGAGAGAAAATAAGTCTTGCGATCAATTGCTGTATCCTTTCCTTTGTAAATTCAGGCACTAATCTGGAAGCAAACCTACACATTTTCACAGTTCTCCCAGAACACTGTTTCTTGGCGTCCTTTCGCTGTCCTGCCCTTCTATCTCCAATGAGCCCTGCTACTCATTTTGTGGGAAACACCAACCACTCCACTTCCACTTCCCTGGTGCAAGCTATGTACAGTGTGGGGAAACTAAAAGGTCACTGCAAAAGGACAGCACGCAAAGTTATAACAATGTTTTTTTCCTGGCTTAGCTGACAAAGGGAAGAAAAAGCTAGTAACTCTCCTCTTTCTCCATATGTGCAGAGAGCTCAAAGGATCTCACTGAATAAGGAATAAAACAAGCCAGGGACTTACCTATTCTGGTAGCTGTAGTAGGCAGCATCACGAGGAATTGTACACAGCTGCTTGCCGTAGCAGCACAAGGTCTGCGGAGAGAACTCATACTGCAAAACAACAGTGAGAGGAGATTTACAATCTGATCTTAGGGTAATGATCAAGGCAAATCTGACACAGATATCACCATACATTATGTTTATCGAACTCTTCCAAGCTATTATAAATACATCTGCACAGCTTTCAATTTAACTGCAATTATTAATGATACAAGCTACACAGCTGATCCTCTTAACCACCTACTTTATTGCAATGGACTTGGGAAAAGCATGTTAATATTGCTTAGGACCAACGAAGGTGGGAGAAAATGCAACAATAACAATAGAATAGCAGCAAGAAGGATCCTATCTACCTTTTTTAGCTCATAACGTGCTTATAATAAAGCCAAACTTCTGGCAACCCCCAGTATTTTAATTTTTAAACAAGAGTATGCAAAACTAATACTGTATTTGATTAACCAAGCTAAGCTCTTTGAAAGAGCACGGCTTCACCACTAGAATACGTACCTTGCGCCCACAGCAGTAGCCGAGTGATTGCATAACAGGATCGATTTCCTGTTCAAACACCTCTGCCAGTTTAGTGCAAAACTTATAGACCCTGGAAGTCTTGCGATTGTAGAGCCAGGCATTGTTAAACATCAGCCAAACATCATCCACGTACTGCCAGGGCTCCTGGTACTGCCCAGTATCCAATTTACGCTTAATGGTTGAAAGATCCATGGGATTCTTCACGATGTCGAAGTAGTCCTTCAAACACATACAAAGTTCTTCAGTTTTATGATGTTAACGATGCCGTACAGAAAATACTAAATGTTTGTGTCAGCAAATAGGAAACACAAAAATATTTCACAGTTTTTTAATGCCAACTCACCGGAATCCCTAAAAGCTGGGGATCCACAGGCTGTCTGAAAGGGAGAGACTCTGGGTCCTGCCGGTACAAAGCTTCCAGTGTTGGCATGAGTGCCTGGCGCAGCTCCTCGGGTTTGAAAACTGTTGATGAAAGTCAGAAAGGTTAGAAGATTCTCTTCCAGGTTTCCTAATCTCTTGACTCCCCCCCAAAAAAATGAACTACATTAACACAGAACTCTTAAGAGGGATTTCCTGATCTGCATGGCTGATCAGAGGCAAGTCTCACAATTGAGAGGCCTTTATGTTTACTCAAATCACAGTAGGTGATATTCCCAGACTAAGGATAGAGGAACACCCGGTGCCCGTAACGATACATATTCTAGAGGATGAAGAAAACAACTTACCCAAACCCAAATAAATTAATTTGCTTAACCCTTCAGAGAAGAGCCAATTGTATTTTCCCCTCCCTCCTTTCTAACCTTGTTTGCCATTTCCTAGCCAAGATTCCTCAAGCACAAACCACTGCAACAGACAGGGCCAAAGAGCCAGCTCTTCAGAGTAACCAGATGTCTTGAGAGCTGGCACAGGAATGTTCTGGCCATAGTATACAAACAGTTGTGGTCTGATGGACTGTTAATTGATTTTGAAAGTGTTAATACTTCCAGATTTATATGCATCATTACCACCACTTGGCAACAGCGGCATGGCAACAGCCATGCTTCTTTCAACAGCGGGTGACAAGGACAAGAAAGGCAATGCATTTTCTGAAAAATAATGATAACTTTGAGAGCTCTCTGAACATCTCGGCAGCGTAATAAATTACATTTATTTCCTTAGGAACAGGGTCTTTAGATACAAAAGAATGCCTATTATTCAGACATAAAAGACAACTAAGGAAAACAGGATGGCATC
The DNA here is from genome assembly GCF_032191515.1 of Phaenicophaeus curvirostris. Classification (NCBI taxonomy): domain Eukaryota; kingdom Metazoa; phylum Chordata; class Aves; order Cuculiformes; family Cuculidae; genus Phaenicophaeus; species Phaenicophaeus curvirostris. The sequence continues at coordinate 14,964,087 of NC_091407.1, read as the reverse complement.
TTGTATTTATCTACCTGACTGGAACGAGAACGATACCAATAAAAGGGAGTAATTAGCAGTTCTGTTGAAAGCACTTAAATCAACAGGGCTACAGTGACCCCTTCTATGCTGATCGTCGCTTTTGTCATTCAAACGGTATTTTGGTAAGATACAAATTGCTTTTCAGGACTTTTAGTTAAAAATCTATGATTTTTAAAAAGGTCTTTTCTTTTCCTTTTTCATTTGAGTAATATTTCTGAGAAGATGGGTTTTTTTCAACTGCTCTCACTGAAATTACACACAAAAATAAAGCAAACCAAGAAATTAAGTTGACCTTACTCAAAAAATTCCCGAAGCATTAAGCTCTAGGGTTTTTTAGCTGTTTGTAGATGCAGCCCCAGGAAATTGTTAGTCAGGATGAAAACAGCAATACTGTGTGGGTACCCTGCCTCTAACCAGAGAGAGAACTGCTGCTCCTGCACACAACAGACAAGATGCCACCCAAGTCACACAAACCACAGCAACGGAGGAAGCAAACTGATGGAGGGGCTTTGGCTGGGCTCCCCTTACAGACACCCCAGGATCAGCTGCTACGACTGAACTCCAACTCACCAGGTTAAAAGTGAGATGAGCCAAGGAGGCCTAAGTGTGTTGTTACAACATGAATGCAAGCCCATCACTGCAGCTGCTGCCACAATCTCAGTCCCGATAGAATGGCAGCTCTCCATATTTAGACACCATACATATAGGCTCTCTCCTATAAAAGGAACCCTAGCATCGACGCTCAAAGTTTTATACACAACACTAAATTACGTTATGGAATTCACAAGACCAGAAGGAAATATTAAACCCATTCATGAGAAAAAGTAGTCTCTGTCGCTTCTGGAATCATCTTGCTCTGGCTCAGGTAAACTGAATTATTTCACTTAATGAAATTTAAGTTCAAAAAACACCTTTTAATAATCTATCCTAGCCACCTTCTTAATATTGCTCTTAGATTTCTCCCTGTACTGACCCCTATAACAAAATACCACAAAGCCAGGGTATCTTTCAGAATAACCTTAATTTAAACCCAAACTACAGAGAGTCAGCACAACATTTGCCAAGTTCCTTAAAACTCAATTATCTTTGCTGATAAAGCTCACAACCTACTTGCAGTTCGAAAAAAATTAAAATCAAAATCCAGTTAATATTTTAATTTATGACTTCACCTAAAAGCATAAAGAAAAGATGCCCTCATCTTCAGCAGGAAGAATGCTGCTCTGCCTCTAAGGAACAGGAATAGTAAGAAAACATTCGATCACTGGCTCTTCCCATGCACAGATTTTACAGGGAAGTTTCTGTTCACCCCTCTCCCCCTCTTCCACAACTAAATGCTCTCAGTTCCCCTGGAAGAAATTTGTAAGGAGCTGACATCTAGTTATCCCATTTTGTCCTGGATGCGTGGGCAGTAAAAAGAAAAAGGGATCTTTGCCTGAATCACAATGATGTATGTACTAGCTGCCAGAGAAGAGCATAACGCTACCTTTTCTACCTTTTTAATTTCTTTCAAACCGAGGAGATCCTGCTCAGGACTGCTAAGGAGAAAATTTGTAAAGGAAGATGACGACATCTTCCAACCAATAAGGACCACACACCTGAACACTGCCTCCCAAACCAAGACCTGGCAGGTCTCACATCATTATATCTGATAAAGAAGGGAAGAAATCAGTAGAACTAATCTTGAAGGTCAAACTAAGGCGGCCAGCTGCAACGAGAACAGGAAACAGGAGCCACCCAAACAAGTATTACGCCGTTTCTATTGAGAAGACTGCAAGGGAAGACGCGAGGAACCAAAACCCGTCCTAGCTAGCTTACATTAGACTCACAGAGAAAAAAGCTGAGCCAAACCAAACCCTGAATTTGGAAAAGCTTGGTTGCCCCCATTTTCAAGGGCAAAACCTTGCAGAGGAACAAATCCGTGCTGAAGGGGGGGTCTGCAATTCTCAAAAAAAGCTTGACTGCAACAATCTGGGTGCGTGTGCACTGAGCAGAGCGGTACCTCAGCGGCATTCCCTCGGCCTGCTCTCCAGCCCACACAGCACTCCCCATTGCTTCACTCATGTTATGGTCTAGTTCCAGGGTGAGCACAGTCAGGCTGAGGGCATGTGGTACACGTGGATAGCTGGCACAAGCAGATGACATCCCAGCTCCACAATGTAAGTCACTCCAGATTAATCTTTTCAAACACGAAAGTGTCAGGCTCCAACTTGGTAAGTTACCTTAACAGCACACACACTGTGACACCTCCCGGAGCAAGCTTTCCCCTCAGGAGCTGAGCAGGTACCTGCATCCCTGGTTACTGGAGAGTGCACCTCAGGAATCCAGCCACACGGGAAGACAGGAGTTTCCCGTACTTTTCTGATCCATGAAAAACTGCAGATAGGTCTCATAAGTAGTTTTAAAAAAATCACATAACCAGTAATAACACTTCACAGTATTTGCTCTCCAATATCTCTTGGTTTATTTAGCATTTGAATACAAATGCTCTACTGAAGTTGGACGAATATCCCCATTCAAGCTGTGTATGCCCTTGTATCTGCTCACCCGCACACGTACGTGAGCACACAGTTACTCAGAGACAGCACTTGCAAGATAAAATTGTGTTCCGAAATGAGGTTGGGAGTAGCTGGCAACCCAGACTGGATCAGCAGAGCAGGAGCACAGCTCTTCCACAGACTCATGCTGCAAAAATCCTCCTCTTTCAACTGCTCGCCTTGATTTACTTGCAAGCACATTCGTAACAAGCAGCAATGATTCTTTCCACTGGGAATGCAACTGGTGGGGTTTTTTTGTTTGCTTTGGTGATATTTTTGTTTGAAATAGGTTCTGCCAGTTCCTCCTGCTGCGTGCTCATCTGGCTGGCCCACTGTGCTGCCAACTGAAAATACAATTGACAGGAAAAGGTGTTTCACAGTGTTTTGCTATAAAAAGATTATGGTTGGTAATTAAACGCAACCCAATCCATATACAAGAGATCAAGATTCAAGCTGCACAGACTAAGACCTTATGACAACTCTATCACATTCTGGAGAGCACACACCCATGATGCTCTCCTCACGTGGTTATGTGCACTTCCCTTGGCAAGGGAAGAAGAACAAAGTAATGAAACACATCATCACTTTCCCCTTCCTGACGTTTGCAGCACAGTGTCAAAACCGAAAACCTCACCGCAGCAAGCATCATCTCAAGAACAGGATGATAAGAGACAGAGCCCTCTAAACAGCTAAGGGTTTTGAGTCCAAGATGCAGGCTACCACAAAAGCCTGTGCTACAAATGGAGCCAACTCTTCTTGCCTGTTTTCCTTAAGAACCTTGTCTGTTTATTTCTTACTAACCCAAGGGCTGCAATTGTTTCTGTAAGTCTGTTCAATATCTATAGTGCCATTAAGTTTCCCTTTAGACTTGATTGTTGTGGCTGCTCCATCCCTGGAGGTGTTCAAGGCCAGGCTGGATGGGGCTTGGAGCCCCTGATCCAGTGGGAGGTGTCCCTGCCCATGGCAGGGAGGTTGGAACTAGATGGGCTTTAGGGTCCCTTCCAACCTAAACTACTCTATAGTTCTTTGATTCTATACAGCGCACAGACACAACCACACCTAGATCTACACCAACACCATAGATTAATTTAAAGGACATTGAGTTTTTTGAGGAGAAAGCTTTCTGGTGAACACCACACTGGAAGCTATGCAGGACTTTGAAGTTTAAGACAATTGCAGTAGAGCAACCCCAGAGGAACATTGGTTCAGGTGGAGTTTACAGACCCAATTCTCAGAGCAGTGATGGCTGAAACGTCGCATGAAGACAGTGTGTGAGTCTCTAACGGAAAAACAAAGCCATGGATAGTCTCGGTTACAGAGAGCACTCTGTTTACGCTCAGCCCCTTGGAAAGAGCGCTGGCCAGGATGCGCAGGCAGAGAGCTATGTATGTAATTCCCCCAGTGATCGCTGCCTTATTGCCTCAGTCCTGGGCAGAAACTGGACGCTGAGAGTTGACTACTAAGATCAAGACCACCATGACATGGCTGTTCTCAGCTGTGATTCATATAATGGTAACGGAATGCTCCTTTCAAAAATAAATCACACAAAGGCATGGATCTCCTAGAGCTCCACGTGCTGGAAAATGTGTGCAAAACAAGACGTCCCAGCAGGAACAGAGACTGACAAAACCAAATGCCAGTAAACTAAAATACATAAGAAAAACTCAGTGTTCTCACACACATACTTTTTTTGCGGGGCTGAGATGGCGATGTGGATTGTGAAGTGGTTCCATTAGTACCGCTCTCCTCTTCCTCTTTAGTTTCTACTTTTACTTCAGGCTTCTTTTCCTCTATTTCCATTGGCTCCTGTTTCAGTTCTGTCCCATCTGTTTCTTCTTTTACTTGTGAAGATCCCTGTAAATCCTCCTCCACCTTAAGAAAGGACGCAACGAGATGCACCATTACACCCACGACCCAAACCAGAACCATCAAAATATCAGTTTGAGATTGTCAAAGCACTCTCCGTCCATGGCTTTCCTCAGGACAGTTAATTTCCAGTAACTACCCTCCTCTCGCCCCTTAGCTCACCAATTCAGACACATCATTAAGTGCTTTTATAGCTATCACTGCTTTCAGTTAAGCTGTATAGAATCTCATTTACCTCAGTCTTAGCTTCCACTTGTGTCTCACTAGTCTCTGGCTCAGTTTCTTCAGTTTTAACTTCTGATTTGATTTCTAGCATTGGTGCATCTGGTCCTAGTTGCTGGGAATTCGTATCAGCACTAGCAACTGAGGCAGGGGTGGGGACCCTGTTATCAATACTAGCTGCTGCCTGGGATAGCTGTTGTAAAAACAGTACAAAAGAAAGACACTGCATAGATAGAAATACTTTCCTTTACTAAAAATGCACAGCACAAAAAAGACATGAGATGATATTCCAAAACAGTGCAGAACATGGATACGGGAGCTCACTGTAGCCAAGTTTCGCTATAAGACATTTAATAACTCTGCTTTACAGAGAAGGCAAGAAGAACTCTGCCACAAAAAGGCTTCTTACAGAGAAAATGCCTGCCCATTAAGCCACTGTACATCCCTTGACGTGCATTCATCCTGACTAAAGCTTAACAAAAAAAAATTATGCAAATTTCATGATCAAAAAGACCAACTGTGATTAAGGCCAAATACAATATTAGGCCTGTTACACCTCTGCATGCTGCTGCCATTTTTACTTTGAGCAGTTCGAAGGCATTCGATACACTCCTCTCTTTCAAACAATGCTGAGAACATCCAAAACACACACACAAACACACATATTTTCACATATCTATAGAATGAACCCTTTAGTCTAAAGCAGAAGCTACTATTGACAACTATGGGCTCTACACATTCACAACATGGTGCTACACACAGGGAGAACTCTTCATGGAATGTCACTACAGCAGGAAAATGCAACGGGCCAGTACTTACTGGAGTGCCGGGTGGCTGTGCCTGCACAGATGTTGGCTGCTGCTGGGATGGCTGGGGAGTTGGCACAGACTGGGGCTGAACTGGGGTCTGAGGCTGCGGGGTGACTTGAGCCTGTGCCGCAGTCTGCCCTGTCGGCGTGCTTTGTGCCTGGGTTGCGTTTGGAACGGAACCCGGTGTCGGGGTTGGTGTTTGCCCTGACGATGAGACCGGTGTCGATGGCTGAGTGGGTGCTGCTGGCTGAGGAGTAGTCATTCCAGTTGGCGTTGGGTGCTGGATGGGTGGCATCCCAGCTGCAGTGGACACGGGAGGCGTCGTCTGATGGAGGGGCGGCTGGGTCACTGGCGGACACGGCAACTGCCCACTCTGTGGGCCCAGCATGCTCATGGAGTTGGGCAGAGCAGCACTGGGAACCTGCCCCTGCTAGAGACAGAGATTCTTTTACAAATGTGTGACTCTCAAAACTCCAGCAATCACACCTGTACTTTAAATAGCAGCACTGAAATCTTCTCTGTCCTTTGAGGATGAGGCTGGGCTAAAGAATTTTAGAGGTCCCAACCAACCTAAATTACTTGGGCTCTCCAAATTGAAAAACAAGCCTCTCCCTGTGCAAAGGCAAATACTTTGCATGAGAAGCACAACTGCTGCTTCACTGACTACTGCTGTAAGATAAAAAACACCCAGTTTTCTCTTCAGAAGCAGAGAGATTAAAACAGACTTAAAAGATCTTCCTCAGCCACTTTATAGTAATGCTTGATTATAAATTAGTTACTAATGTCCACACAAAGACAAAAGCACGTGCTTGTAAACATCCCATAAACTACTTCCTGATATTTCCCCTAAAAACCTCATCTGCATGTATTATTTTAGAGGTTAATTCGGGAATTACAGGTCATTGCCCCCAGTTAACATACACAGACAGGTTACAGAAGAGCTTATGAAGAAAGCAGAAGTAACCCAGGATGCCCCAAAGTCACAGTGAATGCAATAAACAATGGATATTGAAATACAAATAAGAAAACATACATAAATTAAATAACTTTGAACAAAATATTTAACTGTAGATACTTCAAGCATTAGAAAGTACATCTTACCTGTGCCACCCCAGCCTGGGCTGTCGATTGAGCCATGCCTACATTGTTCACATTCATAGTCCCACTGGATGCTGGAAACTGATTCTGTGGCAGGAACTGGTTCTGCGTGGGAGCCTGACCCATCATGTTGTTGGCATGAGCTCCCATCATGTTCTGCGGCTGTGGCATTCGGGAAGGAGACATCGCCATCTAAAAATTAACACCCCAATTAAAGATGTTACCCCTCAGTACTACACAGCAAGACAACAGAAAATACCCTCAATATAATCAACCAAGAGACAGGATCAGAAATAAAAGGGAAAAACAACTTCAGTAAAGCAAATAGAAGCAGGAATAAGTATATAACCTTAGCATTTGCCCCACAGCATTCACAAGGAAGTTATTTTTAAACACAGAATATGCAAAACCCAACAGTGTTAAAGCTCCAGTTTGTTCTCTGAGCTAACAGAAATAATCCAGAGAAACTGAAAATATTTGTGTTTCTAAAGAATAAAAACGTGTTTCCATGGAGGAACAAAGAAGGTATCTATACTGCAAAGACATTTTCTGAAAGAACTATGCTCTTTCACACCATTTTTTTTAAAAGACATATAAATACTGAAAACAAACACCTCAATAAAAGCCCAATAGACTTGCTACGTTTCCATGAAGTGATCCTACAATTTGTAGTACTGCTCTATGACACGGCCTTCTTGGAGCAGCATTAACGCTGCTAAATGCAAACAATGGATTTTGAGAATAACTGGGTAACAAGAAGTACGAACCGCAGGAACAGCGCCCATGTTGTTCATCTGTACAGGATGGTTCATTGGAGAAGCTGCACGAGGTCCCATGGGCGCTTGTGGCATCTGTACATTCCCTATGGACATGGGGTTAAACTGATTCATTCCTGCAAATGCACCCCCAAAACAGCTCATTAGAAACAAGTCATCAGGATTTGCATATGTATACTCTACTACAACATACTAACTTTTAACATGACCACAGTTTGACTGCCCTGTACTTCATCTTTTTCGTCAAGTTTGTTCTAATTGCTTGGCTAAAGAGACATATCAGGATGTGACAAGTATTCAGAATACCAGTGAGGGTGAAATGTTAACTTCTGGTGGCTAAAAATAAAATTATGCAAAAGGTGGAGAGTGTGGATGGTGTGCAAAGACAGGATGCTGTGGGTAAATAATACCTTGGGACGGTTTCTTAAACCCAGGCATTTGCTTTGAGACAGCACTGTCTTATTCACTGAAATGGCTGAATAAATACAATATACACACAGGCTGTATATATGAAAGCAACTCAGCCTCAAATTAGGACAAAAGCTAGCAGCATCCTGAAAGAGGCTCTGTGCTTTTTATCCAAACCATCTAACCCCTCCAAAATCTAAAACTTAGTCTAACCGGAATCAAGGATTTACAAATCATTATAGAGCTACTCTAGCTATCAACTTTTCCTCCTATTGAAATGAATTTTCCAAGGCTGTAACATCTGAAGGACATTTCAACACAAGTTTCAACTTGCTGCTAACTCTGAACCAAGGAATAAAAGAACCAGGGACACCTTTTTGGAGGAACGTGAAGCACCCAAAAGTCACAGGTTTGTATTTTTCAGAAAACGGCTGCCCATGAGCCCACAGCAGCCTACATCAGGGCTGGCAGCCATCAATGCTACAAACAAGCCATGAGGCTTTTCTAGATGCACTGTGCATCAGAAACCAAGAGAAGATATCATTAGCTACACAGATTCTAGGATGAATGTGCCAAGTTTCCAGCTACAGGTGTATTTTTGGCTAATTAACTGAGGAAAACATGCCAACACCTTCTTCCCCCGCTGCCGCTAGTGTTTTAAATGAGATTATCCACACTATTCTTGCTTGCACTCTCCTCTTGCTGAAAGGACTGAATTAATTTCCAATTGTTAGCAAAGTACTGGGTGCACATTGTCAGTTCTCACAACAAGACTACATCGAGATCGTTGTTGCCCTGCGACAAGAACTAAGAATGATGCTGAAAAAAGGGAGACCCAGCAGTTCCCCTGACTCCAAGAGAAAAACAGAAGACCAGCTTTTCCCCCTAACAATGACTTTGAACCCACAAATCGCAAAAAGAGGAAGGCATAGATACCTTGAGAAACCTGCATACGACTTATAGGCACGGTTGGCATGGACATAGGCCCATCTGCAACACAACAGAAGAAGGGTTAGCAAAGAACAATTCAAAATACAAATGCAAGACTGGCATGAGAGGTGAAGGCCAGGAAGCGTGCAGAGCTGCAGCCGAGAGGCAGAAGCACCTCGGGCAGCTGTACTCACTGGGCGGCCGCACGGGCTGTGCCTGACCCATGGCAGCAGCCACCTGTGGGATCCCGGGGGGCTGGGGTCCCGGCGTCTGTAAGGCTGGTTGGTTCCCCAGCATCCCTTGTTTGTGCAGGCGAGACCGCCGTTTCTCCTCCAGCTCCTTCTGTATCTTATAGATTTTCTCCGCTAATAAATGATAGTATTCATCCTAAAAGAGAAAAAAAAACCAGATATACTCAGCATCAAGTGTAAGAAAGCAGCACAAGAACTCATGAAGGCTACCAGAACACCGTCACCTGGTATGGGGTTTTAGGTATACATCTGCCTATGTGAGAAGGAAATATCTCTTTTCAGAATTCTGTTGAGCTGAGACAGTCCCATCACTGCTTTAATGCAGAAAAGGAAAAACAAAGCTTCCAGAAAATACACGAGACTTCACTTCATGGCTGTCCTTCACATCTACTCTGAGTAGATTAGCAGACAAAGGAGAAGACTGCAGGTTCTCTGGTGCTTCGATAAAAAGCAGGAAGCTGTGATTTAGTTTGCAAGTGTTACTGATTTTTAAATGTTATGCTCATAATAAACATTTCCACTAAACCACAGATAAACTAAAAATCTGTTACCAGCAACCTGGTTTTGCTGAATAAACTTCAGGAGATTGATATTAAGGACAGATCAATTTTTAAACACAAAAAGGAAGCGCTCTTTTTCTCAAGAGTCTGCCCAGGGACAATCATTGCAGGGAATAAACCAAACCAGACCCTGGAGGAATGGGGCATATGAGTGCAAAATAGTCCACAGGCACAGACAACCGAACACTACCTCAGTACAGGATGAAAAATCCACTTTACTCAATCCACACTGACAACAGATCAGAGACGACAGTCACAGTGCACAGCAAGGCAGACACATTTTGCCTGTCAGTAATTTCTGGACACGCATGAGATTATGCACCACGTAAAGGCAAAACCCCCCACAAACCCTCAAGACTACATTTCTTTTGTGGGGTCACCAGTGCTCTTAAAACCCGTGTGCCACGAGTGAGTGGTGCTTGTCCCACTATCATTTTATCTTCACCCAATTTTCATCAAAACTAGGATTTATTACAGTAGGATTAGGTTCATTTCAGAAAACTAATGAGATGGGTATTCCTCACCAGCCTGGTTCAAGTCCAGTGTTGCAGCATAAAGCTTTGGTTTTAGGTCACTTCCCTCCAAATGTCTAAAAAAATCCATCAGTGCAGACACTTTGTGCTATTTTAAACCTACTACAACCCTTTCTCTTCTCCTCCTCCAGACACTTCACTTTTCATTTCCTACTTGTAAATTTAATATCGAGTTACTTTCACATTGCAAAGATTCCTGAATATGGACGTGTTCACAAGGAGCACAGGCTACTAAACCCAAGTCAAACTATTTATAATGACACCTCATACTGATCAGTTCTTCAAAGTAGAACGGATGCTGCTCAGAAAGAAGGATGCAATGCCATACAGCATCATTAATACATTCTGAATTACTCCATTCTTCCAAGTTTGCTGCTGGCAGTCAAATACATTAGATGAACTTCCACAAAAGAGACTTCTGGTAAGGAGGCCCTGACAGCTGTTTTAAGGGGTGAAGAGAAGATAGTTCTGGGTATTTGTCTGGCACAGAGGTCAGAAGACATTTAATTTATAACCAGAAGCTACCATGTTCATTCTTACTGAGAGGGTGTTTCGATGCCTATGGATGTCTAGGACATCCTTGTTCCCTCTAGAGCTGCCAGGGTGATTGAGGGGGTCACACAAGGTTGTTCTTCCTTGCTGAACAATCTCTTGGTGGCCACAAGAATATGACATTGTCACTGACCACTGCAAACACAGCAGCAGCATTACAAGCAGTGCCTCTCGGAAATATGACTTGCATTCCACCCTCAGCTCTGCTGGGAGACGGCCTGAGAGGGGCAGGTTGAGTGTCACCATCTTACTGGATGATTATCACCTGAAATATCACTAACTACTCTCTTTAGACCTTCTATCAAGAAGGGACCCTGACATTCTAATCAGGCAGTGTCTTTGCCTGACAAAAACTTTCAGAGAGTGGTTGCTTTATGACAGAATTACCAAAGTGTCATCGCGAAGGAATATCCTCAGTGTGTCAGACACCAGAGGTTTGCCCCTCTGAGTAACAGAGATTTGAACTGACATCTCTTTGCAGGCAGAGTGAAAATCATGAACAAGAACAGGAATCCTGTTGTTTCCCATAGACAAGGATCAATGTGGGCAAACTGATGACTTATTATATTGAGACACAGAACAGCTGTGTCTCACCTAAACCACTCTTGGTGCTGCTGAGCAGAGGAGAAACAATTCCGACTGTGTAGGTAAAAGGTAAGCACTAGAACAGAACTGAGTCCTATAGAAAACCTCCAGAGGTGAAGAGGCATTAAGAAAGTTTTAAAGCTACTATTTACACGCACTTCCAGAAAGGAGGAAGTTAGCAAGGGAAACATTGAGGACTCCAAGCTGTGCTCCTGTCTTCATGCACCTCCTTTTAGGAGGAATGCAAACAGGGCCGGGACCATGTTGTCTAGTTTTCACGGAGCTGATGGGATTGAATTAGCTTGGAGTGATGTTAATCAGATGGCTTGGGACTATACAAACACTGTCAAAGCATGGCCTTCCTCATCAAGAGAGCAGTGAAATGATTCTCTGTGGTTTCCATTATGCTTATGAGATCTTTGTTACCACTGTTGTAGAATGTCTACCGAGTAGCTGGGCTGAAGCAACATACCCTGCTATTAGCAGATTCATACATATCTCCTTCCACCTTCCTGGCATAAGCCACCAGGTTCTCCATGCGGCGATCCTTCAGTGCTGCCGGATCAGGAGTGGGGAAGATGGCTTGGACACTATAACAGCAGAGAAAGAGTGAAAGAAAGATTCTTCAGAGGAAAGAACCCCAATTAATATAGCTTTACGGTATTTACCCTGGACACCTCCTTACACAAATATGTACGCACGTATCAATTTTTTTTTAAAAAAAAAATCAATATCATACTATTTCCTACAAGATTAAATAAATTCAATGATGAAAAACATGAGGTTTAACAGCCTACAGTATCAATACTTGTCCACTGCACCAGAACAAACTAACTGGCAATATAAACCAATTTTCACTCCCACTCCTTAATGAGCATGAAGAACAAGCTGAGGAGGAGGGTTAAAGGTAATGGCCCATCCTCCATGGCCCAGCATCAGAGAGCCACTACTAGTAACTTGCTGAACAACTTTATGCTTAATGGTAGAACTGCTGTATTGGAATCCTTTAAAAACATTCAGAGAAAAGAGGCAGCTTTGGTGAATACTTACAGTTTGTGCACTAAATGATTGCGCAGGTCCTGAGTGACATGTTCATGCCATGCTTTCCTTACCCCGGTACTGGAAGGAGGTGCAGCCGTTGGCATTGAGCTGAGGTTTCCGACATTGCCAGAATTTGCACCGTCATTCATTAGGGGGCTAAAACAAAAAGCGACTGCTACAGTACAAGGACACAGAGTTTTGTTGTATGTTTGTTGCTTGATGCTTAAAGTAATTTTTGGATAACGGCTTTCATCGCTTCCAGCTACTGCATCAAGCATTCTCTAAGTGAAATTCTGATAACAACAAACTGCAACGCTTAAAGCAGCAAAGCTCAGGAGTTCCCATCCAGGATATGAACAATGAGGAATCACAACTTCTGAGGTTGGGAATTCATTTAAAACTATTAAATATAGCGGGACAAAGCAGTAGACACAGAAATGAAATGGGACAGAAGAGCGCAGCTATAGGTGCGACTGATCACTTCCATGCCAATAAAATTAAGTTTCTACAGCATTCTCTTTCTTTACATTCATAAGCATGTAAATAAATGTTTAATTGAGCAAGAACAAAGAGGCGCGCATTACTTATTTGTCCCAAGGGATGTTGGAAGAGCAGTTTCAGAAATTAGACTGGCTTGCTGGTCTGTTGTTATTCCTCCAGCAGGAAGGTTCATCTGGTTGGCTCCTTTGGGACAAAAATAAATAACATGAGTATGCAGTTCACAATTTTGACAACAGGGTAAAACTATCCTCAATCAACACAACTGGTTAATGAAGGAAATAGAAAATATCTGCTGTGGTGCACATCCATAGCTACTTATGGAATCAGTACTTTCAGGCTGAACACTTTTTTTTCTCTACAAAAACCAGCCTTTTAAAATTAAAAATTCCCAAACTCTTAAGACTAGGGTTGATAAGATAAAAGTAAGATATAACTACAATTAAGCTCGAGAAATAAATCTGCAATTGAGACAGAAATGCGTGCTAGAACACTTGAAATACTTGTTAAACAAATCAAAATCCTTCAGCAATTCTTACTGCTTAGAGAGCACTAAGCTATGGGCTATACTTCAAGGGAAACGGAACCAACTGTTATTTGGCAGAAGCAATATATTCAAAACTTGCTAATATTCAAATGTAAATGAATGGCAGTGTTTACAAAAAGTAGAATTCTAATCCAATCAACAGGAACAGAAAGGCACCACCCTGATCCAGTGAAATACTAGACTATCCTAAAAATGCAACAGCTTAGTTCATTTCAATCCCCTGGTTTCTTGGTATTTTCTCCACCTACCCAGTGCATTAATGGTCCTCATCTGCTGGTGAGCCTGGGGCTGGGCCGGCTGCTGGCCCTGTACCTGCGGCTGCAGCTGCGTCTGAGGCTGGTTGCCGTACGGCAGTCCGAGAGCAGCGTAGGCTCGCTGCATGGAGCTGGGGTCAATCGGATTAGGATTACTTAGCGATGGAGTATTCTGCTGGCCTGCGCCAACAGAACCGATGGAATTCTGGATTCCACCAGCTGGAGACCCTAAAAGGGCTGTAAAAAAGAAAGGATAAGAGAAAACAGAAAATCAATGAGGACGAACGATAACACAAATTATGCCAAGAATCAACAGAACATGCATATATTTGTATGGTTTATATTCTGCCAAAGGACAGAACAACACTCAGATGCCAAGTGGGAAACCCGGCCTTTGATTCTACAGGACAGAAACCACCCCAGTAATGAATTCACGCAGTCTGAAGAGAAGGGCTGTGAATTTCAAGCAGATAAGCTCATCGCTACTGTAATACACATGAAGTAAAGGCTCCAATAAAAGGCTCAATAGAATTTTTGGGACAGTAGACTAAGAGCGAAAATAATACAAATTCCTCGTCTTCCCTCTTTCCCATCAATCCCATTTTAGATCAAAATATTTAGCTCCAGAACAGAGCTCCTGAGCGCAGCAGAAATACTGTGTCCTTGGACACAGAGGAAATACTGCAGAGCTGTTGGTAGAAATTTTCATTCTGAGCAGTCACTGGATGAATCCTTGAAGGCCAAATTACCCTAAACCTCAAGTTATTCAGAGATATGAAAGCCCTGATGGGTTTCAGATTGTACTGACAAAATCTAAAATAATTTGAAGTCAGGAAGGGGCTGAGCCTGCTACAGGTTGTTGGTACATGATTTAGATGATAATATTTAGGTATTCATTAACCTGTACGATTGCCAAAACTAACCAACCTCTCTCACTGCACAGATGTATGGAAGTGTCATTTCCACTGCAGACAGGGAATGGAAACAACACGGAAAAGCAGTTTTTACTAAACCTGGAAGTGAATAATAATCTGCTCTCTGGTCCTCATTTTAGCTGCTATTCTAAGTAATGATGTGCTCCTCTGAGTGACACACGGAGTATGTCCTTCACTGGAAAGCCAGCACATTTTGATCACTGCTACTCCGGTAGAAGTAATACGCACTTCACATTTTCCCCCTCAAGTGATTAAACATGCAATGTGCATTACAAATCTGTGAGCTAAATATAGCAACAATAATTGCTTTTAATGTAGGCAGCAATAGCTGTTTTATTGAAATATTAGGAGAGGCATGTGGTTTAAAACAAAACAAAGCTGGCAAACCAGCCTTCTGAGACATTAGCAGTATCCTCTAGGCTTTCTTCAATCCTTACCTGCTACAAAACAGAAGGAATCACTGAAAGAGACGTGCACGTTCAGCCTCCACCCAGGAGAACACACACCTTACAGAGTCCAGACTTCTCCCTCTCCAGATGAGAATTCAATTTGATCTCATTTGCCAAAGAACTACAATTAAATCCAGGCAGAGATCCCCCTCTCCTGAATAAGCAGCACCACAGAAAACATCCTTTTTCCCCTCCCAAAGACAACCCCCACTATTTTTAACACTGGTTTTACCACAGATATCAGCCTCACCTTTGCTTCTGCTCTGTGGACACATCCGTAAGGTTTGAACTCACTGATCGTTTCCAAGTCAGTTTAAAAACAAAGACAGAAGCTGACTGAAAGCCTATCAGTTTCATTTAAAAAAGACATATTAAAGAGCAACGTGTGGATTTCTTTTTGGACTTGCAGACAGCACTCTGGAATTATGCAGTCTAAGAGAATGGGGCCTTTACACGGGTGCAAACCAAGAAAGAAGTCTCTAGAAAGGTTAAGTAGCACAGAAGTTGTGACAACCTGGAATTCAAAAGGCTTCAGAGGCTGCTGTGACAGCATTGTCTCAGGGGCTATTAAAAATCCCATCTTTTTAGAGAAAGAGGATGATCTTTCTCCAGGAATGGTACAATAAAACCTCACAGACTTTCAGCACTGGCTCCAAGTAGGAGGCACATCTCTCGAGATGGCAGGGTGACCAGAGGGGATGCCGAAAGCTGGGAACAGCAAAAAGGTTTCCAGCCATCCCATCAAGCACAGCCAAGTGTTTCACCGTTCCTTGTGCTCTTCACGGGACAAAAGCTGGCACTGATCCTTGGAGGGCTGTGTGCTTGGCTTGAGGCTCACACTAAGGCAGAGGCAGCGCTTGGAGAACTCAGCCCCTCCTTGCCCAGAGCCACCTCTGGGCTGAGCTTTGGCAGTGGCGTCGGTTACTGTGAAGTGCAAGTTCAGCCCCCGGGTCAGAGCAGCTTCAACCCTGCAATTCTAGAGGAGTCCAGGAAGAGCAGATTCCCAGATCTCTGTTTCTGCCCCAGACCACTAGGTGGTCTACTCAAAAACTCCATTCAGGTATTTGGTCAGAGCTGATGCTCTGAATGTCACTTTAAGAGCGACAACATGGACAGGAAATCTACCCCAAACAGAAATCACCCCACTGTTTCTAAACAGAGCTGCTAACACCATCCCCAGGGGATGCCTGGAGACCACTGCCTTGACCTGCAGTTTGAAAAGCCTAAGGATCTCCAAGAAGTTCCATGTATCACACATACCTGTTCAAGCAGCAAAACTCACTGAAGCTGGGAACAGCCACGTGGTGCTCCGACACTTCAAACCAAGGTATTGCTATGTGGGGACAGACTAAGTTCCTACAGCCAGTGGCACATACCTACAACTACCTGAAAGGACGTTGTAGAGAAGAGGGTGCTGGCCTCTTCTCCCAAGTGACAGGGGACAGGACAAGAGGGAATGGCCTCAAGCTCCGCCAGGGGAGGTTTAGGCTAGACGTTAGGAAAAAATTCTTTACAGAAAGGGTCATTGGGCACTGGAACAGGCTGCCCAGGGAGGTGGTTGAGTCACCTTCCCTGGAGGTGTTTAAGGCACGGGTGGACGAGCTGCTGAGGGATATGGTTTAGTGTTTGATAGGAACGGTTGGACTCGATGATCCGGTGGGTCTCTTCCAACCTGGTTATTCTGTGATTCTGTGATTCTGTAATGGCCCCAACTATTTGGTCTCAGCTTTCCTCTATTTTCTAACTCAATTATAGCAACCTCTATTGAGTATTTTCACAACAACAGGCATCTGCTTTTGGTGGTTTTTTTTTGTCTGTTTGGTCACTGTTTTTACATGAATGCACTACATTATCTCAGTCTCTCAAACAAGAAGATGGAGGAAGAGAGCATCAAATTTCCACGCCGCACAGATCAAGTGCACATGCAGTCCTTTCTGTGGCACATACCATAGGAAATCATGTCAATTAAAATAAGTACAGCACTGAAACAAGCAGGAATTATCACATTAGGCAACTGCTACGTGAAGCAACAACTCTGTGGGTTTTTTTAATTAGCTGTTCACATCCTAAATGCTCTAAAGACAACTGAGCTCCATATGTCCCACTGTTACAAAGTCCCATGTGTTTTATGTATCTCAAGAGTGAAAGTTCAAAGGAGCACAACTTGAGCAGTCCAGAACTTCCAAATTAGGATGTGATCAAAACGATCAAATGCTACCTCACCTGCAGGACTCCTGCTGCAGTGAGCAAAGAAGACAATGCTGCCTCAATGAAACTTCAGTCGTGTCTTCTCGAGGGAGATCCCTCTGCCCCTCCAGCTGATGAGGATTTATTTTAAACGCTGACTCCTAATGCTGTCTTAAGAGTACCCAGCACTTCTCCAACCGGACCACCCCAGTGAATGTAACATGTTTGAGAAGTCTGATTTAATTTTTTCATTTTGCTTCCCAATTCCGAACTGAGCCTCGGCCAGCAGCTGTCCGACCGCTCTGTCCTGCATCCCTGTGCTCAGCGTCTCACATCCTTTCCAGCTCAAAGTGGCTGGAGCAAAAACTCTGCTGCTTACCTCAACTAACTTCAGCACAGGTCTGTGCTGCATCCAGAATCAGGTATACAAAGGTAAGTGTACGTGATCACTTAATTAAAGGCTGTATCATGAATCAAATCATGGGGTAAGTACAGATATTTTGAGCAGCTTAAAGAAAGGAAGTGACAGCATTAATGCCATTTCGATTTTTATTTAAGTTAAGGATTAAACTGAAAGCCTTCCCAGCGTAGAGTCATTATTAGTCAGTGGATGGCTCTCCTCCTCCTGTGGGCTGACTGTCACATGGCTCTGTGGAATAACTGATAGGGTAGGTCATCACTAGGTACGATTTCCAGCACTTGGAAAAACAAGAGGCACATTTCATTTGTAGATGTTACAGTTACTGACAGCAGGACTTAACCAAACCGTATTCTATCTCCAGTTGTCACAGGAAACAGGCTCTAGTGAAGAAGTTGTTGTCTATCCTTTCTGAGCACGTTTCCCTGCACACCAACGCACTCCTCTACAAAAGGTCAGGTCCCAAACGCACCATATCCAGGTCTCCTTTCATTTTTCTGCCCATACTCAATGACCTCCTTCCTTGGCCAGGTAGCTCCTAGTCCTTATTTTGACTTCCCTCCTTAGAATCCCACACCTCTCAACTCTTAGCCCACATACTTTGGAATTTCTGGCCCAGCCTTCTTTAAATTTACATTTTTAGAGTAAATCTGAGACAACTAATCTTCATCTTTTTCAATCCATTTTTTTCCTCACTGCATTTTATTTAATAATTTCCTACAAGGAAAAACATAGGGAAGACCTTCATGCTCTGAACTCCACCTTCCAGTCTCACTCAGCTGAACAGCAATCCCAGAATGAAGCGTATCAAGCACTGCCAGTAGCAAGGAAACAACCCTCCAACCTCAAAACATACCTACCAAATTTTAAATTATTACTTCAAGACGCGGGAGTTACTGCGTTATTCAAAAGAAAAGCTTAGTATTTTAGCATATCCAAAATAACATTCCTTTTTGCAGTTTCCCCCACCCTCCTGGAGTCACTCATGGCATATAAGAGCCATACAGTACAAACAGAAAAAGACAAGCTTGTCCAATGTATCCTATTAACAGGTCACGGCACCATCAACGATTTACAGTAATAAGACAATTTTGGGGTTACTTGAAAAAAAACAAACCAAACCCAACCATACAAATGAAACCTGGCACAGATGTTCCTTGCAAAGAATCTGAATGCTAAAACATGGAGTAAGATACTTGTACAGAAACCGTTCCACGGGAATAACCTAAACCTCAGGACTTCTTGCAGCACGCAGAGGGAGTCCCCCAGGCAGCAGGAACAGACAGGGACAAAGAGCACGTGAATTATTGCACGTGGGCAGGGTGGAATCAAACCACCCCAGTGAAACGGTTCATAAGTGCCAAATAGCAGAATTTACTGAAAGACCAGCACACTTTGAAGGAGCTACTTGAAAGACCAGCACAGGTAAAACAGGTCTCAGAACAACCATGGCGAAATAGGCATAAGCACAGAAGAGATCATTCCAGGCCTCAAGGTCTTTAACAACCGTTGCACGGTCACTCGTTCTGTGAGGACAACAGACTTTCCAAATGTTCTCATATTCTGCCATCCACAGACTGCCTGTCCCTCCAGTTTAGGAATAAATAACTACAGCATATACAAAGAGAGACAACATTTTCTTCAAGTCTTAACCCAACCCAGCCGGGTGAGTTTTCACCTGACCAGGCCCAGTATTTTCAAATGTATGTGCTAATACAAATCACGTCTCACATTTTCAAATGCCCCAAAAGGGGTATCCTTTCTAATATACCTAAACAAGTATTTTCTGTATCCACTGCTTAGCCCCAAACAAACCGTGAGGTGACGTATATGACTCAGATATAATCCTGAACAAAGCACCTTGCACCTCAGCACACTAGACTGCAAATTGTCATGGCTCCCACCACTGGATTGTTGGTTAATTGAACAGAAGGGGATTTTGTATCTACCTCCCCTCCATGCAACAAGAGAGCCAAACTCTACCTTACCCATCAGAATTCTTCACAACCAAAACAACTTCCTGTTTGATCCTGTAATAAAAAGACTTTCAAGGATTGTTTTTGTTCGAGTGCCTTCTCTTTTGACAAGTTCTACAAATGACGTAAAAACAAACACTGCACAAACTACTTTTCTGAAGCTGCTTGTATTGAAAAAGCACTTGTGTTGGATGCTGTTAACGCATTGATAACAACTGTGCAATGAGGACGTTCGGCACAAATAGAACATGCTGCATTAGAAAGCAAAGCTTTCTCACATTTTCCGAAGGCCAAACTTAACTAATGACCTGCCACAAATCACTGCTTTCAACACACAAGCCCTATCTGTTAACCACAGAGAACTTTGGTAAAAGGAAAACAAAATCCCTACCTCCAAGTAGTTCTAGATTTACAATATTCTTTCAGTTTTAGAGGGAAAATACACTCTCCTGAAACTACAGTGAGAGCAGCCTTAATGGGCAACTTGGGCAGTCTCACCAGCTACCCATCCCTCTGCCCTAATCTCCCCTAATGCAGGAGGTCTCTGGCCTCCAAGGTTTGTTAGCACTCCTTGCTGCAGTCCCAGCCTAACTGGAAATCAGCAGAGCACTCCCAGCACAATTCTGATGTACAAGCTTCACAAGACCTCCAGCTGTTTTTCACTTCTTAACCCTTATTTAAAGATATTTGGGCATAAGGTTACTGAGACTCCTAGAAGTGCCACATATATACTGTGAAACATTCCACCTTGGCATCTTCTCAAAGGAGTTGAAGAGAAGCAAACCCACCAACACAAGTTCAGTACCTTCTGTTTCAGAGCAAGAAAGAAGAAATGCACTGGAAACCAACTTCCCCCAGCAGGCTACTTAATAGCCACGCCATTGTAAAAAACAAGCATGGACAAATCCACTGTGATCTGCAGAACCTCAGCCAGACTACACCAGGATTAACTACACTTAATAATTAAGACACCCAGACCTTTTATGCACAAGAATTCATTTTGTTTATAAACATTTTCAATTATTCATTAGCATGTTTGTTTGTTTCCAGCAGCGGGGAAAAATAATGAAGTAGCTTATATCTTCCCTAAAATCCTACCTACCTGCAACTCAATAAACCACCAGTTAGAAGTTGTCACACCCTTTAAAAACAGAGCTGCGCTTGACCTGTGACTTCTTTCAATTACTGTGTATTTAAGCAATAAATTGCATTCAACGATCAGAAAGGAGAATTCACTAGTATATTAATCCTTATAAAAGATTATTAAACAGCTCTCAATTTTGTCGGGACACTGTCAAATTTAATCTTACATTGCACACTTGATCAACTTTCTCCTATCAATATCACTCCGCTGTGAGCAGCCAAACAGCTACTTACGCTGTTGGTTTCTTTTGTCACTGGCGTTTTTCAAAGGCAGGCACACGGGACAGTCGTGCCGAGTACAATTCTTCCAGTGCGAGATGATTTGTCTTGAAGATGCACAATGAGCCACTGTAACAAGGAAAAGGAATAGAATTAAGGCCACTCCTTGGTTAACTGGTTTTGAATGAACTCATTTTTAGAGCAATTCTATTCTTCCTCCTTCACAAGTAACACCCTACATCTAACAAAACACAGCTACAGCCAGCTAATAGTCTTCGGGACCCAGCAATGATGTCACAACAAATGAAAGGAACTTGTACTAAAATCTAAGACAAAGACATTGTGGGTATTGCACCCTTATACAATAAGGGAAGACAGACACTTGCAGGCTACACCCTAATTCAAAAGGGGGAAACATTGCTTTCTGTTTTCTAAACAAGACAACTATGAAGAGACTGGAAATGGAAACTGGGCACAGGTAATGAAAAAGGGAGCAGTTGTTTAATTAAAGAACCAGTTTGACACTCATTTATGCCAGGCATAGGGATCTCCTAGACAAGAAAAGAAACACTGCTGACAAGTACGCAAGAAATCTTACACACAGCTTATTTGTGAAGGCAGCTTCAGCAACACACTCTCACCTTGACAGGCCTTCCCAGCCTGACAGTGCGTCATGTGGTTGAGGACGTTCTTCATGGTCCGGCAGTGCGGGAGAGCACAGGCCCGCACCTCTCCGTTCGCCTGCTCGCGTCTCTGACACTTGTGAGCGTGAAGCAGCAAAACCAACTGCTGCTGGATTAGTTTGCGCTTCTCCGGATCCGCTGTTGGCCCAGCTGCCATGGCCTGCGTCGGTACAATCCCCACTTGTTGCACTTGGGTTTGCATCTGGGACTGAGAGAACAGAGAGTTTAGCGTTGTGTCTGCAAGTCCAGTTCTGATAATTTTGGGTCATAATTTGAGTATCACAAAAGGATTCCCCAAGTGTACTGATAGGACTGGCTAAGAGGTCTATTGGGCCAGTCTCTGTGGCATCCTCAAACGTTTCTGTTTTAACCTTACAACAGCAAAAATACCTTCAGAGACTCGTCTGCTAAGACATTTATAACCAACATTTTAACGAATGAATCAAGAAAAAATCTTCTGTTTATCAGGCAGACTTTAACTCCAGCAGAAATGAGCTCTTACCACACTGGAAAATGGAACATTTCAAGTGTGTTAAGTATTATATTTTCCTATTTACATTTTACACCTCTATCCTAGCTTCTTGTCTCTAACAGAAAGAGGAGTTTAATGGGACAAGACAGAATTATATGGCTGTCTCTACCACAGTAAAAGGCAGAACTGATAGCTTTTCTGCTACCTCCTTGGACCTTTGAAGGACAATAAACGTAGAAACTTCATTGTCAAAATTAAACACATCGAGAGCCAGCAAGGACTCCACTAGCCGAAGCAGGTATGCGACTACAGAAGTGCTAAAATCCCTGTGGTTCACAGCCTGAATTAATCTCATAGATAAACACGAAACTATCCAAGAATCACTTGGATTGTGCACTGTAAATACAGGAAAATCAGCCATTAAAAACACTTATCAGTAGAGTATAGGAAGAACAGGATTATACTGGGGAGGTAACAGAAGAAACAGTTCAGTGCTCCCCACAGAGCTACTGAGCACAGCCTGCTCACACTACCTTTAAGGAGAACCACCCCTTGGTGCCAGAACACAACATTTGCAGCCAGCTCTGCTTTCAAACTTTGAGGACTCCCCAGAAAATTCCGCTGCCTACCAAACTGAGCACATCGCAGCAACAACTCTCACTTCCTTAGGTCAGTGAAAAAGTTCTTGGGCACAAGCTCTCATTTATCCAGCAGCATGCCCGGCCCTCAGCTTTGCCACCTGCACACCAGGTCCTAAAGAGCTTATTGTTCTTCTGGAGAACGAAGCACGTAAGATAAAGCAGAAAAGTGTTTGGTATGTGATGGAGGAGGTGGGGACCCTGCCACTGATAATGCATATAGTAAGTCTTAAAACATCAAGGAGTTGCTGCATTTGTGGAGCTTGCAAGAGAAAGAGCAATAAAAGGGAAGAGAGTGAGGGAAATCCATCCACCTCAGCTCCCAACACGTGCAGCTGTAATTCTGCCATTTCTTCTGTGAACAAATCCACAAGAGCAGACAGGTTCTGCTGAAACAATTCTTGGGTCACAAATAGGAAACAATTAGTTCAGCCAAACTGCAGAAAAATACAGAGACCATGCCAAAGAAAATCTTGTTGGAAGAGACGTTTGCATCCCAGTCAAAGAATTGTTTCCCAAGCCAAAGCTCTCCTTTTGTTTTTGCTCTACCAGTTAATAGACGTGACTGCAGCCGGATCACCACAGATGGCCCGGCCCAAAAGGATTTCTTGAAGACCCAATAATAAAAAAAACCGCATAATCACAGAGTATCAGTGGTGATAAGAACAAGCAGTCTTGCTCCAGCTGAGAGTGTCTGCAGGTAGGGGCAAAACAAGAACTCAGAATATCACCTAAGCT
This sequence comes from Phaenicophaeus curvirostris, assembly GCF_032191515.1. Classification (NCBI taxonomy): domain Eukaryota; kingdom Metazoa; phylum Chordata; class Aves; order Cuculiformes; family Cuculidae; genus Phaenicophaeus; species Phaenicophaeus curvirostris. The sequence continues at coordinate 14,940,744 of NC_091407.1, read as the reverse complement.
CTAGAGTCATGTTGGTCACAATTTCAACATTGTAAAGTCCTAAACCTGCAAATATAATGAATGATCTTTCCACCACCTACGCTACTGCCAAGACTGCCAAGTGTTTGAGGAAGCTGATCTCCTCCCTGTTAGTCTGCCTTTGAAGAACAGTGGTTTGCAAGACCTGTTCAAAACTGGAGATAAGCTGGGGCACTGCAGCCGCAGCAACGGCGAGTAAATCCACCATCAGCCCCAGAAATCACCCCACTCCAGAACGAGCAGGAGCTTCACATTGCTTCACCAGAATGACTAATAATTTTCTTGACAAAGCAGGAAATTCAGGACACTTCTGCTCCCACAATTAGAAGAAATGCTTCAGTGGTCAGACACACGGGGTGAAAAAGATAGTTTTGCTGTTCTTGTCCCCTTGTTGAGCTCTACCATAAACAGAATAAACATCAGGGGTTGGAAGTCTGCTAAAACCTCTGACAGCAGCAGCAGCTTCATTAACGAGTTTGCTAGAAACAGAGTAATAGAGCAGTTCTACAGCAGAAAGCTGCTATCAATACCATTCAAAGCCATGGGAACTACACGCTCACACCGGATGAGAGCTCTGAAGAGCAAAAACCTTCTTGTGTTTCTGGGCAGCACACGTGCACAAGCATGTCCTCTTGCTGGACTTCGATGGACACAAAGAGCCCTGGCAGTTTTACTGTGCAGAGATGAGCAGTAATCCTCTGTGTTCTGATGTGCTTATATTCAACAGCACTCAACACTGTCTGTCAAGATCAAACACCACAGTCCTTTTCTGATAGCAGCAGGCATCAATTTCAGTAGCACTGGCAGTATTTCAGCAGGTAAAATACCTGACGGAGAGCTCTGCGTCAGCCTGGCTTCCATAGAGCATTACACTTTTAAAATACATTTCCTCTTCTGTAATTTCCTTTTCTTTCCATGTTCTCTCCTTTTCCCTCATAACAGAATATCGCTTTCTGGAATCACTGTATTCAGACAAATTCTGCGTGCTTTTTGGTTCTTTAAGGCAGGCTTGTAATCAACAGCGGCCCTCAGTGAGATAATTGAGAACCCACTGCCAAGGATTACTATTTTGATTGTTTGTTTTGTAGACCTTGCCTCACACGACCAGAAGACAGGTAGCACATCTTGGACTAGAAAACCAATGTTATTTACTAGTAGCAAGAGATATTTAACATGTCATCCACATGTGCATTTATATTATGGGCACATCCAGTCTATCAGTTAAAACTTAAGAAAACCCCAACCCTTGCAGTGTCTGCAGAGAACAAGGCTGCATCCCATCTTCACTCACGCATGAGCAAACAGGGTGAAACACACCCAAATCTCTTCAGTTCCCCTTCAATCACAGGCTCAGGGGGCATAAAGAGGATACACGCGCAAACTGGAAGCCTTAAAGTACACTCCTAAGTAGCATTTTTTCTGAATTAAGTACTCGTAGAGCGATCAACTCCAATCATGTACTCCACACTTTTTCATTAAGACTGAAAGAAGTCCTTCCTGCAAACAGCAATTGCAGGAATTCTCTAATAAGCATGGAATCAGCTTTGAACATCTCAAGAAGCACTGCTCTGTCACAGAACTGCACTGAGAGCTCGCGCAGCAGCAGTCTGACGGCAGCAAGGAAGGAGGAGTTTCTCAGAGCAGTCACTTAACGAACGCAGGCTTTCTCCAGTGTCTGCCAGGGCTTTGCTGTGAAAGCAACGCAGAACCAGTTCCTGTGCCTTGCAATTCACTGATATTCTCCAAGTGGATGTTGGTTTCTCTGGTTCCACAACTTACTGGGAAAACAGTCTGGTCCTACGCACACAGGAAGGATCCCTCTGATACCAGGAAACTGAAGGTCTGCCTTGGCTCGAGAGGCTGGAGCTTATGCACACACAGAACTGACACAGGTGGAAGAACTGCAAGCACAAAGTATCTCTGCAGTGCTGCTTCTTCACATCCAAGTAGGAATCAGAATCTGAGTCTGTATGGCAGGCAGAGAGGGGAAAGAGGGCTTTCTGAGCTAGACACAGACTCAGGAGGTGGCCACACTCCCTGGAGGGACATCAACCCAGGTGGTAATAAACTACATTTGCCTGTCAGGAGCAACGATCTGAAAGCTTGCAGTGTGGCCAGCAAACAAGAAGAGAGGTAGGGTGATACTGTCGGCTCCTGCGTACAGTCACTGTGATACATGGTCTTAACGTGAAGAACATGTTCAGAGCCCAAGATTTACTGCAAAGTTTTGGCACTGACTTGGCTACAGGCAGAGTTCTTGTGTCAAGAATGAAGAGGAAGATTTCCATCCAGCTTTCACTTACTACAACAGAGCAGAACTTCCACCTCTGATGCTGGTAGTGAGGAGCAAACTTCACAAGCCCACAACAACCAGAAAATGTGAAAAGGTTCCTATGGATGTCACAAGAGGAACTTGAATAGTTTGTCCTAGAGATTGCCCTCAGTGCTCTTGGGTTTCAGTTGCTAAGAGAGTTTTCTTCTAAAGCCAGAAAACGGCTCAGTGTTACACAGCTGACTGCTGGGAATCAAAGCTGGATCAGCATGTTTCGTAAGGATACACTTGTGAAGTTTTATCTCCTTGTCCTTACAAGCTTTCATATTTGAGCAACCAGCCAAAGACAAGAAACACACAACGAAGAAGTGTTTCAAAGCAACAAAAAGGAATCAAGCTTGACATAGGAATCTACAGACAAAGCCCAGCTCTCACATACAGGAAATTATTATCTGAACAAGTTTTAAAAAGAGGTTTATACAGATTTGCTGAGTGATAAAACAGACTTGAGGAATGATTAACACTGAAAATTCCCAATAGCAGATCTGTGCATAAGAGACAAAAGAGAAGTCTGCAAGTGAAGAAAAGCCTTGTTGTCAGTTGCTGTTGTTGCTGGCTATGGAATACTTCACCTCAACCGCTGGAAGACAGCGGAAATGGCAAAGGATATGCTTCACCACATTTGTATACAGGGAATGGGAGAGTGGAACATGAGCCACAGCACTGGGGAAAGAGCAGATTCCCACTTGTTTGCTAGGCTGCTGCTCCCTTTCAAATCAGGTGGGATTTTCTTGAGGAAGGGAAGGAATTAGAATTAGTGGGAAAGGAAAACTTTCAGAATGCAGGTCAGGGCAGGCATAAGGAAGGTGAGGAGAGCAAACAGCAAGTCCACCAGAGCCTGGGAGACCACTGCTGAGAGCAGCAGACATACAGGATGCCTCTGAGGTGACAGTCACAGCTTTTCCTGCAGTGAAAGAGCAGACGAGTTTGCTGCAAGACAGAAAAAAAAAAAAAATCACTGGAGGGCTAAGAACACAAGCCTTCCTCATTGTAAGGCCACAATAGATGGAGATTTTTCATAAAGCCTTTTATATCTGGTCTCTAGAAAAGCATACGAGTTGTCTATTTTAAATAATTACAGTTCTGCTTGTTCTAATTAAACCTGGCCTCCTAGTTTCAACTGTTTCTTCCTCTCTAAGTGGTGTGCAGCAAGGCACACCTAAGACACCCTCATCCCCTAGTCAATGTTTTCCTCTCCTCTGATCAACATCTGTCAATAAAGAGATCCAGAAGACATAAGAAGAAACAAAGGAACACGGAAGAACGGAACAGAAAACCCGAGATGTAGCTTAATGAGAGACGGGGGGAAAAAAATGCAAGAGAAGATTTACCATTCCAATTCTAAGTCAAGAGAACCAAGGAGAAATTAATTCCTTCGCTTCCAAGAAGTACTATTCTCTCAACTCCATCTGCTGGTCATAAGGATAACTGTGGGACCAAAGTGGTGTCTGGGAGCCAAATTTCACTTCTTGTACCACTAACCCATGTAGAAATACTAGATTTACTGGTGTGTCCACAAAGAAGCCATCCATCTCCACCCATGAAATACAGAGCACTGCAGACACCACAAAGCTTCAGCACGTTTGATGGAAAAGTCTAACAGGGTTCCCCTCACTGCTGGCACTGCCCGGAGCCTGGCCACTCTGAAAACAAGAGGCTGCTGGCTCCTGTACAGGCTGCACACTGCGCTGGGTGCCAAAGAGCAGAGCGTGGCTCACTTCCACACTCCAGAGACCGTGCATGATGTCATCGCCACAGACTATGCCAATTCTGCCTCAAACCACTGAAGTCACACCGCCTCTCAATAGCCTGTCACCAAAACTTCCTGCAACGTCAGAGGCAACACCTGCCTTTTGGAAACAAGTCACTCAAGATTTCAAGCTGCCCATTCCGTAAGGAAAACTGATTGTATTTGGTAACAGTCACACAAAGCAAGAGCCGGTATGTTGTTCAGATTCACAGTTAAGAAAACAAAACAAACAAACAAAATTGATCCACCCAGCTGGCACTAAAAATTAATACCTTAATGCTGACCTTTTAATCATTTTAATACCATAAGGTTTGTTACTTCTTTCCTAGTTAAAGAGATTAAACCAGACGTGCTTCTTGGGGCCTGGTGTAAAGTCACGTGTGGAAGAAGGGCTGGAAGATGTACTGAGCTAATGCTTCTGAGAACACTACATTTGGGAAGAGGGGGGAGAGAGTGTGCTGTTCTTAGGGGAGCAGTAGCCTGAATTTGGGTTAAAACCAACCCACTGCTGCAGCAGAGGTTCATCCTGGCTGTCAGCACCAAGGTTGTGCCTGACAGCAGGAAAAGTCCTGGGATCGGAGTGCCACACATAACAATGCTTAGAACAACATGGGCCAAGAAACATATGCTTCTTTTCTTTCACTTTGCAGCACACACACGGTTATAAAGGCAAAAGACTGGAAGGAATATTTAAAAAACACCCTGCTTTTCAGGGTGACAAGGCAACAGCTGCACCTTGCCATTTGCTCTTCTTTTACTTAGATATTCTTAGTGGTAACTAAAGTGTTTAACGTCATGCTGGAATCTGGTTTCCTACCTCTGATGTGATATCCAATGTTATCACTCACGTATCTCACACGGAACAGTACTTTTGGAATACTTTCAGGTAAGGATAGTAGAGAAGGATAGCGTAGTAAGATACATGGTTCCAATCATCTCACAAAAACCCTGGAGGTCCTTTTAAAAAAGATGTAGTTGGTCTTTCCTTGCTGTGGTAGATGGAGTCTGAAGCACTTCTCCCCAGGTTCATTTCTGAGAGACGGTAACGTAACGCTGTACCCTTTCCCGCTTCCACCCTGCCTCCCTCAGGGAACAGGACAGACCACGCACAAGGTCAAACACATTAAATCAAAGAACCATCCTAGGTCCTAAAGCATCATGGGACACAGCAAACGGTGAAGGGATTGCTGCAAGGAAGCACGGTACAATTGTTCAAACCCTGCAGCTCTGCTCTAGGGAGCTGCCTCTGCTACAGCAACTTTTCAGAAGCGAGTCGTATCTTAGTTGCCCAACATGAGACAGAGACATCACTTCCACGAGCTACGTGTGCACACAGCTAACGGATGTGAATATTGTTTTGCCCTTAGATAATGTGCTAACATATGAAATGAGGAAGGCTTTAGTGAGACAGAGCCTACAAACCTAAATTTCAGAGTCAGCAGATTCTTCCAGTCTTACTCCCTTCATCCCTCTCAGTCTCATGTTTAAAACAGGGACAAATATCTTTAGCTCAGAAAGGGACTGTGAAAATTAACTAATCCAGAGTAAATGCTATGGCTGCCACAGGAAAGACCATTTGGGAAACACCACTTGAGTAAAACACATTACTGCATACAATCAGCAATGCCCACAGCCACACACTGAGCGACAAACACAAAACAAGTGTTGACCACATGCTCTTTCAGAAGGCACTGTTCATATTGTTTGCTGAATAAAGTCCCCGTGGAAGGAACAGCGTATGGCCATGTACGTATCATTACCAAATAATTCCACTGCCTTACCCACCGCTGCCGAGTAAAGGTTAAATTTTAACAAGTCTGTCATTTCCTTTCAAATTCTTGACTTTGCAATAAAAACATTTAGATGGAAACTTTAGTGTTTAAAGAAGAAAGTTCCACCCCACCATGACCACGACCAAGCTCTAACCACTGCGCGGTCCCTGAGCAGGACAGGGATGCCTACGGGCTGGAATGGCTACTGCTCTACATAGTGCCTTGAGGGAGAAACAGATATACTGGAGACACAAAGCTTTTGACACCTGAGAAACACAGAAAGACGGTTTGATTGTCCTCTCAGAAGAGAACACGTGTTTCTGACATCTTAAAGAAACTGCAATTGACAGCACTAGGAGAGCGAGTTTCCCTCACTGTCCTTGGTCTCCTGGACAAGATGGGAGAAAGGAAACGGTTTTTTCTTTTACTTCCTCTCCCACCACCAGACAAGCCTTCCTGACAAAGGCTTTAATCCCACCTGAATACCTGCCACCACATCTTATGCTAGTAAGGGAGCACATCAAGATTTAGGATCCCCCAAACCTGACAGTCAAATGAGCACAAAAGTCCCCGAGATGAACACAGCACTATGGGCAGATCTGCAGGTTCTCTACAGAATCAGGGAAATCATTCAGTCGCCTTACACCTGATCCAAAGTGAAGGCATCTTAGAAAGGAAATTAGCATATTCATGCAGGAATTTGTCTTTTACAAAGCAGTATGCTGAACGTGGCTTTAATCCTCCTCACCCGCTCCCTTCCATAACCATAAGCAATAAACGACAGACAATATTAAACAAGGATTTCAGTGCCGCTAAAGGAAAATTAGGAAGTGGTCCTCTGAAATCCAGAGAAAAAAGGAAGTTTACAACATCCTGCTCCCTCTCATATGTAGCCTTATTAGCGACAAGCAGGTAGCAAACTCACTGGAGGAAGGACAAGCACTGATTGTGCCAAAAAATAGCTGGGTTTCTGGTTAAATTAAAAAAAATAAGTGATTTGCATCTTATGGAAGGTTTTACAAGTTTCTATAGTAACTGCTATCATGTATAAGAACATAAAATGCAACAAGCTGGAGTTGCCATAGAAACGACACAAATGGTTTGATTAATACACAGAAATACTAAGACAAATGGGAATGTTCAATTTCACTTTTATAAAGAAAACTCTCGTAAACAGAATACTACGAACTTGGGCGAGTTATCCCAATACAAACTACCCCACAAGCCTGTGAGCTACTGCACAAGATAAACCAAAAAGGATGCAGTGTCTTTATCCTACTAGATTCAAGGGATGTGAAAGGTACTGTTTATTTTCAGGGAAGTTGGTGATGTATCCAATGCTTTTCAATGATTTTGGAATTTAAATCTACAAACAGCAGTTACAGAAGACATTTTCATCTGGTTTGGAACTCTATGTACCAGACAAAACGAAAGCATGTAATGCAATCCTTTTAACAAAACACTGTGACTGCTTAGAAACTAAATTCCCACATAAACACGTACACAAACTTTCCCAATGCATTGTGGAGCAGTCACGAGGAACCACGGGGCGGCTCGGATGTTTAAATGGCCACGGAGAAGCAGCTCAGTACTGCTAGAGGAGGCTTACAACCCAAAAATTCAGAATGCACTACCAAGACCTAATGAGACAGGGGATTGGGTAGAAGCACTCACCATATTTGGCACGCTGGTGACGGGAGTACTCTTGATGTCGGCAGGGAAGGCAGACAAACTATTCGCCATGCCTGGCTTGCTTGGTAACTGAGGATTCACTCCTGTAGCTCCCATTTGCTGCCCTCCAGTTTGACTGAAAGGCTGCCCAAAGGGACTAGTGTTGCCTGTCATTCCCATCTGGAAAAGAATAAATGAGATTATTACAATTTTAAAAAATAAACAAATGTCAAATATCCATCTTTGCAGTCACGGAGATTAAATTCTGGTTTAAGGTACTCAATAGTAAATTTGCAGTTTCGTAACTTTAGTGAGACTTATATTTTTCCTTGCCCTGTTTTACAGAGTTACACAGCTGTGCACACCTGAAGTCTGGAGATTCAACTCGCAATTTCGTTGTGCAAATGCATGGAGACAATAGGATCATCGTTCCCTATCTGCACTGACAGAAATTACTTTTCCTAACACTGCAAAAACTTTTGGAAACCAAACCATCTTCCAGTCCTGGAATACTTTGTGTGTTCCATGCACTTTGTACGCAGACTGGGGGTGGGGAGGGGAATAGAGAGAGAGGCATCTGGTAAATGCTTATCTACTTCTGGTCTGGCACTCGAGGAAAATGCCTGCAGGACAGGACATCCCTTGACAAATCACCCCTCCTAAAACTCTTTAAGAACACCAAGCAGAAACACGACTCCTCCTGAACAAGTGACACTGTCCATCCAAAGAGCCATTCCACCTGAAGAACACTCTCCCTAGAGAAGCAGTGACGTCTTGGTGACTTCAGCCAGTTAATACTTCAGGACCTTTTGTCCACTGTAAAGACATTTTAGCAGGAATTTACTTCTTTCAAAGAGGACCACTGACACTAGGACCCTCCTTCCCCCCTCCAGATAAAGGGGAAATAAAAAGTCAAGTGGACAAACCACATTCACGCTCCACCCTGCTGCACTCTGGGAGGATTTCTAAGTGACTTTATCACCTCTCCAAATGTCATAAATATAAATCCAGCCACTAAGTGAGCCTTTATTTAAAATACTAAATCCTGTTTTCCCCTTCTTTGACCTCTCCAGTGCTTCCTTACACAACACACTGATTTTCCATGGTCCCGGTCCTTTCACTTCCCTTACCCGTGGGGATTCAGAAGGACTATTCCAGTGGCTGGAGTGGGGCCACTTATTGGTGTAACAGCCTCACAACAAGGAATGGTTCCATGGTTGCTTATTCACACTTACGGGAATTGGACTGAATGACTGGCTGATGAAGCACTGGTTAAGAGCACTAAATTAAGCTGGGGCAGAATCCAATAAAGACAAATTGCCTCTGCCTCATCTTTTCTGTCCATGTTCTTTGTACACATGGGTTTCAGAGAGCTGGCCCAGCGGTGCTCAAAGGAGCTTTACGCTAGGAAACACTCCCCTAACCTGTGTCCTGCAGGATGACAGCTGCCAAGGCCAATCTTTCCTACTGTACAATCTGACCTGCTACTCATTAAAAACCCAAAGCTGGCACTTAGTAGTGTGAGAGTTTATCAAGTATATGCTGTATCCAGAGTATAGCTGAATAATTCAAATACTACACAAGACCAAAAAGCCCCAATTTCTTAATAGTATCAAAAACTTAGCAATAATAACTGCTTTTAAATCAAGTGGTATGGCTACAATCACACTGCACAACTACAAAGGCTTTTATTTTCTGTATTTCTGTCTGTTTTATAGGACTGTATGTTCAAAGATATTAGTTTTTTTAATTATTACATCTTACAACATGAGTTTTGGCAGTTTTTCTCCTAAGAATTACTAGCAAAGCGTTTAATAAACTTGCTTATCTTAAGCCCCTGTTTCAGACAAGATATGAGAAAGGATCATGTGCTACCTACAGCCAGTCAGTAATACTATAATGGTTTATAGATGAACAGTGAAGAAAATCTCTGAAACTAAAAGCTGCTTTCTCAGAATCTCACTTTATGACCAAACATTTACACCTTCCAGAGGCAAGAAGCAAGAACGTGAGCTGCTTGGGTGTTACTCAGTTTCCCCTTGTGTCTAAAACCCCAACTACAACCTTCAGTTGGCTGTACAAAGACTTGGCCTTTCCAGTTGTCTTTGAATTCACTTGCAAGTTTAGTAGAGTTTCTTAAATCTGAACATATTCCAGCAACAACTGCTATGCTACAATTCCCTACAAGCCCTGCAGCCTCCACCACCCCCGTGAAAGCGCAGCAGTGAGCCTGAATCAGGAGAGAGAGCTGCTGCACACAGATGAACCTATGTCACCATTTCCTTTGACCTCCCTGGGCTGCAGGAGACCCCACACCTAAGGATGGAGCCAGGACATGGAAAGACACGGTGCAGAAAACGAAGTTGCCTAAGAGGGCTGTGCTGAGCTTTGCACAATGCAATGGTAAAAGCCTCTGACAGCGTCTAAACACAGCTGGTTTCTCAAAAAGCAGAAGAGAAATCTTCTCTAGGCAGTACAAATGCAAAGCAAATTTTACACCAAGTCCTTGCTCCAAATGAAAGAGAGGTGTTCTTCATCTCATTTAATTATCAAGAAAGATTAACATTTTTTTATTAAAGGAAAAATGTTTAAGAATAGATTTTTAGAAAAAATATTACTAAATATTTTGGTCTCACAGAAAATTTCCTTGCAAGTTTGTTAAAACCATAGCCCTAGAACACCCCAAAGCAGCAAGGAACTGCAATCCTGAACAGGGACCACACAGGTGGTTTATCATATTTCAATATTTCCTTTTCAGTCGATCTAGTTATTAAACACATCACAACTCAGTACAACAACACAGCAATCCTTCAAGTCTTCCAAACTGAGCACTCAACACGATGAAGATAATTGTTCCTTCTCTAGGTGGTCATTAACTAATAGATGCTTGATTGAAACGTTAAGAAATGCCTTGCTGTTCCTCGAAATCAAGCTGCGAAGCAGAGCAGCTTCCATTCGAAACCTTGTAGTTGTAGAAACCTGCTCTCTGCTACACAGTATTTCCATTTCTAAAGCTTTGCTTCAAGAAGAGAAAGGAACCAAGGCTGAAGAGTTAAATCAACCTGTAACTTAAGAAAAAGGCAGACAGTTTGGCAACACTGTAAAACACCTGACATGCCCTTCAACTTACAGTTCATTTTGGTAAATTACCACCACCGAAAAGCAACCAAAGACTCTTTGTGTCTGAAGTCCATCATTAATAATAAAAAAAGAAATTCTGAAGAGGTGGAAAGCCAGGTCTGTATGTGGGAATTCCTAGAGTAAAAATGGAGATGGGACCATACACAGGATGTTTACTGAAGCCCATAAATGGCTGTGGTTTCAGCTTTTCTTAAACTCAGTTGTGCTTCAGTGAAGTTAAGCTTTATCACCAGGGCTGTGATTGCCAGAGAAGAATCGTACAACAGTGCACAAACTGTTCCAATGAATGCTTATCTATTTATAACAGTTTTCAACCATGGCTGGGATGGATGAGGAGCTTTGGTGGCAGAACACCGTGCTGCCAAACAGTGTTAAGATCAACAGCATCTCAGAGCTGCTCCTGGTTACCCAAGGAGAAGCCCCGCGTTTATTCCAGCAGCAACCACCTCCAGCAAGCACAGCCAGGTAGCAGCTCCAGCAGAGCAAACCAGCTCCGTGCCAGCACAAAGGCACGAACAAGAGGGGGAAGAAAAGGAAGGACTCGGCAGATCCCCTGCGTACTGAACACTGAAAAGATGCCCGAGTGCGTGAGGCAGGAATTGGCGTTTCCTGGTTAATCACCTTAGCACAGAGATCAGGGCACCTTCTGCAAAATGTTATCTAAAGCACTGTTAATTGCAATCTCAAAAAAAACCCTGACAAATTGATCAGATGACTGAGCACATACAGAGATTTTACACTGCTTATTCACTCTGCACTCTGAAATGAGCAGCTCCGAAGCAAGCGAGTCAGAAGGCTCCAATGCCACGGCTCCTGCCTCTGCCTCCAGGTTTTTTCCTGTGTGAAACGAGGGGGCCAGCACGGAAGGCAGATACTCAGAAGAGTGTTTTTATATTTCTGAAACAGAATTCCAATCCCAACTGAGCTACTTGAGGGGAAGATTACTGGGTAATTACAAGTCATCAAAGAAGATAAACCAGTAAGAACGTGAGAGTTGGCAGCCTGGTAAGAATGGTCGTTCTCATGTGGGACTGAACCATCACAAATTTTGCTTAGTTTGTTAAAATCACTTTCCTGAAAGCAACAAAATCAGAACTTGCACTGCGTTGGCTTTTCTGGTTTTCTACCTGCAACAAAGGGCATGGATGTGTACCACGGGGCTACTCAAGCTTCTTGTATCAGAAACTGTGTGGCCAGCAGGACCAGGGCAGTGATTCTCTCCCTATGCTCTGCACTGGTGAGGCTGCAACTCGAATCCTGGGTTCAGTTCTGGGCCCCTCACTACAAGAAACACACTGAGGTCCTCAAGTGCGTCCAGAGAAGAGCAACGAAACTGGTGAGGGGGCTGGAACACAAGCCTTACAAGGAACGGCTGAGGGAACTGGCGTTGTTTAGCCTGGAGAAGCGGAGGCTGTGGGGAGACTTTATCACTGTCTACAACTACCTAAAAGGATGTTGCAGAGAGGTGGGTGCTGGGCTCTTCTCCCAAGTGATAGATGATAGGATGAGAGGGAGTGGCCTCAAGCTGCACCAGGGGAAGTTTAGATTGGACATCAGGAAAAATTTCTACACATAGAAGGTTCTCAAGCACTGGCAGAGGCTGCCCAGGGAAGTGGTTGAGTCCCCATCCCTGGAGGTGTTTAAAGGGTCCATAGATGAGGTGTCTGGGGACATGATTTAGTAGTAGACACATATGATTGGAGTTGATGATCTCTAAGGTCTTCTCCAACCTAATGATTCTATATTAGTGCAGTAGCGTTCTCTCCGAAAACCTGGGTTATGTTGCAGGTCACTCCCATTTTGTTCTAAGCTTAAGGATACTCCCTACCCTCTTGCCTTTTCTACCAGTTCATTCAATTGTCAGTTCATTTTCTTTCTTCTCTACCTGATGCACCCACCTGTTTCTACAGGCCACGTTCTTCACGCTGCCCCATCCCTAACTGGCTCCTTTCACCCCACCTTACCCTCCAGCAGCTCCCATTTTATGCTGGTGTTTCCATGGTAAAATTTTGTGCAACTCTTGCTTCTTACCCAGTTCTTTGTGGTCACAACCATGATTTCTGACGAAGGGAAGCAGACTTTTCCATAAGCAAGGTGCTTTCTGGGCAGCCATTCTATCAGCTGCACTGGGGACGATGCAGGGGTGCTAGGAACTGCCCTAGTGCAGAACCACAAGCCAGGGCTGGGACTGCCTGAAGACATGTGATTCATACATGACACTGGCTTAAACACATTACTTCTACTCTAAAACAGTTCTTCTCAGAAATATGATAATGCCACTCTCCTTTAATGGAAAAGATGCCTTTAATTTAATAATTCCACTACCCTAGAAAGACTAGCAGATTCTGTTCCTCTTTTTATCACTATGGCAACTTGCTAAGATACTGGAATCCATTACTGAGTGTAGGAAATAGGGTGTTTCACTCTACTCTCACAAGCCAAGGAGCATACAAACTTCCAAGCTGAAAAACCCCAAACTTAAAACCTTTGTTTAGCTGATGCAGACTACACGAGACACCTCACACTGCAGTGTTTTGAGCAGCAGGTGTGGGAGGAACTTCTCTCTGGTTTGCTTTATGGCTATTTCCAGAGCAGAACTGCAATTCTATCCCTCCAGTTCCCGGAGTTCCATGGATATTATAGACCAAGTCTGTGACCAAATCAACACACCTCCCCTGATGATGCAACTCAAACTTGATATGAGAGAAACAAGAAGTTCACCATCCTAACATAAAAGACACCTTAGGACCAGACATGATCTTCATACTATGCCACTTCTTCTGGTTTTAAAGTCAATTCTTTTCCTCCCTTATCATTGCTGCCACACCACAGTACTTCGCCCTACTCCCCAGCATCAAGGAGCTACTCCCTTTTTGTACATCAAGCATCTAAGCCACAAATCAATCCTGCCCTTCCCTCCTACTACAAGTTTTTATAAACTATCCCTTCACCACTATCCCTACAGCCAGCTCTCTTGTTCAGAGTTACTCCATGACCATGGATGGCTCCAAGGCGCCCAGGCCACGCAACCAATACAACATGCTGCAAAACCCACTCACTGTTAACAAGCACGTAATTTCCTATTCACAATCCCTTTTTTAGCTTCCCCTCCAAGATGCAGTCAGAAGCCACAGAGCTGAATACAGTTCTGCTCCCTGCTACCCATTTTCACTTGGAAAACTGCTCTCCTCTGCTGCCCCTACCCACCTTTCACTCCAGGGTTTCTAAACCTGACAAAAGGTCTGGCAGGACAGACTGAGTTCACTACCAGTTTTCTGGCAAGAGGGAAAGCATCCTCATTCGCAGGCACAAGCCAGGGAGCAGCACCTACCCCTGACACAACTCCTGCTTTTGTATCTTGCATCACCACTAGGGTTAATGCTATACAGTTTTTTTTAAAATTAGTTGGTCCAGAAATTTAGTCCAGAAGAAAAAGAAATAAAATTTTGTCTCCAAGTTAGATGTTGATCTTCGTTAAGTTCTGAAGGGCTGACTCCTCTATACAAGAATAACAGGAGATTATTCTGGCCAAGTACTCAAAACAGTATCGCCAGATGTGGGCTAGCGTGGCAGCAGGAAAACCAGGGGAAGGTTGGTATGAAAGTCAGAAAACTCAAAGCAGCATGGGTTCAGTGGAAAATAAGCTTGGCTGAAATAATCCGATTATGAACCAGCCCTGTACTCTAAAAATAATTATTGTTAATATTCAATTCAGTACCTATTGGATATTTAACTAGAAAACAGCTGTATAAAGGAAGGAAGCAGGCAAGCTCAGTAAGTGTGGCTGTACTCTGGAAGCTGTGAATCTGCAAAGTGCTTGAACACCAAATCCGAGCTCTCAGTGTGACCACAGAAGATATGAAAAGGAGAGGAGGTGAGTGTGAAGCAACTTCTTTATGCATTTGGCTTGATGTGAATGCTCTTGTAATGATGACGATTATGCTCTATTAGTTCTTCATGAATGACACGTACAAACGGTGGGATTCAGAGGGGCCCCAAGAGCCGTTCTAAGGACAAAAAGGCACACCTACAACAATTGGTCTAATTGCAACTTAAGAGCCTAATTTATTTAGCTTAGTATTTAAGCTTACTGATTTGATTATCTTATTAAGGCAAGGACTGAAGTTATCCTGAAGTACCAATTCTAGGAATAGAAAGGTGTTAACACATTTTCTCTTTAGCAAAGACACAGCAACAGGCGAGAGCTGAAGCCTTGTAGCTTCAAAGTAAAAATAAGGAAAACAAATATATAACTGACCAAATACCACTGAAATTAAGATTTTATCAATCTATCTAAACAGTGTGCACTTCTACTCATCAACAGGAATTAATTAACTACAGCCACAAGGCCTGTCATCAGAGGTACTGTGTCTGACTTTACATCACTGTTAATTTTCACGTCCTCAATTCTTCATAAAACACAACCTAGTAACAGAAAGGGAATTGGAAGTTCCCTTCTGCTTATCTAGAAATAACACAGAAAGGTGAGAAGGAAAAGTTATTTCAGCATGCAAAGATGGTCGAAGACCTTGACCAAGCTGCCAAATCCATTAACCAAACCCAGGGACAAGAACCAATGCCAAGGAAAAAAGAGGCGAGAGCCACCACACTGCTGCATCCTCCTCTGCGCTGCAGAACTGCATCAGCCTGAGTGTGGCCAAGTGCAGCTTCAGACGACTGCTCATCTAACGACAAGAGATCAGAGCAGACTGCCAGACAATTTCATTCATTCATTTAATCCACCAACAATTAAGTTGCCTCTTCAGACTGACACCTATTGCAGGATCACAAAAACAGTGATGTTGTTAGCTAGGGATCCAAGCAATCTAGGCCTAAGCTATAGTGTTGTAACAATCAGTGTCCCATCTCCCCCCACTTCCTCAACCCAATTTCCCTCTAAACATTTTGGAAATCACTGGACAGTTTGACCCATTCTTGATAAAGGCCTCACAGGTAATTCAGCCCTTCTGACTGCTAAGCAGAGAGATGGACAGGTAGATTATGGTATTCAGATTAACATCTCCAGCAAGAACAGGCACAGAGAGTTCTGCCATACCCACTGTGTTCGGCAGCAGCTGCTGCATCCAGAGTTCTGCATGAGCCACCCCCATTGCCAGTTATGTCCTGTCAGCACCTCAGAAAGATTATCTGAGGGCAAAGGAGGGAGCTGAAAGCACAATCAGAAACGGCTCACAGGACCCTTGGGGAGGGGTGCTGTGAAGAACTACAGCCTATACAGCAGCAGTGTGATGATACACAGAAAATCCACCAGCTGTGCTACTCCCAGGTCTGTTTTGGCAGAAGAAAAAAGAGGAAGACCAGAGCCTTTTTTTCCCACCAAACTGTCCTCACACCCCTGAATCTGACAGAACAGCTACAGGAGGAAGACACAAGGATGGCCTCATATTATCCTGGACTTGGGCTATGTTACAATACCTAAAATCAATTTAGCTGTGAGCCTCAGCTTAATAATTTCAATTATTTCAGAGAACAGAATACACGTGTCAATTAAGGAAAGAGAGCAAGCAGCGACATCCTAGATACAATCTGTTTTGATGAAAAGCCAGATCTTCACAAACTAAAAACACTGTTGAAGAGCTGTATACCTGAGAGCTTGCTTGTTCAACAAGATAAATCACTCCAGTGAGACACCACTGCCACTCACTACTGCTTTCTCCTAAATCCCTTGTATTTGCAAGGAAGGACATTCCCCATACTTCCTCCTGCTGTACTACTGAACAACCCAGTGTGACACAACATGCTAAATGCTGAAGAGATAAGAGCTAGTTCCACCTCTCACAAGCTACCTATAAACCATGATTCAGTTTTCTGAACACCCAAGCTGCACTTTCGGGTTATACCATAATCAATAGCACAGAGCAACTGCACATAAATAAACCAGCTCTTCCAGAGCCACTGCTACTCAGCATCTCACATGCTTCATCCAAAATCCCCTATGGCATCACTGATATGCTAGGGACACTTTTCTCTCTTTTTTTAGAGTGCAAGCTGGCATGAACTGGAAATTCTGCTCTTCCCAGTACAACCCACAGATCCAACAGGATCCTTTGGGTTTGGCATGACTGGGTATACAGAAACAGCACGTTGCTCCTGCCTCCAAGTGCCACTGTCATGAGTCACTATGGGACAGGGATGATCCAGAAGCTCTCTGCTCACTGTCACCACGTCACGCAATCCCATGCACCCTTTCTTTTTATCTTTTAAGGGCCTCACCAAAACCAGTCACTTAATACTCCATTACACTGGACTGAGCCTTCAAATCCCTTGTCATCAAATCACTGCACCTACTTCAGATCTGGGCTTTCCACATGCAACTCAAAGACTGGTATTTTGACTCCCTTCTCCCTTCCCATCCACTGCAATGTTTTCACTACTGAGAAGAGTGTCACCTTGCTTGGCATAAATAATGTTAACTTTCTTCCTTTTGATCTTTCTTGTCTTTCTCTAAAGACAAGGAAATGGAGCATTGAGGTGTCCCAGCTGCTCAGAAGTTATCAATGAAGCACACAGTGCTGTGAGTGCAAGAGCAGATCGGCTCCAAGCAATGGAGGAACATTGCACATTCAGATCTAGACAATTCAGCTGCTATTAACACAGGTAGCCAGCAACAGGGAGACAGGACAGGACTGCTTTCAAAAGTGTTAATTCTGCTTCCCAGAGCAGTAACTTCATGAGACACAGAGACCTACGCTTTGCCATCTGCACCACCTCACCACTGGTCCCCACACGAGTTCCAGATCTACTGCAATCCAGCAGCAGTCACCCAGAGTCCGGCTCTCCTCAGGCCCCATGAGCTACTGCCACAACTCCCATCACCACTCCATACCAAAGAGCAGTGTTCCAGCCAGGCACACACCGAGGACTTCGAACTTTGGACTCTTATCTACCTCTGGTATGAAACACAAATCTCTGACACAAAGCAAGGTCCACCCAAGCGATTAGGGCTCTCTGAGCAGTCTAAGAGACAGGTCCACTAGAAACTCACATTCATTTCTGAGGTAGGAAAGACATGCTTTCTTTACTATGTTGGCATCCCCTTGTATCTGTTTACTGACAAAAAAGAAGTAAGTCTCTGCTAATTACTATTTCATCCTATAGGAATGGGTTCCAAAAGAAAGTCACGGTGCTCAGAATGCATATGCCAGAAGGACAGATGGAGAAGCAAGGAAAAGATTAATCATCTTATGGCAGAAAGCCAGCGGTGTTACCAAAAATAGTGAATTTGGTGTCAGTGCAGGAATGGTGGCAATCCCGCTGCCTCAGCCGAGGTGAGAGCTGCTCACCCAAACCGGTCTGCGAATTTGGCAGCTTGACAGAAATACTAACTCAAAAACGCTCACTTTTAAAGTCAGTGAGTAACAAGAATGCCTTAAAAAAGAGGAACACGTCAAGAATCCATTTTGAGAATTAAATTGTGATCGGGCCAGCAGCCCAGAGCAAGCCCATCGCGTGCTGAATGTCTCCACCATCCTCACTTTGTAAGGAAATCACTGTAACAAAAGCCTATCGCATAGATTCACAAGGTGTTTAGGCTGTCTCACCCTTCCGTAATAAACTAAGTCAAAGGAAAATCCTCCAGTGCCCAGGAATAACTCTAATTTACTTCATCCTTTATTACAGGACGAAAGAGTTGGGAAAGCTAGAAATAAAATTTTTAAAATCCCATTAAGAGGAAGTCAGGAGGTTTATTACCACTTGTAATAAGATTGAAAATTCTCCACCAAGAGGTCAAAGACAAATTTAAGTATTCCAAGGCAACACTACCACTTGAAAAAAACGTACAAATGTTCCTGCATAATTACTGAAATGCAATTGTGGGAAAACAATATTTACGAATGACTGACTACACAGAGAGTAAATCTTTTAATACATTGAATTAGAAATTAACTTATTCCAGGAGAAATAACAGAATGAAATAACTATATGCTTGCACTGTGTGTGTATATATATATATACACGTGTGTCTAAAAAAAGAAAATATCTCCAAAATTCTGCACAAGCCTGAGTGCCGTTACAACAGAGCACACTACAGGAGGAATCAGAGCCATTTCTGCACTGAGCATCACTGCTGTACTTAGGAATCAAAAATAAAGCTCAGAAGTCTTACTTTGTAATGAGTGTCACCTCTGCAAACAAACTTCACAGCATTAATGGGTAATTAGCCTCAACTGATTAATGTTTCCAATTGCTTCAAAGCTTTTCTGAGTGCCAAGCAGAAAAACCTGCCTTCTCAGATAAACAAGAACTATTCCTGCCACAGAAGGACAGAAAGTTAACCAGAATCACAAAATTAACTAAAGCCGTTTCAAAGGTTTCTTTCACCAAGAAAATCTAGCTTTGACATCAACAGCAACTCAACAACACTTTAAAAGAGGGTTTTGAAAGTCTCAAATTCAATTAAGATACACCTCTACTGATCCCTGACTGTATATTCACAGGCCAAAATCTTCAGGTGTTCTTTCCAAAAGCAGCATCAGCGAGTACTAAAATACATTTATAGTCACATCAAAAGAGAATTCTATAATGAAGGAATTTGACTCAGATGTTCCTGCCCTCCCTCAATTCCTACAGCTTCACCATCACTGAGCTCAATGCAGGCTTCTATCCTCAACACAACCTCCATGCCTCTTCCTTTACTTGCAGCCTTTCACAATGTACCTGACAGGACACAGAAAAGGGTTTATGGATGTGTCTGCCAGCAGCTCTGGAGTTCCTGTAGTTGGCTGGAGACAGCCAGGTAAAAGCAGAGCACATCATACTTCAAAAATCTAGTACTATGAACTGCTTTGGTAACATTATTTAAGAGATTCTTTCCCATTTCTCTCCCAGAAGCTGGCCAAAGAGATTATCATGCAACCGCTGTGATATATAAAGGTGGGGAAAAGGCAACAGCACCACTACAGAGTAACTGCAAGAGAAAGGACGTCTCAAAAACACCTTGAAAAGAGGAATTCTGTTTCCTTTCTTTAGAGGGGCAGACAGGAATCCTAAAGGAGGAGCGGACACACCAAAGGGAGAGACCATGCTTTGAAAAAAATTATTTCAATCCAGAAGCAGAGAAGAGAAAAAAGAAAATCAAATAGCTGAGGAACAAATTTACACTACAGGGTATGTTAAATACAGTAAAAGAAAAAAAAAATCAATATAGTTTACTCAAAACAACCACTTAGCACAAATATTATAGCCCAACGCTAACAATAATGAAGGAGAAATGTGACTATAAATAATTTACACTGTTGAAATAATTTTTAAACACCAAATATGTTTATTTTGAAACACCATCCTGACTCAAAGAGCTACCTTTAAAACTTCAGTCTTTCTGCAAACATGTGCTGTCCTCGAAGAGTGAACAATTCACACATGAAGCTACAAAGACACTTGTCAACAGGTTTTTACACCAGGTAAGATCCAATTTGTGTGTCACTAAACACATGCTTGAAACAGACAGTGGGAACAGACCAGGGCTGCACTCGGACACTGCCCACTGAATGCAGCCCCCACATCGTGCTATCCAGAAACACACTCGAATCCACAGTGCCCGGCATCGACTGAGGAAGCAAATGCAGCCATTCCAACAGTGAAATTCCACTTTCGACTCGTTGTGTTCCAACACTTCTCCATTTCCAGGGTACAAAGATCGTCCCATGGCAAAGGCAGTTTAGTTAATTTGCCAAGAGTTTCAAAGGGCGCTTGTTTTCTGTTTGTTTGGTTTTAGAAATCCCCTTTTTAAAAAGCACGCCATGCAGACAGGACCGCATTACGCTGCAGCCACTCTGAGAACACAAAACCTTTCCACACCGCACCAGCAGCATCTCTCATGCTGCTCAATAAGCCAGTTACTGCTCTCTTCTAAAAGGCTATTTCATAGATGTCTCCTTTTGGCAAGGACGTCCCTATATTTAACATGCCGTATTTTCGTTATGATTCACCCCAAACAAAGGCACTACTGAATCCCTCTCATGGCACAGGGAGCTGCTTATTTGCTGAGCCTCAAGCAAATTCATATGTACGCACACCAATAGGTAGGACACTCACTGTGGGGCTTCAGCATCTTCAGAACGTGCACGTATTAACACTTCCAGACACTACTGGTAGGTGGTTCTTGTAGCAAAAATAATCTGAAGTCCTCATTCCTCTAAACCTTGATTCTACAAAGTATTTCTGGCCTTCAAATTAAAGCTGCTGCTTTAATTGAGTTAAAATACAAACAATACGCTTCACATGCCACATCCCTCCCCAGCCACAGAGACTTCTGGGGAAAATGCTGTATACTAAGATGGTGAGGAGGAGCAACAAGCATGTGCTGCTCATGGCTGATAAACAAAAGAGCAGCAAACTGTCTACTGACACCAAACACAAATGGACTTGGGCTTCCAGACAAGAAAAAACAGGTATTTCCTCTGAACACTCACAAGAAGAAAGGAAAAAGCTATTTTATTCTGCCATTACTTATTCTCAGCCCTGCACAGCAAACAAGCAACTGTGACACTAAAAATTAAATTGGGTTGTCTTGTTTTGGTGTTGAGATGCCGAGTAAACCATGCATTGAAAGAAGTTTTCTAGTTTAAAAGTTAATCTTCCTAAAAAAGGTTAAAAACAGCCTGCGTGCTACCAGACAGACTCAGGCATGCTCTGCGTAGCCTCCTGCATGGAAACTTCAAGCCCCTGGCTGAGTGAGGGGATTTCAAAATTCCAAAGTGCAACTTGCAAACACGATGTTGGGTTTGTGTCTGACAGTAGAGCAGATGGTGAATCGCCTCCCCTTGCAGCTTCTCCGTTCCCGATTGTTTCTTAGCTAGGCTGACAAAGTATATCATGCTATGCGTAATCTTCCAAGTTTCCTGCATTGCCTTTTTTTCTCAGAAAACAGACCGCCAGCACCGAGTTTTCAGACCACAATGCCAGGTGTTCTGACACATTATCGTAAGTACATGCAACTACAGGATTCCCAATATAATCACAACTCACTGTTAAGTACAAATACTAAAGTTTATCTTTTAAGCAAGGAGAAATTTTGAGACCTGCAGAGAGGCCTTATCAGAAAGGCTTCCATGCAATAGTACCCATGCGCATGACCACTCTGGGAGGAAAATGACTACAACAAAGACATTTCCTTCTGACTGAAGCAATCAGGCATTTTGTAACTTCTATACACCAAAATCTAGGTTGGCAGCCTTTGCTCCCTCTCAACATGAGTCATTTTTCACCTGCTCATTAAAAACCCAAACTACCAACACAAGCAGGAAGATATGCAAAAAGTCTAAAAGCTAGAAAGATATCATTTCAGTTACCTCTGTCAGGAAGGACTGGGAAGTGTATTTTGTTATTTTAATGAACCTTCTACAACAACCCTGGCAATGTTGCTTTTAATCTGTGGCTTCCAACAGAACTGGTGGATCCATCAGGTTCACTTCCAAAATCTTCTTTTAGGTACACTACTCGGAAATAAACCCCATCCCAACAACAGAAATTGAAGAGTTGCAAGACAGTAACCAATATGATTCAGAGTCAGTGACAAAAATCTTCTGTCATGCAACTACAGCAGAAGATAACGGCACAATCCTGCTCTGAAAAGAGATCATAAACATTTCATTTTTGTTAGCTGGGTCATAAGCCACTGCAAGGTAACAGAGACAGGCTTTTAAAATGCCGGAGGAGGCGGCAGAAGGAGGGGAAACCAAGCTGTGGTTTGCTCCCATGAAGGCTGACTGCTCCTTGCAGCACCAGAGCCACACTGAACCCCGATTCCTGCTAAAGCACAAGCAGAGGAGCCAAGCGTCTCTCGCATCAAAGACCTTCAATGACACTGCACAACTGCAAATGGAATTTAACTCATCTGCTAGAAATAGGAAACAACTCAATTTCAGGGTCAGAGTAACAGTTGTGGTAAGCGAGCTTTTTAAGTCACCATATCTCTTCGACAGATCAGAGCAAACTCATCTGTGGAACAACATTTCGCATGGTCATGTTTCAAAACAAAACTGCCTTACAGATATTTTCATTTTACAAGTCAGTGAGTTTTGCCGTTATGAGTTTCTATGTATTTATATCCCTCTTCCGTTTGTATTATTATCAAAGCACGTATGTCTTTTCTTAGTAAAAATGCTGGTTTGGTGATAGTTATTCAATGGAGAACCAAGCTATAGTGTTGCAGACTTTAGTGGGGTTTGGCCTGGCTGCTTGCGCTTGCCAGAGGCAGGGTCTGCTAGGAGACAGACAGCTTGGCAGCCTAGGACAGACAACTTAAAGCAAATTAACTCCGAGTCACGTTAAAACAATCCAGGTAGATTCAGCCAGATTGAGAGTCACCCGAGCAACAAACAGCACCAGCAGTTTGCTAAAACAAACAGAGTTGCAAAGGAATGAGAACATCTCCAGCTGACTTAATTCACAATCAGTAAGTGTAGCTCAATCTGGTACCTTGCATATCAGCTGGGTAATCTGTGTTTGCTTCTTTTATTCTCATCACAAATTTTTCTCGCAACAGAATCCTCCAAACACCATGTGAAGTAACAGAACTACGTACACAACTGAAGTCTTGTAGTGGAATTCTTGCTCTATAAACATAACTCATTATCTCATTACATTTACCCAGGATTAATGTCCAACACCAAAACACCACTCAGAACATCAGGGAGCAAAACTGTGAATGTTGCTGTCAAAGGCACACATATTATAAACATATGTAGCCTGGAAACAACACATAGCAGAACCCAGCTTTTTTATAGCTCAACAATAAAAAAAATAATGAGACAACTGGTTATTCTCTTGGTAGAGATAAAATACAGTTCTACTATTTTCTGAAGTTCACATCTGGGAAGAGCTCCTTCTCCTCTTTAACCTAAAGCTTCTACTGTAACACCCACTGCCATGTAGCTGTTTTGGCTAAAACAAAGTTGAAAACACACACCATTCAAATTAATTGCACCAATACGGGAAAAATTGCTCTGATTTCATATGCAGAAATCCAGCGTATCGGGTCTATTTTTGCAGAGTTAGGGATACTTTTGACCTGTAAGATTTTGGTGTCAAGCCTACTACTTGTACCAACTTCTAGTCAAATACAAAAATGCGCAAGTAAGAACTCGCTGCTTGCACACAGCACTTTGAACTCTGTCTAAACTCATTTCTAACAGGAAACCTCCTGAAATACTACAATGAAAGACCCATCAGCCAGACCAGCTTTGCTATCTGTTTCCCCCTGCCAGGCAGGTTCTAGCTTATATTAATACAAATACATCCTTCTAGAGTTTTCAAACTGAGGTTAATTAAAATCTACAATCTTGAAAAGGCATTTTACAAAAAAACAATAATGCTGTAATCCTCATAACTGGGTATGAAAATAAACAAGCATTTTCTCCTGATGTCTTAGAGATTTGACTGAACAACTATATCCTTTGATTGGGCATACAGAGCACAATAACATGCCTGATTAAACTGCACCTCTAGGAAAGAAAACTAACCTTGAGGTAGGTTTCATAGTCCTGTAGAAGGAACAGCTTTGAAAGCAACTCCAGCAAGCTGCAGTTTCACTGCAGGTTCTAAGCAACAGCTTCCACAGATCATCAGCCACGCACAACTCCAGAATTCTCTCCCAAGTCCCTCTCTGCTGGGGAGCAGAATATCCTTATTTGGGTGATAGAGCTCTGAAGGTACTGAAGTACAGGTAATTCCTTTGACAGGATCACACAGGGAGCCATTACACCTTGGAAACACAGGAAACAGAAAATACTCCAGGGTCCTACCTGCCTCAGTGGGACACAACTACTTCTCAAGGGAAAGAGCCAAAGTACCAATTAGGCGAATCACTGCCTGAAAGTCTTAACAGAGTGCAAAAAGGAAGAGAAAATCCATGGGAACGTCCCACAGTTTTCTTCTGATTTTCCACAAGCTTTGACAGCAGAATGAGGATGAGAGAATGCATCTCAGCAAGAGACTATGTAACATTCCATTGACAGAAACAACTTCATTGGGGCTGGCACTTGAACTGTATGGAGGCTCCATCTCCCTCATTTGACAAAGACGAGCTCTCACAGCAACAGGGAAGTATCAGGCACAGAGCACGCTTGCAGTGAAGTGCTCATTGATATGGAAGCAATAGACCATCTGCTTAGCTTTGCTACTGCTTAACGTGTTCAACAACCAATCTTAACACACAACTCTAATTTAAAGAGATTTTCTAGATGGCTTGAACATGTTTTCTGGATTTAATGGAGTTTACAAAAACCTCGTACAACACAAAAGGACAATTCTGCTACTACTGGAAATTACTGTGACAAGATGACCTATTCCTCTATCACTGCCAAGTGATAGCTGTTCAAAGAATCCTCCTGCTCTTTAAGAAATCTGCTTAAAACAACTTCGATGAAGTCAAAAGACAACCATCTCTGCAGTGTCCTCCGAGAGAGCAGGGCCCTAACGCCACAACTGCAGCAGAAGCGTTATGGGAAGGGGGTCTGGCAGTTAAGGGAGCACATATATACAGCAGCACAGAGAGAGGTGTCCTCAAAGCTATCCAGATCTCAGACAAATGAAAACACAAAGCGAGAGCTCTAAATGATCTCGAATACACAAATCTCCATCATGGCCAGGGAAGAATTCAGACCGTTGCTACAGTCAGCTGATGTAACTTTAACTCACAAAGCCTTCTCAGGGCCTACTCTGCTCCCTATTCCCAAAATCATTCTAGGCTACCAAGAACATGCCAGGTACTCCCACGAAAACCCAACCATGACTTCAGTAGCGATTATTTAACCTGTAGCTGCTGGAGGATCAGATGAAATCTGTGCAATCCTTTGCTACTCTCGCTATGGACTGAGAAAGCTTTTTGCTTTAATCTTCCCCTGCCAATGGAAAAAGATTTGTCTCAATGTCAGCCCCTTATGGCTCTCTGACATTGAGAATCAGTTATTTTTTGTTCCCTTTTCAGTTGCTTAGAGGTGAGGTTTATCTGCCACCTTCAGCTTTTGCAAGCACACGCATCATACGCTCGAGTTACCACACTCATTTCTGACGTACTTCTCATTCCTTCAAGAGCTGCCTTAAAATGGCAATTCCAGCTCAAAATTAACAATATTGGCTTGTGACACTCCAGATTAAATGAATCCCATTATTTTGGAGAGAAAGTGAAGGGAACAGATTCTGGATTTTTTTCTTGTTTTTTCTTTCCTCTTACTAGAAAGAATGCTTATAAAAACATACCACAAGAGAGAAACAGAAAAAGCAACGAACTTCCCTTGATTAGTCATTTACTAAAAAAGGATTAGAACAAGCTATCAGGGAAGCAAGGTTTTGTCCAACAAAACTGGTCCCAAACCATAAAGGGTCACGAATGCAACCCACTGCACATAAACACACAGAACTGAGAAAAATGGCCTTCTGAGCCATACCTGCGTGAAGTTAATCAGCAATGCACAGCAATTGTATTAAACACAATGAGAAAATCTTGCTTAAAAGCTCTTCTAGACTTTTTATTTCACACCCTTAGGATATGTTGCTACAGTCACCACCGAGACAATTTGCTTCCAGTCTTGACACAGTCCTTCCAGCTCGGTGGCAACAACAATTTAAGCCGTTTATTCAGGTTAGGCACATTCACTATTAGGGAGATCAGCTGCCTCACCACTTTTATTGCTGCTCTTCAAATCTTTTAAGCTTTGTACATTAAATGGTAAACACCAGGAAACAGGAGGTGAAAAACCAAACTAACCCACATTTTCCTGCAGCAGAAATTTTGGTTTTTGGAAGCAAAAACTCACTGAAACATTTCTTTTCTTAAAAGCTTTCATCACAGCTGGAGCATCACTAAGAGAAAAAGCTAACATACAATCACGGGTGATAATCCCATTAAGACAATAAACCAGGGGATGGGAAGAGGCTGGGAGAGGACATCCGTCCTCAAATGCCTATGAAAGAGAATGGCAAAAATGCAAAATGCTTCTTGTCAAGAGAAAAAACAGGGAACAAATAATCTGTTCCAAAATGGAAACAAAATATTGAGTGTGTTCACTGTCTTACAGAGAGAAAATTATAACATGAAGAAAGAAAAACTTCACAAAGCCCCCACAAAATGCTTTTAGGCTTCACCTTGTTCAACATGAGCTAGAGCCCTGGAAAACACCAAATTTTCTAATTTCAAAGTTGGCCAAGTCTTCAAAATTGTTTTCTCTTCAGTGACAGCACCTCTACAGAAGCACCACCATCACTCATGATCCATCACTATACAGTCTTACTTTTTCAGTGTCTCCTAACAGCTCATATAGAGCATTCCTGAGAGCACTGATTTTGCTCTCACCTTTAGCAACGCATCGCCAGCACTGAGCACAGCACTGCGCACAGGGACTACCAAACGACATGCGTAACAGGCACTTCCACTATCCTTTAGCAACATATTCCTTGTCCAAATTAACTTCTGCTTTACTTTCTGAACACACGCTGAGAAAGTCCAGGTTGCCTTTTGGAGCTGAGGAATCCCATCCGCAGCTGGCATCGGGCTAAGACTGAGGCCCTGGAAAGATGGAATTTGTCCGAGTGCTGGCCTACTCCTTACCAGGAGTGGCTTGTTTGAAAGGAACCAAGACATCTCAGAACCTCCCCCTCCAGGTTCACACATATGCCATCAGGTGAAGGCCCCCCACAAGTCCCTTTGCTTTGCAGTAATTTTATTTGAGTTAGTTCGCGTTAAAAAAAAAAAAAAAGTAGTTTCATCACAGAACTATGTGATGGCTAGGAAAAATCTACTCCTAACAACTTAAATAACTGTAAGTTTATAGAAATAATCCAGACAATTAGAATTTGTCACTCTCCACACAAATTTCAAATTCAAATAAATTAAAGATAAGCTGAATTTCTTTAGGTGCAGAGCAATCCTCTCCACACAACAAATGTGGCCAATTCAGAGGCCGGAGACAGCTAGAGTCACTTTCACATGACCTTCACTCAGACCACAAGCAACTCCTCCTTAAGCAAAGGGATGTCTGTCAGTGCCATGAAAACACATTCTACATTATTTTCAAAAAATAACACGAGCTATACAGGTCTCCACAATGATGCCAGTATTTCCTCATTGTTCAACTTCTTTTTCCCTCTAATTGCTAACACAATGATCAATTAACGCTTACATGTTAATTAATAAACTACAATGATAGTGACTAGTGATGTAAAAATCAGAGATTTTAAAATATCAAAGATTAAACTATTTTTTTCTATATATCAGAACTGGATGAGTTTACACTCAAAAGTTTCAGGAAGGAACTGGACCAAAGCAACACAGACAAGAGGTGGGGCACACTGCTTTCTAACTGCAAGACCCGTGGAGCAGTAATCACAACACTTCTCTAAGCTCACACCTGGGAAAGGGAGAACTAAAAACCAATGACTGTATGACGAAGGGACCAGAGCAGTGCCCCACGACTGCAGGTATTTCCAGGTGTACATACTCCTGACCTGCAATGGCCACTGAATCGGAATTCTCTGTGAGATGCTGCCTCTCCCTTTCGCTTCTGCCACGCCTGCATTAGCTTGGCATTCTAGGTGAAACTTCATCTTTTCAGCTCAGTTCCTCTATATTTGAAAAACACAGCACGGCTGCTGACAGGGGTCCTTGGTGAGAGGACACATTGCTACACCTCTCCCTTCAGCCTACAAAGATTTCTCTAACGCTTTTCACGTTGCTTTAGATGATGTTGTCTGACAGCTAAATCGACATCCTGCACAGCAGCAATCACCTGCTTCCTTTCTGCAGGATCATCCGACTTTCGTCTAATTCACCCTGCTAAGATACTATTCAACTTTTAACTTCAAGGATGTGTATTTCAACAAGTGTTTTCATTTCTGATTACATGAGAGATACTGTTTCAACTATCTTGCTTTCACGGTATCACTGGTGACCGAAAGGGGTAACTACAGGCTCAGGAAAGTGCTTTCTTTAGTTCTGTGCCAGACAAGACTCTACTATGTTTTCTGAACACCTGTATGAAGAAAAAAAAATGCAATAAAGAGAATATATTAAATGATATATACATACTTTAGTCATTGCTCCTGTCTGTGCTGTGTTCAGCCCGGTGTGACCAGCCATCTGTGGAGATACTTGGGTTAAAGTCTCTGCCAGCACACTGCCTGCATTCCCCTGCATGGCAGGGGCAGAATATTGCATTCCTGCTCCCCTTCCTCTTCCAGCTGCCCCAAGAGATCCATTCATTACCTGCCCTTGTCCTTGCTGAGGCTGGTTCATTAAACTGTGACCAGAATTACTGTTGAGAAGGCTCTGGTGTGTCTGACTGAAATTAGTATTCATACATATCCCAGGTCCAGTCTGTGATGTTGCAGGGCTGCTCGTCACCATCCCCACTTGTTTTTGTGCTTGAGAGTTCAGAGTTTGTGACGCAGGTGTGGTAGGTCCAGAGGTGCTGGCCGCTTGCTTTGCCAGGCCTGAAGCAGAGGAGTCTCCCGGGTTTAAGGGGCTCTTGCCCATAGCACCCAGATTACCGATATTCGCGCTGTTCGGCTGCCCCTGAACTTGACTACCAACTCCCTGCTGCACAGGGCTACTGGAGTTCACATTTCCAATTCCTGGGTTTAAGGAAGAGCCGCTGCCTCCCCTTAGAAGTTCGGAAAGTTGTTTGTGTTTGGAAGCTGCATCTGGAACAAGGTTCCCACCGCTGTTTAAAAGGCCCAACTCGACATTGGGGATCAGCTCATCAGGGAGATCGTTTTCCAAGTCAAACAAAGATCCAAAATCTGGAAGTTAAAACAGAAATACAGGTGAGAAAAACATGACAAACTAGTGGCTAAAATATTAATCTACAGTGCTTTGTACTGGTCATAAACACTGACATGCACTAGGGGACATCTCTACCCAAAACTTAAGATCACCAGAGAGCAAGCGAGGATTCTCATGACACTGACTCTGGAGCTCTTCAGCCGGCAGAGTTGCAGAGTGTGCACACAGCCACACGGGACCAGGAAACAGTTTCTCGGCAAGACTTTAGATAAACCTTTGTACCAAGCTTAAGAAACTAAGGGTGCACAAATACAATGATTGAACTTCAATTTTTCTTGTTTTGGCTAAAAGAAGGCGGCAGAGATAAAGACTTTTTCTCCTATTGATTTACACTCCCAAAAGAGCAATTCTCTCGCCTTCTCCAACCTCCTACATAATCCCAGGCCAGTGCACTTCACCCTGCAATCCCACCTCAACCTTGTAATTTACGTATGGCCAAAGAACATCCTCCAGCGAGGCTTCAAAGCTTGACCAAAAATACCACTACTACTTCTGCAACAGTTTGATCCCCATCTCACACATAAATGTATTTAACATCAGTTTCTAGGCACTGATTTTTATCACAATCCACTACCTCAGGAGATCCTGAAAGGCGCTCAGCATTTTCTTCTCACAACACCTCTCGAATCAAGTCACTTCTCGATCTCTGATTGGCTCAAGTAATTCAAATTGCTAAGTGCCCAGCCCTCATTTATCATGCCCTATGTTGACAGTGGTAATCCATGCACTCTCCAGATGAGCAAAATAAATCCATCAAATCTTCATTAAGCTACTTGAAGGAACTGCTCTGCCTAGTTGGAACATCCAGAATAATAAAAAGTGGAGGTTTTTTGTTTCGCTTTCTAAAATGGAGCAGCTCGGGTTCATGAAAATATTTTATCACGCATCATTAGCAGTATCTGTGTAACAATACTATTTTGGTAAGTAACTAAAACCAGAAAGTTACTTAGCTGCATACAGGCACTTCCACATGAGATCAAAAGTGATAGTTGAACACATGAGGGCAAGCACACACAGCAATATTCATAAACACGTAAGCAGACGAGTCCCAGTGCACCAGAGTAGCTGTTCAAACATGCAGCATGTCAGAAAGGTTTTCCAGCCCAAGGATGTCATCTAAACTCACAATTTTTACTGTAACATAATGGAAATGTGTGAAAACTTTACTTTGTGCCCCCACCTCCAGCCAAGTCATGCCTGAAAAACCCTCATCCCCAACAGTGAGTAACAGTTTTCCAGATCAGAGCCAATAAAGGATCTACTCTAAAGAAAGGCATCCCAAAAGCTTCATTATTTCAAAGTTCAGCTCACACTTCAACTGCTAAAAGTTGGTGCAAGACTCAAGATTCAAAATCAACATAAGATTCTCCAGCACGTGACAACTTGGACCCCACTGATTGCGGAAAAGAAACAGCAAGCCCAAACAACACTGCACCTGCATCACAAAATCAGGATGCTTACCAACCCATGGCGGCACATTTAAATACAATACAGTTCATCAGTGTTTGAATTCTCAGTTCAGCCTAACAGAATGAAAATGAATAAACATTTTATTTATGTTCCAATGCCAGTGACCTACCTGGACAGTCACAGTACACATACACAGGAATGTTAAATCCTGCCTGTTCAAAGAGGTTCAAAGCAGCAGCTCCTCTAGGGGCCTGCATTTTGCTATCATTACCTACAGCAGACAACAAGCTCTGCAGAATTCCTCCAGGTCTGCAGGACACCGGCCACAACGAATACACCACACCTCAGAACAGACCTCTTGGTCCCTTGTCAGTGGGGAAGTAAAAAACTCACCTTCTTGTTAACGAGGTTCGATACAGTACTTTTAGTTTCACTAACTCGCTGCCTTTCCCTTCAAGTTTACTTCACCTTTTCAGCTGGTCTACAGAAATTCCTGGCGTACCTTCAACTGCAATTTGTGTCCCTTGCCAAGTGTTTTGGTGCTACCTTACTTCTTCCAAGATTTCACTAATTTAACCCCCCCCTCTGATGAAAACCTCTTTTCAGAGCTGAGCTCCACTTGGACAGAAGCGAATGCCCGGGTCCCTGCAGCGCTGCCAGAGCACATCCGGAGCCATCTGCCCGTGCCTCACCAAGGGTGCTGACCCTGGGGCTGAGCCTTTGCTGCTGTTAAACTCTTCTTGTCATCCTGCCTCACTATGAAGGGCAAGGTTTACAGCACTTGTTCAGACAACTTTTGAAAATTCCATGGACGGGGTTCTTCCAAGCTTCTGCATTCAAATTGTTAATATTTCATGAACAAAAGGTATCCACGTGTGTGTGCACACATACATGAGGCTGGGGGAGACTGAGAGCAACAAAATGTGGAGGGGGAAGATGTCGCTGCAGCTTACAAAAAGAAGAGTAGGTTTTTTCCCCCCAGTGTGTTTCAAAATGGGCTGCCGGAGCGTAAGTGCTCCAATATTTTTTTTTGTTTGGCTGCTGGACTCTTAACAGCTCTGCCAGAGCCAAGGACTGGAAATGTTTTTGCAGCGTACAAGAAGAGTGCAGAATGCGTTTGGGAATCCTGCCTCTTAAATCTACAGTAATCCACCCCTCCTGAGCTCCTGTAGGAACGCTATACACCAGGTTCGGGATGGAAAGTTTACAGCTCTGCCAGCAGGGAAGTAAAAAGCAGGTAAACAGCTCAGCACAGTGGCCATGTAAAAATTCACTGAGTATCCAAAAGCAGAAAGATTAATCATTGCCTGAACATTTATATTTTAATCAGTCCTGCACATTAAAAACATCAATACAAGGTACACTTTACAAGAGTTATAAAATACAAGTCCACTCCAGCATGCCTGCAAGAAAACAACTAAGACAAAAGATTGTCTTGGCAGTTATAAAAATACATGTAAATACATATATACCCATATAAAAATGTGCCATAAGAAGAGGGCAGCCCATTTCTACTGGTAGCAAAATGAAAAGTAGCCTCAGTCCCCCATCCTCACAGAAAGAACATAACTGATCCTGTTCTCGAGGCTCAAATTATTTCTCTAAGTCAAGGACAGCTACCGAAACCTGCTACTTACCATGCATGCAGCAGAACAGAGAAAGTGTTTTTATAATAAAGGAGGACAGATTCCCTTACCTCAGAAGGCCTAGTTTCAGCGCACAGGGAGCTGTAGAGCTGATGAATGCTGTGCAGACCCACCTCTAGCATCTCATCTCTAACACAGCACTTCCCATCCTAAACCTGACCCCTTTACTTATCTGCTACATAAACCCAACCATCCTCTTAACAGGAGAGACCCAAAAACCAGGAGCAACATCTTTTGGAAGGGATGGAAAAGCACACGACAACTACAACAGCCCCATTCATTCCAAAGGCGTCTTCTTCCAATTCGAGACTTTTGCGTTCTTTAATCACCTATTTTCACACGGAGAAGATTAGACGGTAACTACACTTAAGAAGCATTCCCTCTCCTAATTTCAGTTCTACGAGCTCAAATGTCATGGTTTTCTGCCTTCCTGGACAACACTTTCAGCAACCAGAATTAAAAAAAAAAAAAAAAAAGTTGTTCTGCCTCCTTCCAAGCCTTCTCAGAAGGAAGGCAAACAAACAAACATGCCACATTTGCAGCCAGAATATTTTCACCTGCATGACTACTTGCAACTGTTATCAAGAGCTTCATTCTCAATACACACAGTCAATCAATTAACTTCTTTCGATGCCACTGTTTTTCTCCTTTTGCTTAGCCTGGAGAGATGACAAACCTTCTAAGGTATTTCTTTACATGATTTATGATCTCAAACACATCACACAGTGAGCAGGTGAGGAACTATCAAACTCAGTTTCACTTTTCTAGCATAATCTCCACTTGAAACATGATGGGGAGTTTTCCCCTCACAAACCTTGCCTGCCCATCCACGGCACAGACGTTGAAGTCATACTGCAGCCCCAGCACACAAGCAGTATTTTCACCCTGCGTCTTTCATGCCGACATAGCTGTTACATTTCAGTGAGCCCAATTTTGTTTTGTAAGGTTTCTTTCAATCACGCCAGACCCCAGCAGACAAAACCTGAACAGTTCAGAGCATCAGGCATTCCCTAAAATTCGATGTCAGGTAACTCAACTCAATAACCATACTGTTTGGTGTACTTAGCAATCGCCACAACCATTCCAACCTTCTTTTGAGGGTTGAAGATTTTATAATTGATTGTTTCACAAAAGACAATGAGCACGTTTAATGTTTTAGAGCAATTAAACATCATCTTTGTAGACAAAAAAAAAAATTTCCAGTGAGGAAACTTTATATTAGCATCTTAACCTAACAAGACAAACAGGAAGATCGTAAACTGATGCGCATCTGACTTTCAGGAGAGCAACATCACTTGTTCAGTTTTAACAACAAGCATAAGCAACAGCAATGAGAAACCCATCTGAGCTGAGAAGACCCTCAAGGCTGGGTGTAGGAGGGGCTGAGAGGGGAATGAGATCCATCAGTAGGCATCTGGACAAGTCCCTCTCAGTTATCATTTGCATAAGAAGAGATGTGGATATTGTATTATGTTTCTTCCTCCATGATCTTTTGAACTCCTTGTATTTGGGATGAGTAAGAAATACAGTTTGGTTTGCTTATTCGTAAGTCAAATATATCGATACACAGAAATGAACCTCAACTTTACACATTCCAGATACTTGCTTCTAGGAAACTCATCAAAATAACGATCACAGTGCTCGCTTCCTTAAGGACTAACAGTTGCTCAGGCTGGAAGGGACATCGGGAGGTCTGCAGCCCAGCCCCATAGCCTCTCTTCTCAAAGGTTAAGCGCTCCAGTCCCCTGATCTCCAAGGCAGCCTTTCACTAAACTCACCTCAGCCCCTCCATGGTCTTCCCAGTGGTGGAAGTGACCCTGACCACACCCTAATTGTCTGTAAGGTCTCTTTAACCTTTGTTGAAAATGGCCGTTACACTTGCCTTGTCTTGCTTTCCTGTAGCTGGGATTTTAGGAATAGGAGGATTGAGAAGGAGGCATCCAATCTACCAGGCTTCCTTTGCAATTTGTCTTCTGCCAAAGCATGATTCGCCATGAGATAAATACCATTCAGGGTACAGACATGCAACTAAGCAGTGACCCAGTTCCTAAAATCAATTAAATTAGATTCGTTTTGTGCATCCCAATAACCAAAAGAGACACTATCAGCTTAGAATCTAGTTAATCTTAAATTAAAGTAGCTTCAAGCTCCTAAAATCTCACCCAATCCATTTCTGTAAGACTTCAGCAACTAACTGACTTTTCAAAACTGAAGCTCATTACACAGAGCAAACCAATCAAGAAGCTGATGAAAAAGACTCTGCTCTCTTCTAACCCTGACTGCAATAGCACCGGTACCATTGATTCAGTTTCAGTAACGCTCCTGACCCCAGGCTGAACGCCAGCCATACAAGTCAGGATGGGGAAAACACATGTACCTATCTCCCCCATATCACATCTAAAACGTGTGGTACCAACTGCCTAATGCAGGAAAGACAGACTGTTCTGCCCCTGCTTCTTTCTCTCCTCCCTGAGCAGAGAACGGGACAAATCAAAGCCCTTCCCTGATTACATGGAGTTCAGTCCCTAGCCTCTCTTCCACTTGCACATTGGGTGTCACGATGTCGTAACCCCAAGTCTCTCCCTACTGCCCTTATCCAAAGTCTCCACTGCCTCTCT
Source organism: Phaenicophaeus curvirostris (assembly GCF_032191515.1). NCBI lineage: Eukaryota > Metazoa > Chordata > Aves > Cuculiformes > Cuculidae > Phaenicophaeus > Phaenicophaeus curvirostris. The sequence goes on along the minus strand of NC_091407.1, from coordinate 14,905,584 downwards.
GTGCTCATAATGAAAGTACTATCTGTATGGAAAGTCCAGAAATGCCTAGGACACTTGCTTCTTTCACCAATAACCACTGTTTTCAGGTCTGCTTCTACTACCTTTCCATTAAAATAAACACATAATCACAGATTACTTGAATGTTCTACTATTACAAAGTGGTATATAACAGCACATGAAATGCACCTGGTACCAAAGTTAAAATACAGAAAGAAACATGAAAAGTGCATTCTGATACGAAGCTAGTCCCTCATCTCCTTCCCAGTGCCAGAGGGGAATAAAACAAAAATAACCTCCAAAACGTGTGGCAGAAGCAGCCTGAAAAGTGCTCACTTTGGTCTGTTCCTAGAAGCACTGGACAGCAAATCATGCAGTGACTTTGCTTTCCTCTGTCCCTACAGAGCCTCTCCCTAACTATTCTTCCTCTTGTTTCCCGAGGTGTCTTCACTATTTTTACACTAGTGCTCTTACAAGTAACTCTAAATTCTATCCAGCAGCGTCAACAACACAGATGCGACTACTGTTACACTGCCTGTGGCCATCAGGCTATGTACACTTACGGACCAACAGGCTTCAGCAATTTTCCTTGCTCTTAAGAGCAAAAAACTGAACTCGAGGAAGAAGAGGCATCCAACCTGCTCATGGACTGGGACCACCACACTGGTAACCTCAGACCACTCTGATGTAAAGACTCAACATTTTAGGGTTCCTGGAGCACATAAGCAGAAGTGAGATCTCCTCCTCACCCCATTACAAGTGCACACATCTTTTCTGTGGCCCTATTTAAGTTTGGGATGGCCCTTTAAGGCAAGCCAGTAATTACTAGTGGGCGCTCCCTTATGGTGGCATGAAATGCACAGTCTGTACCCAGAGTGTTTGCACGTGAACGCCTTTCACTTACCTCCACAACTCACAGACTCACTGTTTCACCTTAAGGCTGTGCCACCCTCACTGCATATGTGGAAAAAAATCAGCAGATAACATACACAGGTGTGAATTATCTTGACAAACAACTCCAACTGTGATATTCTCTGGACACAGACTTATTAAATACATAGGTCAACACAAGGTGGTTCAGATTTTTAATCATTCAGTTCTCCATCCTCCCACACTGACCAAGGGCATCACTGGGGAGAACACCATACTCAGTCCTGCCTTTTTTTTAGCTCTCTCTTCAGCTACCCAAGCCCTGCTCTGCGAGTCCCCACCTTTGTGGGTCTCCTGTGACCGAAGCCCAGAGCAGGCCGGCTGCACAGTGGCAATGACTGACGTGTGCTTGAGGTAATAGTATGAAATGAACACAAGAAGTGTGATGCAAGATTGCTAAGAAACAGGTGAGTTTTGTTTCTACTTTATGATGAATTGTAGCAGCAAAAGTTGTATTCCTGTTCTTTGGTTTAAAGCCACTTTTTCCTCCCCACTTCTGGTACAAAATTATAAGTGAAGGGTCCTTTATTGGCAACTCAGATCCAGCTGTGCAACAACATACAACACAAACCAAGCCAAACGTGCATAAGGAAGCAGCACCAGACATGCGCTTCAAACTAATGATTTTTATATATTTCACCTAAAAAACCTTCCAGCCATAACTGTCTGAATACAACACTCCAATGCCCTCACAAATCTATTTTACTTAAAAGCACTAATTCTCTGTGAGATGAGGTTGTTCTGAATCATTCTCATTAATTCTTTCCTTAAAGGAGTTTATGAACCTTGGGAAAAAAAATATCACAGCTACTACAAAGCAGATTTATACTCGGTACTTACTGAATTAAAGTCTCTTGGTAATTTCCACATTTTTTTGCTCCATTAGATGAAGCTACTCAGGGGATGACACAGAGCCTACGTCATCACCACCACCCACTAAAAGAGCTATCAAAGAATCAGCAATGGTAAAGCTGGGCAGCACGAGAAAAGCTCACGCTCTTCAGGTGTGACACAAGTGGCCAGCGGCTGGAATCTAATATTCCATTTTCCTTTTCACTCTGCAACAGAAAGCAGTCAGCCCCGATGTCTGCCCCAGAGGTGTCCAAGAGCAGCAACAAAATAACGTCTACCTGTGAGACTGGGGAGCACGTCACCTAGAAAGAGCGACTCATTCTGACAAAGCTGTCGTCCCAAGGAAGTTCCTGCAGCATTCAAGATGATCCTCAGAAGAAAGGGATTATTTTACAGACTTACGTATGTATAAATAAAAACATATACAAACACAGGCATGAAGTTATTCCAAATCAAAGATACTGTATTTATGAAATGTTCCAAATAAGAACCTTACTTCTCAAAGGTGGTGAATAAGAAAACAGGAAAAACAAGATGAAGTGAAGCTTTTGAAGAGTATGTGTTAATAAGATTCAGATTCTGAGTTATGATTGTGAATTACTGGTGTAATAGAAATTTCAGTTTTCTTTTGATTCATGCTACGGTTCTGCACAATACTTGATAGTATTTGCCGAGACATCTCTATTAAAGAGAGTTTTCCAAATAAAAGGTTTAGGTTCTCTCCGTACCTTAGGCATCTGAGGACACAGATGGAAAACATAACGTATGTTAAAAGGAAGATTCTACAAAGCAAAAATTCTTGAAAGTGTAAACCCAATCAGGATGGAAGTGTCAGATCTGTGAGCTCTCCCACATGCTTTTTCACTGTATAAGAACAAATTTTGTTTTTCTACTGCCCCTTCCAGCCCGATTTCACATTAACCTGCAGTATTTTGCTAACAAAGTGAGATTCATGCGCATGTTCTTCTCTATTAGCAGGTAACAACAGAGCACTGATAAAAACACGCAGCAAGAACGGATGGAATCTTTTTTCATGTGAAGTTGCAGATGTAGCAGCGAAACACGCATGTCGCTGTAGTAATAATTAAGGGCACTGGACTATGACTCCAAGGAACATTCAGCCAGAAAAGAACGTGAGTAATCTGCAACAGAAAACTGGGAATCATTTCACAGTCTCTCAAGAGATCTCTGGGGTACAACAGACTGACCCCCGAGCACAGCCATTATTCCTGGCTGCTCTTTTCCAGGAGCTCCATGCCCCAGCACAAGACAGCACTCAGGGTAGGAATCAATCCCAAGTACACACGCAATTAACACTCAAAGCGTGGATCTCACAAAAGGAAGGGGCACGATAGTAGGACTGTAAACTGCTACATAAAATCAGCCAGGCAGATCACCGGCTCACTTTTCAGCTCACACAGATGTTGGTGTCAAACTCCTCAGAAAAATCTATAAAAACCCCAAACAACAAGAAAGTAAACAACCACCTGCAATCAGCAACACTTCACGAATCGGTAAGAATTAGCTGCACTAGACTCTCAGTGAACCAGCCAACTTCTAATCTTACAGATCTCCTGTCCCAGATTACATCTGCAGGCACCAAGCAATGCAGGTCAGCCACTTAAGATACAGAAACCCCTTCAGCTTGTATCAAGCTTCACACAACTCAAAGTAAACATTTTTGCTTGGCATCATCAGCTCCCATCCACCACTGCACTCATACAGTAAGTCTTAAGAAACAATATAGCCATGAAATAGCACATCACATTTTTTTCCCATCCAGGCCAGCTACAGTGCAACTACCAGCAAAACAAAGGATGTTCCCATGAAACAGTTACAGCTACAATCACTCCTTCACCTACATCTTTCCAGAGGAAGCATTTCTTCCCAAAGTCTTCTCCTTACAAATCCAGATCTGTTCACTTAATGGAATTACCCTTTTTCTTATCCCAGGGAGCGATGAAGAAAGCACATACATAAAAGCGATTTTTCTGTCACAGTGCACAAACAATACTCAAGTTCTGCGCACATCATATAAAACCAGGAGCAGACCGAATAAACAGGCTTCTGTGAAACTGTTCAACGATGCAGGAATGAACCCCTCCAAAACACACATACTAATGCTTTCATGCACGCAAACAAAACCTGGTTCTGGATCATCAAGACGTCAGGCCATGTGAAGTTTCAGCTAAGTATGCGAACATAAGCTTAGAAAGCCTGCCTGCTGCTTCTTAAGCTACTTTGTTTTAAAGGCAGCCCCCCTCTTTAAAAACTAAAACCAAATCCACTGTAACACACCTATCTGATTTTTGGCAGGCGAGCGAAATCATATCAGGCTCTGCATCAACACAAACTCCCTCTGCGAAGTTCTGTAGCTCGCTGGATGTTAGCCAGAGATCTACTTCTCTCAGCACGTACAACGGCACGTGCGACAAGACTGGTTTTCCCCCCAGATTTAAAGTATAGGCACTGCGATGCTCACACACTGGGCCATAATCAGAAAAGAATCACTGGAGATCTCCACCTGCAGCACTTGCAGCAGCAGCTGTAATGCTTCATCTGTTTATACTCTGAAGTTGTAGAGGGAAAAAAAGCCAAAACACACACACACGAGAACGTATGAGGTGAAAATCCAGCTCTGGTGGACTTTTGAAGCAGTTTGTCCCACCTTCTTTCCAACTTCACCTACTGGAGGAATTCATTAACTCCCAAAGCTGTTAAGGACACCCTCTGCTCTTGCTCAAATCACGATTTTTCGTTTCGGTAACTAGTATAGCTCTGCAACAGCAGAAGGTTGCGGGGCCAGTAACAAACAGAGGTAGAGGCATTCCTGGCAATGCAGCACAGACAGCCGCTGAGCCACTTGCTGAACCACCCGAGGAACACCAGCTTGGAAAAGAGCAGCAGCAATCCCTGCGCAGAGTTCAGACCAAGACTGGCTTCAGAACGCTGCCAGCCTACCATATATTCTGCCGAAGGACTAATGCCAGCAACATACAAAACAATCACGACACTCCACGCTGAAATAATACCCTGCCATAACCAAAGTTACTGTAATTCTAGTTTTTGTACCAGTCACTTGTTTATTCTGCAGCACGCTAGATGAGAATGCCTCCTAACATTTACAGCACAGACAAATGCTTAGGTATGAAAAATACTGTGTACCTAATAAAGCAGTAATTAGACAAAAGCATTACTCCCACCTGGCTAGACAATGAAAAAATCTTTCCCATGGATATTTTACCATAGGAGTCAGCTTGTTTGACACCGCACAGCAACAGCAAGCTAAGTTAACAGCCACGAGTCTTGAATTTCCTTACTGATCTCAAGAGCAGTGGGGCAACAGCAAAACAGGGTGACTGTGAAACTTAACGACAGTCACTACGTATGTTTCTGCTATCTTTCCATCTCTACTCCTTTCTCTGAGACCTCACATTTGATTTGGCCGCTTAAGTTTAACAGGGAAGTTCGTATTTTCAGAATGTAAGCAGACCAACTTCAACCGGACAAACTTTGGTCCGGGAAGCTGAGGAGCTTTCTTTATCAGAAAGATTAAAGGCAGCTAAAATTTCCCCTGAAAGCATGAAGTGAAATATAAATAAGGGCGAGCAGTTGCTTTCTGCCAAATGTTCAGGCCTGCCACCAGACCCTTCGCCATTGCACTGCTCTGCTTGGTTACAAGCACTCGCAGGCTCGCAGCCTGACTGCTCAGCGATAGAACTGCACAGCCGGGCCTAGCGCAGCGTCTTTGAGAGCACGTCCCACTCATGCAAGCTGCGGCATCGAACAGCGCGGGTTTATGCCTGCAATCCCAATTCAGTTATCCGATACACAGCTTACTGCTAGCTCAGGGCACACACCTCAAACACATCCACCCAAACACCTCTGGTCACAGAGGCAACTTCGCAGGTTGCAGCACAACTTTTTCATTTAAGCCTCCATGCACAAGCACAGCCCGTTTTAGGTTCGGGAACAGTGTTTAACAGCAATCGCTACTCAAAACTATTTCTATTCACTGCTACAATGCACAGAAATGTTCAGCAACCTTTCAAAAAACAGCATTAGCTGCTGGCAACAAAACCTAGAAAGAGATTTTTGGTAAAAGCACTTCTAAGCGCACAAATGTTACCTGCACTCTCAAGCAGAGGTATTTTTCCCTGAAGAACACCAGGACGACAACAGAACGCCACGGACACACTCCTACTTGTTCAAAATACAACCTGGCGTTTGCCACCCCTGGTGACCAAAGGCCCCCTCTGTTGTGCCAAACTTTATGCAGATGCTGGAGTTTGCATATCTAGCACTGCACAGAGCTCACTGACACGCATCAGAACTTGCTGAACAGGACGTAATTATGACTGAAGCATTCCAGAACAGACCAAGGGAACTTCAAAAAAGGGGAAAAAAAAAAAAAAAGACAGACACCGCTTCAAACATCTTTCACTGGCCACCAGCGGAACCTAAAATGTGCAGGTGCAGAACTAAAGAAAAACTATGTCTTCCCTGAGTTACTGGGAGGCATTTCATAGCAACTTCCACACCAGCATTCCGTACGATATTCCGCTGCTTCCACGAAAGAGACTAATAGAGTTCCATCACAAGACCTCACCCAGATATTATCTGCCAATTCTTACTCTTAATATTATTTCTTTTTGGCACATTTCAGTTCTTTATGGGCCGAGAAGAAAAAGATACCATAAACCCCCCCCTCAAAGGACTGAAGTGTCTAAAGCTACGGCCAAACACAGATTAAGCAAACCAAAAAACCCCACAGAATTTATCAGTTCAATTATAGTAACAATTTTTCCAGTCTGCAAAAACACAGCAGGCATAGCATGATTAACTTAACTGTCCCTTCGACAAGATTCGTTAATCTCTGAAAACAGAAATGCAAGTACAACACACTTTGTGTCCCTCTCAAGCTACTGTTTCAGTGATTAAAACAGTTGGAATATTCTAAGACGCCAGGGCACGCACACATGCTCTAGTGCACACACGTGCGTATTTACAACAGGAACACACACTTGCTGGAAAGGAAAAATTTTCATGTGTTTTCTAACCCACAAACCTATTACAATCGGAAAAAAAAGCAGGCCAAAGACACTACTCGACACACAGACAACTCGCAGCAACTGCCAGCCTGCTGGACATTTCATCGCGCAAGCAGTCCCACAACTTAAATTATTATCAGCGAATTACGTGTTTTTTAAGGAAAAACGCTCAGAACAGTTCGAGCCGAGGTCACAGGCAAGATAAAAAAAGCAAAATATTAATGTGCTATTAGGGAGTTTTTATTCCGTGTTCTGCTGCGCAGACAGGCAGCAAGAAGCTGCCTGCACAGGGTTTGTAGTTGCAGGCGATACATGGGACTCCAGGAGCAGAGCCCCAACAGCAGGGTGGTCGGTGCTGGTGGGGTTCTCCCCCTTTCCTTCCTTACCTGTTCACCTGGGCACCTCCAGGACCCAAACTGAGGCGCATCTCTCGATCCTCATCCACCGCGAAAATCAAGCAGCGATGGAAGCAAAGGGGAAATTCAACTCAAGGGCCTTATGAAGCTCTCCTAGGCTCTATTTATAGCGGGCAACTTGGACTGGAGGAGGCTTCGGCGATACTCAACAATCCGGGCGGTTGCCCCCGACCCCCCGGAGTTGGGACACACACACACAACCGCTGTTGAAACCCACCGACCCCCTTCAAAGGGAAGGACCTTACGCGATCCCAAACAGCCTGAGCGGTTGCTCCCGCACCCCTCCCTTCAAATAGAGGGGGGTCAGGCGATTCCCTACAACCCGGGGCGGTCGCCAGCCACCCCCCTGTATCTCACCGGAGAGGGGAGATCTCTGTTGAAACCCACCGGCCCCTTTCAAGTGGAGGGGGCTAAGAAGAAAAAGCGACTTCCAGCCTGGGCGGTTGCCCCCCACCCCCCTCTCGGCGGGCGGCCGGGTACGGAGGGGAGGTGGGGAACAATCGCCGTTCAAACCCACCTCCCCGCTTCCCTTTCTCCCTCTTACCTGTGCTATCGCTGGCGGAGAATCCCGGCGAGTTGAGTTTGGCTCGCTTGGGGTTGGGCGGCCCGTCGAGTAAGTTCTCCGCCATGGCAGCCGGCGTTAAGGGCCGCGCACCGGTAACCGCTCGCGAGCCTGAACGGTGGAAGAGCGGAGGGGGTGAAGCTCGTTCTCTCTCTCTCTCTTTCTCCCCGTTCTTGTCACCGAGCAACAGCGCCGCTCAGCGCCCGCCCGGCGGGCCCCGCTCCCCCATGGCCGGGCCAGGGCCGCCGCCGCAGAGGCCGCAGGGGGAGGAGGAGGAGGAGGAGAGGAGGGTTCGGGGCGGGAGGTGGGCAAGGGCCCAGCGCCCCCTCCCTGCCGCCGGCCTCGCTCCTCCCGGCCCTCTCTTCGTGTCCGTCCCGGTGCCCGGATGGCGGCTCAGTCGGTGCCGGGGGGGAGCATCGCGGGCCCCTCCCCTCCGCGCCGGCAGAGGGGGGGGGCGCCCCGGTCCAACCGAGAAGAGGAGGAAGGGGGGGGGGGGAGAGGAAGAGGAGGGGGGGGGGGAAGAGGAGGAGGAAGGGGGGGGGGGAGGTAGGAAAGAAGGTAAAAAAAAAATTAAAAAATTAAAAAAAAAAATTTTAAAAATCGCCCCGAAAAGAAAGAAAAAAAAAAAATCGCAAACAGCCCCAAAACAATGAGGCGGCGTCGGCGTCTCGCGGCGGTGCCGGTGTCGGTGTCGGCGGCTCCGGGTCGGCTCTGCCCGCGGCCCCCGAGCCCCGCGGCGCCCGGCGCGGCGGCCCCGTGTGTGGGCGGGCGGCGCCGCTGCCCCGGCCGGGTCCCCGCTCCGCTCGCGCCGCGTTCGGGCTCCGCGACAAGATGGCGGCTGTTGATTCCTCAATTAAAAAAAAAAAAAAAAAAAAAAAGTTTTTTTTCTTTTTTTTTTTTTTTTTTTTTTTTTTTTTTCCCCTCTCTCTCTCTCTCCTCTCTCTCTCTCCTCCCTCCGCCTCTCGCTTCCACGGCCCCCGCTGGAGGCGGGGCGCAGGGGGATGGCGCTTTTGCCGTCACCGCGCAGCAGCTACGGCGCCGCCGCCGGCCCGGCCGCCGCCCCCGCGCGCCGGAAGGGACCGCGCCGGAAAGGCAGGGGCGGCCCGGGCCCCTCACCGTGTGCGCTCACCGTGTCCCCTCACAGGGTCCCCTCTCTCAGTACGTGTCCCCCTCACGGCTTCCACCCACGGTGTCTCCCTCCAAGGTGTCCCCCTCAGTGCCCCCCCTCACGATGTCCCCCTCTCACAGTGTCTCCCAACGGTGTCTCCCTCCAAAGTGTCCCCCTCAGTGTCCCCCCTCACGATGTCCCCCTCTGGCGTCTCCCCCCACGACGTCCCCCCGCACGGTGTCCCTCTCACGGTGCCCACTCTCAGTGTCCTGCCCCCTCAGTAGTCGTCGTCCCCCCCCCCAGTGTCCCTCCTCAGAGTCCTCTCACGGTGTCCCCCCTCTCACGATGTCTCCTCTCACGGTGTCCCCTCTCACAGCGTCCCCTCACAGTGACCCTCGCTCAGTGTCCCCCCCCTCACAGTGTCCCCCCACGGTGTCCCTTTCACGTTGCTTACTCTCAATGTCCAGCCCCCTCAGTGTCCCCCCTCACTGTCCCCCCAGTGTCCCCCCTCACGATGTCCACTCACAGTGTCCCCCCTCTCACAATGTCTCCTCTCACGGTGTCCCCTCTCATAGCGTCCCCTCACAGTGTCCCCTCTCTCAGCGTCCCCCCTCTCACAGTGTTCCCCCACGGTGTCCCCTTCCGTGTCCCCTTTAACAGTGTCCCCCCCACGGTGTCCCTCTCACGGTGGCCACTCTCAATGTCCTGTCCCCTCAGTGTGTCCCCTCTCAGTGTCCCCCCTCACATTCCCCCCACGGTGTCCCCCTCACCTCGCGGTCCCCCCCCACTGTCCCATCACGGTGTCCCCTTCAGTGTGTCCCCCCTCACTGTCCCCTCACAGTGTTCCCCCCCCAGTGTCCCCCCTTGCTGTCCCCCCACGGTGTCCCCCCTCACGATGTCCACTCACCGTGTCCCCTCTCGTAGCATCCACTCTCTCAGTGTCCCACACACAGTGTCCCCCCTCTCACAAAGTCTCCTCTCAGGGTGTCCCCTCTTATATCGTCCCTTCACAGTGTCCCCTCTCTCAGTGTTCCCCCTCGGTGTGTCCCCCCCACGGTGCCCCCCTCATGATGTCCCCTCACAGTGTCCTCTCTCTCAGTGTCCTCCTTCCAGTATCCCCCCTCACGGTGTCCCCTCTAACACTGTACCCCTCAGTGTCCCCTCAAGGTATCCCCTCATGGTGTCCCCCCTCAGTGTCCCCTCACAGTGTCCCCTCTCACAGTATCCCCCCTGACAGTGTCCCCTCACAGCATCCTCCCTCACAGTGTGCCCCTTCCGCCACCCTCCGCAGGATCATGTCTCAGTCCCACCATGGATGTCCCCTCTCACTGTCCCCCTCACAGCGTCCCCTCACAGCCACCCTCCACAGACTCATCTGTGCCCCACCATGGATATCCCCTCAAAGTGTCCCCTCACGGGGTCCCCTCACAGCGTCCCCTCACAGCCACTGTCCACAGGAACATCCCTCAATCTCACCCTGGACGTCCCCCCTTACAATGTCCCCTTCAGTCTCCTCACAGTCATTCTCCACAGACTCATTTCAATCTCACCATGGATGTCCCCTCACAGCTGTCCCCTCTCAATGTCCTCCTCGCGGCATTCCCTCTCAGTCTCCCTCACTGAGCCTCCCTCCAGTCCCCACTTTCCCCCTCCCAGCCCTGATGCAGGTGTTGCCCTTCAACATCCCCTCACAGTATCACGCCCCATTGCCCTCACAGTTGCTCCCCACAGTCTCATCTCTCAGTCCCACCATGGATGTCCTCTCATGGTGTCCCCTCATAGCCACACTCCACAGTCTCATCTCTCCGTCCCACTGTGGATGACCCCTCTCAAAGTCCCCCTCACTGCATCCCTTCAGTGTCCCCTCACAGCCACCCTCCCCAGTGTCTCTCTGCCCTCAGTCTCCCTGTGGTCCCCTCATAGTCACCCCCCATGGCCTCATCTCTCCATCCCACCACAGATGTCCCCTCTCAACATCCCATTTACAGCATCCCCTCACAGTCAACACTCCACCCTCCCTACTCCTTCCCCTTGGATTCTCACAGCTTCCCATCTCAGTCCCACCATGGATATCCCCTCTCACCATGCCCCCCCAGTCTCATGTCTCAGTCATAGAATCATAGAATCACCAGGTTGGAAAAGACCCACCGGATCATCGAGTCCAACCATTCCCATCACTCACTAAACCATGTCCCTCAGCACCTCATCCACCCGTCCCTTAAACACCTCCAGGGAAGGTGACTCAACCCCCTCCCTGGGCAGCCTCTGCCAGTGCCCAATGACCCTTTCTGTGAAAATTTTTTTCCTGATGTCCAGCCTGAACCTCCCCTGGCGGAGCTTGAGGCCATCTTTGAGCCCCATGTGTAGCTGCACTGGCCTCTGCTGTAAGGCAAGGGACACATCTCCAACCTGCACTGGTCAGAGCTGATCAGGACCAAATCCTTTTGCTTTACACATTCCTTGCAGACTGTCTAGACAGACTTCCCCAGCCCAAAACAGGTTTATAGGACGGGAGCTCACATACTTCTGTGCATTTCCATACTGGTTCCCAACCTGAGAAGCAGGTCGTATAAGTCCCTCTGGCGTGCTTGTGCCAATGTGGCGGCAGAGCTCCTCATACCCAAACTGGTTGCTCAGGGCTGTTTTCATGGCCTACGCATTGATATGTCCCTGAAGAGCAACCACAACCCGGCTGGAGAAGGGCACCGGGACAATCCTCAGGATGTGCTGATGAAGCCCATGAGCTGAGATGGATAGAGCAGCAATTTTTTATTGGTTTAAAGGAGATCTATAATGTCATCTTCTTTTGCGAAAAGTGAGTCTACCCTTTGTTTACTGCAAATGTTGAATTCATTATATTTACATGCATTTCATTACATTTACTTGCAAATTCAGTATTTATTTACATGGTGCCTGTCCTTGCTGAGGTCTGACTGTAATCATAGAATCACAGAATCATTAAGGTTAGAAAAGACCTCTAAGCTCATCCAGTCCAACCATCAACCCAACCCCACCATATTTGCTAAACCATGCCCCAAAGTGCCATGTCTACACTCTTTAAAACCCCTCTAGGGAAGGAGACTCCACCACTTCCCCAGGTGGAATCATGCTGCAGGTCTCTTAGAGGCCTCCCTTCTATCACGATATTATTCATTAGTTAGCAAGAGCTGTCCAGTTATGCCGGCTTTAATTTCCGTCAAAAGCCTCAAGTTCCCACCTGTTTTAGAATGGCTCAGTGTGGGACAGGGTTCGGTGTCTCATAACAGCTCCAGACATGACAGCAATATCTCTTGTCCCAGAGACTTTTGCTGTAATATAAGGCATTTGCTCCTCTTTAGGTTGAGGGACAACGTTCTGCTGCTGGAAGGGAAATCAGGTCAGGTTGTCTGTCAGGCATGACCAAGGACAGCAGAGCCCTCTGCTATCCGCCACTTCAGCTCTTCAACAAGTTTAGTTAGTGCATTCTGAACTGCAGCTTGGGTGACTTCTTGTGCTTGCCTTGCCTTATGTCACTTGAGGACAACAAACGATTTGCTGGAGACCAGGAGACCCTCCTAGCATCTTGCTCCCCTTATGATCCTCTTCTCTGCCGCTGCAATAACTCTGCAGCTCTGACATGAAGTCAGGATGGAGATCGACCACTGGGGACAGCACCCAAGTGGTCTCATGGCTACTGGCCAGTTCCAGAGAGATGTTTGTGCTACCTGGTGCTGGGCAACGTCCTGATGTTACACCAGCACTGCAGCTCTGCCCATACAGGCACCGAGAAACAGGCCCTGACACCATCACCACGGCTGCCAGGACAATGCTGTGCACTCACCGTTGGGAATGGGGAGAAGATGAGAGGACTCATGTAGGCCATCATTCCTCTGCCATGAGCTGGAAGAGCTCCTTTATCCTTACAGCAAGTACCAGAATTGCCACATTGGTGAATTCAGATGGGGGCTGAGAGTCCTGGGGACAGAGTGGGAGAGGAAGGAGGTGCTTTGGAGGAAAGGAATCTTGTACCCCAGGCAGGAGCATCCTACCGCTGCTGTGTCCTGGAACTCCTCTGCAGCACGACGTCCTCTTGGGATGGTCTCAGTCTGCCTCCGCCTAGGGATTAGAACAGCATTGGGTTAATGGCAGGAGTGGAGGGAAGACCTTGGCTGTTATCCACTGCCCCTGGAAACAGGGCTAGGATTAAATACCCCAAAGGCTTCATAGCACTGCAGTGCTCAGCGTACCACAGCCCTTTGGTATCGGTATCGCAAGAATCAGATGGTCTCATCCGCTGATGATGCCAAAGAGAACAAACTCAAACGGAGCAGGAGGACTTTGTGAGACAAAAGGAACATCTCTGAAAGACACTGTACAGCAAAGAAACAAGTCCTACTACTGCAAACTTGCACCCAGGATTCCCAAGCCAGACCCCAGCGCACAGCCACCTACTCTCCCAGCTGACCGTTAAGACACTGCATGGATTCCTGAGGGTTTCATCCACAGTGCTTAGGCACGGAAAGGCAGGTGCTTAATGGATAACTCCTTTGTTCAGGGACTGGTTCCAGGACAAGCTGCATAATGAAACCGGCACTGCTGCAGCCCATTTCCAGACTTCCTGCCTCCCAAACTAAACCGCTTAAAGATACAGTTCCCGAGATCCCACCTTCCTTCCCCAGCCAAAACATGGAAGTATCATTTCTACGGCTCATGACCGCAAACCCTTACAGCCAAACAATTAACTATGCTTGAATAACTTCTGAAGAGCTCTGCACAGTAACTTGTAGCACTGTGGCATCACTTGTGCCGTTCTCATTGGCAAGAAGACTGTTTTTTCCTGGTAGCGTTATGTCCCAGTATCTGGTTGCTTTGCCATCCCTGCATCCTGCCAAACGAAGCTGTCCCAGGCAAAGACACAAACACAGCGCCCGTTACCTCCTTTCATCCTGGCTGCTGCAGAAGGAGCTGCCGATCCTTCCTCCGAGTGTGTCCATCTGGTTACACGCACCCAGTGCTCATGGGGCTGTGAAGCAACTTTATGTGAAATAACTGTTCTTTCTGGCTTCTGATTTTTGTTGTACGTGTCGATTCTTGTTGTGTGCAGGAAGTGGTGGTAACCCCTGGGACCGCAATCACAGTGCTCTTTTGTGTTTAGCTGTACGTCTGTGCATTTCTGCGAACACTCAGCTCCCTGGGCTACCGAGCATAACTAACATCCCAAGTGGTCTCCTTGCTTCTTTTTATGGAAAACAAAGTACCTGCAGGTGGCTGGCCATGATTTGTAGGTGCTACCCTGTCATTTAATGCTGTTAGGCACTGGTCAGACCCGATTCTCCTTCCTTTTCAGTACCTATTTATTATTTTAAAGCCATTTCCTACCTGATTGTTGAACAGAGGCTAGTGGGAACCGGATGCAAATGTGGAAAACACTGTGAACTGCTCAAAATCCTGCTCATCGTCTGTTGAGCCCATCTTTTCTACCAGCACAGCTCTGATGCAGAGGAATAATCCATTTAAGAAGTAAGGCTACCTCACCAAAGTGAGAGTAACGGTGCAGGAAGACCATGTAGTTTTTTCTCATCAACATATTCCAGTCTGTCACTCCAAGTGGTCCTTTTTTCCTGCATCCCAAATGTGAAGACCTTTTGCTGGCGTTGGCCTGTAATTGTGCCATGCCTGACAAACTGCTGTGAGAAAATCAGTATTGATCTGTCTTTACACTCTCATCCTGAGTTGCTGCTCTAGAAATCGTAGTTTGCACTTTGTCTGAGAGACAACAGTCCATTTGCTTTACTTTTTAAGAGTCAACCTGCTATGAAAATCATCCGTCTTTGCGCTCTGCTACACTACAGTTGTGTTCACCTGACACCAGCTCTCACCCAGCCCTGCAGCCAGTTTGAAAATGGTATTTCTATCCATAAAAATCTGGGTAATCTGGGCAAGCTTCGTGTCTGCCGGCTCCCTGTTAGCAGTTGCAAGGAATGGGTTAGTGGGGGTTTCAGCCAGTGCAGGTCAAAATTAAGATGTGAAACTTTCTTTTCCCCTGCGGATTATGGTGAAATATCCCTTCTCTAGGCACATGGAAATGCAGGGTGTCCACAGGCACACTCTGGCCGTTTGAAATGGGAATATTGCAGCATTTTCCACCTCCTTCCTCTGCTTTATCCCTCTGTCAAGCGCTTGGCCTTCCCCACTATGCAGGCAGTGGGAAGAAGCACTTGCAGGCTCTTCAGATGCTGCAGGTCACAGAGTGGTATTAGCTTAATCCCAAACGAGTGGCGGTCCAAGTTAACATGCTGAGCTGTGAGCTCCAGTGGTGAGCACTGCTTATGCTCCTGTCTGCTAAGATCACCAGAGAATTCACCTCTCGCTTCAACCTGTATCTCAGAGAAAGGCTTGTCCTTCCCACCAGAGTTGGTGCCTCCGTCCATTCTTTCTTCTGTTTACTCCATGCACCTCACAGCAGCGACACTTTGGCACCTTTGATTCTCTGCCCAGAAGTGGGGGACTGGGCAATCCCCTGTCCCTTCAGAATCATAGAATCATAGAATCAGCAGGTTGGAAAAGACCCACCGGATCATCGAGTCCAGGATTCCTCTGCACCCATTGCTGCCCTCTGCTCTCTCCATGAGGACATTGCAAAGACGAGATCAGAGACTCAGCCCATTTTACCACACTAAGCATTGCTCCTTTCAGTCAAATGCAATCCAAGCATTTATTAACCAAGTTGGATGACTGCATGTTTCTTTTGTGGAAGTAAATTCATTGCTACAAACCTCATAGTTGAGCTGTTTCTCCCTCTTCATACAGCTTGCTTTTTTGTTTATTGGTAGCAGTGCTCACAGTCATGCAGTGACTTCCACGTGAGCATCTAAGATGACATCTGGAAATGCCCCCCTTGCGTTCTGGCTAACAGTCCTTATTTTTTGCTGTGGCAGAACCTGACATTCCCATGAAAACTCTGCCTGAGCTCCCAGTCTCACCATCACGCTCTTAGTCATCCGTCTGCAAAACACTGCTGAGCCTTTGCAAAGCCGCGGGGACACCGATTGTGTTCTGCCCCTGCTCTGCTGTCAGCCTGGCTGGTGGAGGTAGCCACAAGACTACGTCTCTGCTGTTGTTTCTGCTTTGCTGAGCCTTGCCTGTCCCTCTGCCTCAGCCTTCTTCTTCGAGAGAACTCCTGGTGTCAAACACAGCTTAAGTGCAAGACCTTTGGTTATGTCTTTACCTTGTCAAGGGTTAATTCTGGCCTGTCCACCAATCCATAACCTTTTTGCTTTGGTCTCAACTCCTCACATCTGTTAAAAGACTTTATTTCTTATCAGAGGCTCTGTTCAACTCCCAGAGTCACCCAGAGAGCAAGACATGGAAGCCTTTCTGGGCTGGGTCTCTAGGAAACTGTCCTGCTGAACCAGTCCCACTTTGTATAAAATCCTTCAATATTCATCAGGGCAGGGAGCCCATTGAGCTGGGTTGGCAAGGCGAATACATTAACTGCCTGCTGTTTCTCCAGCCTCACTCTTCCTCCACCACAATGATTCTTCCTCTCTTTTATGCTAAAAGAAAACCAACCAAAAACTTTCACAGGACAGAGGAACTCAGAGTGGTCTTTGTTGAAGTGGGACCTGAGCCACGCTGTGGGTGTCTGGTCCCCATCACCATGTTGGCCAAGCAGCTATCAGGAAAGATCTAGCTCCAGGCTCAGCCTTGGGGTGAGTAGGTGGACACCACGGTGTCTTCCTGCTCAGGAGATGAGGTTCAGGAGATCCAGGACCAAACCAGGCAGGCTGCGGTGTAAGGCTGACAGCAGGAGACACCTCCCTCTGGTCTGGAGTTAGGAACCTCGCTTTCCATTTCCGTAAGACCAAATGCTGGTTGTATTCCCAGCATTTCTGAGGGATGGGTACAGGTGGATGATCACGACCTTTCCCCCCCACTCTTTCTAGCAAATAACAGGTTATTGGAAAACTGCACGTTTCTGCAGGTGGGTACCCCTGGCATGTTCGGATATTCAGTGAGTCTTCAGAAAACCCCTGAAGTTTCAGCTTTTGGAATCTGGAAAGCACTGAAACCTGATAAAGAAAACATTTCCATGCTCCATGAGCAAAGATTTTTATAAAGGTTTTAGCTCAAAAACTGGGAAAATAAAAGGAGTAAGAAAGGACAATGTGACTAAAATAGATCACTTCACCAACCATCCCCTCGCTCAGTTTTTCACATCAGTTTGATTCCAACCAAATCCATTATTTTTTCTGGTTATGGCAACAACCAATTCAAAGGATCCACTGTTTCTCTAGCCCCGTTGTTATCTGAGAGAGCTCCTTGCGGGAGGTCTGGCTGTTGTGCATCCTACTCAGATGTGTCTCACTTCCCTCTTACCGACTTGTGTCAGCACCTGGCATCTCCTGGGTGCTCGACATAGAGCGACCTAAAATCTAATACCTAAAAGGAGGTTGGAGGGAGGTGGGTGCTGGTCTATTCTTTCAAATAACCAGGGATAGGACCAGGGGAAATGGCCTCAAGTTGTGCCAGGGGAGGTTCAGGTTGGATATTAGGAAGAATTCCTTCACTGACAGAGTGGTGAAGCCCTGACAGAGGCTGCCCAGGGCAGTGGGGGAGCCTCCATTCCTAGAGATGGAGATGTTCAAAAAACATGGAGATATGGCACTTTGGGACATGGTTTAGCAGGCACGGTGGGGTTGGACTGGATGAGCTTAGAGGTCTTTTCCAACCTTCACAATTCTGTGATTCTACGAGTGTAGTAGAGCCAATGCCAACCCCTTTTTGTCGATACAGTTCAGAATTTCTCCCAGGCACAGCACAAGGGCTTCAGCTGTAAAACCTTTTTCTTCAGCAGAGATCCCCTTTTGCCATGCGTTTGCACGGTGCCTGAAGAACGGGCTCAGGCAAAAATAGAAATAATGGTTGTCATTACAGCTTCGAGCTGAGGTTAAGGGGATCAGAGCAGGGCAGCAAAGCTGAGTGTTGTGATGGTGATAATCAGAACAGGGAAAACGGGGATAATTTCCACCAGAAAACCTGTGTCAGAGCAACTCCAACGAGGTGCTCGACTCTGGTGCTTTCAAGGTTAGCAAATACATGATCACCCTCCCAGCTGTGATATCCCATTCTGTGACACTTACAGCAGGAAATTTTAAAGTTAAAGGAATCTCTCTGCACGGGATGTAATTTGCCTGGGGAAATTAGTTGCAAAAAGGATCAGAAAGTTAAATACTATCGCTGGGCTTCAAATGAAGGTGAGTAATTTTATAGCCAAAATAATATTTTTCTATGATAAATTATGTAGAAGGCAAGAGGAATAAAATGCCATGCTCCAGGGCATAAAACCATCCCTGGAAAGGTCAGGAAGAACTTTTAACGTACGTGCACATCACTGCACATTAGTCCAGATGCATTTTAATTTGTTTGGATTTTGTGTCCTTGATTGGATAAGATATTCTTCCCACCAGGCCAAACATCTTGTCAGCTGGACCAGGAGAAAGACCTTCCCTGGTGTTCTGGGATTATTGCTCCAGTCGTTTAAGCACGAGGCTGGATTATATTTGTTATGCATGTTCTCCTGCCCTGTTCTTGGAAGACTTGACTCACTCTAGGTTTTGGTGTCATCTCGCTCTCTGCGATTTGGCTGCTGCAACGCCGTCTCTAATTAGAACGGGATTAACTTTTCAAACCTCCCTGTCCACCTCATGCACGCTGCTTGCTTCCTACGACACTGAATTCAAGAGAGTGGCTGTCGACGTGCACAGTCATACACACGCACGATGCACTTGGGTCTGAGATCACCCTAGCTCACTTCTTTTCCTGTTTTCTTAAGCCAACAGCAGATTAAGCATTAATAAGAGAAACTCCCTTTTTTCCTGCTTTTCTTCCTACCCAACACCAGCTTTGAAAGCTTATCCCCACCTTGGGCTTAGCAGGGGAGTGGAACCAGATCAGCTCCGAATCACCCAGCCTGGAGCAGCGCTTGACAAGCTACCACACCTCGGATCAGTCTCTGACTCTACCACATCCAGTTTATGGTCACAGCTGTTAAATCAACCTGTAAACAACCAGTCTGGCACCTCTGCCGGGTCAGCCCCGCTACCCATGACCAAGCCCACACTCCCTCCTTATCTGGAAGAAGTGGGACCAGCAGGACAAGGGAGGGGATTCTGCCCCTCTGCTCTGCTCTTATGAGACCCCACCTGGAGCCCTGTATCCAGCTTTGGAGTCCTCAGCACAGGAAGGACATGGAGCTGTTGGAGCGAGTCCAGAGGAGGCCACGGAGATGATGCGAGGGCTGGAGAACCTTCCATATGAGTCCAGGCTGAAATAGTTGGGGTTGTTCAGCCTGGAGAAGAGAAGGCTGCGGGGAGACCTTAGAACAGCTTCCAGTGCTGAAAGGGGCTCCAGAAAAGCTGGGGAGGGGCTCTTGATCAGGGAGGGCAGGGACAGGGTGAGGGGGAATGACTTTAAGCTGCAAGAGGAAAGATTGAGATAAAATCTTGTTTTCCTGTGAGGGTGCAGAGGCTCTGGCCCAGGTTGCCCAGAGGTGTTCAAGGCCAGGTTGGATGGGGCTTGGAGCCCCTGATCCAGTGGGAGGTGTCCCTGCCCATGGCAGGGGGTGGAACTAGATGATCTTTAAGGTCCCTTCCATGATTCTGTGATTCTCAGCTGCCTTCCAGGCTCTTCCACACAAGAAGGCACTTGGTGCTCATTTAGGGCAATTTACCAAGCCGGATTGAATTCAAGAGCTCTGAAAAACACTTGTGAAATAAAAACAGACTCAACCTTTTCACAATGGCTTCAGCGATGCTTACAGCACCCTGAAATGCTCAGGTGGAATTTGCTCGCAAGCTTTGCAAAATTACCCTTTGGGAGAGAGCAAACAGGGGAGAACTTAAGCAAGGAAAGCAAATTTACATTACTGAAGTGTTTTAACTGGACAGAGCTGTTATCTCAAACCCATACTGAAAAAGGAGCCGAGGGCCTTGTAAAATAAAGGATTTTACATGCGCAGAGGCTCCAGCAGGAGAAGTTTAAAATCTAAAACGTTATAACACGTACCAGAACCAGCATGAGCCCAATTGTTGGAGTGAGTCCTGGGACCCCAGCCCATGCACAGGGAGAGCAAGGGAGGAAAAGTGACATGAGACTTTCAGGTACGGAGGTGACCAGCCCAGGCTGAGCCCCTGAAACATTTGGGTTGAGCCTTGCTCTCCAGATCATTTGTGCAACTTGTTCCTGCCTCCTCCTGTGGTTCCAAGGAAAGGGGTCAGGGCAGCCAAGGTGGGGTGACCAGCGCCACTAAGGGTGCAAACCCACCATAGGGTTGCTTAAAGGCTTCTCAGGAGGCATCCAGTGAAGACGGAGAATGGGATGTGGATTTCACTCACTCACAACATGATGCATCATTCACCTTCTTGTGGCTCCCGCAGCTGGGACAAACTTCTCCATGTAGGAGCCCAGATACTGACTTCTGGGCCTCTTTGCGGGACCTCCCAGGGCTGCTCCCTTGGTGGTTTCTTGTCCTGCTGAAGCCAGGAAACATCCTGGCAGAGTTCAGCAGCAGATGGGCGGTCTGGGGCTCTGAATACGAACTTCAAATCCCTCCTGCCAGACATCTCAGGGTTCTTGGAGAGTTGTTGGAAAGAAATGTTTATGAGGAACGGCTGAGAGAGCTGGGGGTGTTTAGCCTGGAGAAGAGGAGGCTGAAGGGAGACCTCATTGCTCTCTACAACTCCCTGAAAGGAGGTTGTGGAGAGGAGGGAGCTGGGCTCTTCTCCCAAGTGACAGGGGACAGGACGAGAGGGAATGGCCTCAAGCTCCGCCAGGGGAGGTTCAGGCTGGACATCAGGAAAAATATTTTCACAGAAAGGGTCATTGGGCCCTGGCAGAGGCTGCCCAGAGAGGGGGTTGAGTCACCTTCCCTGGAGGTGTTTAAGGGACGGGTGGATGAGGTGCTGAGGGACATGGTTTAGTGATTGATGGGAAGGGTTGGACTCAATGATCCGGTGGGTCTTTTCCAACCTGGTTATTCTATGATTCTATGATTCTATAAACCTCATTTCCATCCTTCTCCTCCTTTGATCTGTAAGAGGTTGCTGTCACCACACAGCCCTGGTTTCCCTCCAGCCTTCTGAGATGCTCGCGATTACCTCTTCCTCTTTCAGAGCAAGGGCAGCCCCATCTCCTTCCACACCTCTGCTTGAACAAGCAATGACCCCCTGCACTCCCACTCCAGAATGAGTTCCTACCACAACACTGGGATGTTTTTATAGCTCTGCTTATGAATTTGCATCATTAACTGGCATTATATCATCTTTTCTATACTTTTGGATGCCACAGGTCATTGCATTTTGAGTGAACACTGAGCTCTGGAACTTGGGTCATAGAATCATGGAATAGTTTGGGTTGGAAGGAACCTAAAAGCCCACCCAGTCCCACCCCCTGCCACAGGCAGGGACACCTCCCACTGGATCAGGGGCTCCAAGCCCCATGCAACCTGGCCTTGAACACCTCCAGGGATGGGGCAGCCACCACTGCTCTGGGCAACCTGAGATAAGATCTCATCTAAATCTCCCCTCTTTCAGCTTAAAACCGTTCCCCCTCCTCCTATCCCTGCAATCCCTGATGAAGAGCCCCTCTCCAGCTTTCCTGTAGGAAAATAAAGCTGGAGGGAGCAATTAAAATCTCACAGTCCTGGTGAGAGCGGAGCTGCTCTGGGCTGAGATGGGAAGCAGCGAGGTGCCAGTGCGGCCCCAGCAGTGCCAAGGAGGGTTTAAGCACTCCTGGCATGACCTTGACACTCTGTCCCAGAGGAATGGGGACGATGCAGGCGCCCCGGAGCCCTCTCTCTCCCGTGTCCTCTGGCACAGGACACAGAGCTCTTGGACCAGGCGATCTTGCAGCACTGGGGAAAGGCAAGAAATCAGCTTCACCTACCCAGCTGTCTGCTTGCTGGCTGAACCGTTCCTCCCAGAAACTGAATTACAAATGTGTGGTTGAAAATGAACTAATTTTGCTTTAAAGGCTGCAAGCCCCGGTGAGTACACCGCTCCCATTGCAAATTGTCGCAGTGTGCAGTTACTGTCACTGTGAGAGAGCTGCAGCTTATTTCAAGGTTGAATTTGTCCAGCTTCTCTTCCCCGGGACATTTACATCTCTGGAAATAATCTGAGAGCATCACAGTCTGTTACGGCAGAGCTGTCGCTTTCCTTGGTCAGATCTCTAGGCAGGAGCTTGGGTTTTCACAGTCCAACATTGCTATGACCCCCCTTCTTTATATTTTCTGTTTTATTTTACATCAGGGAAAGCTTCTATTTTATTGTCAAGCTTTCCCTTGCGATTGCAAGGACCGGATGCTTCCTTCACATTATGAGAGCTGAGAATCTCACACATTTGTGTGACTGCAGCCCAGTGACTCTAAAAACTCCTTTAACTAAATCACCGCTGAGAATTTATCAAAGACTCATGATGCTGCAGTACACGAGGGCTGCTGACACCCAGCACAGAACATATGAGCCCTAAAGTACCTAAAATTATCTCGTGTCAGCGTTGCAAAATACGTCTCCGCCCTCCATTCAGAATGACAACTTTTGGCAACAACAAGAAAACAGAAATGACAGATGGTAACAAAATCTGGTACACAAACATGACAGTAGGCAATATAATGAACATTTCACCCACTCGTTCAGTTATGCTAATCGTCGCTTTCCAGCAACCTGAATTGTTATGCCAGACAGCAGCGGATCCGAAGCGCGGCAGAGCGATTCTCCGAGGGCCACCAACCTGAAACCCGAATGAAACCCCCACCAGGCTACTCACGGATGAAATTATAGTATTGCTAAACTACAGCCTGCTCCGACAGCCACTGAAAAAATCCCACCCTTCCTAAAAAGCAGGCTGGACTCCCCTCCTGCCCTGAAATTCCTGCTGGGAAAATCACCACATCCACAACACCCAGGCTGTTCCGTTTTCCTGCTGCCCCAAGCTGCACCAAAACCAGTTTCACCAGTTTGAAGCTTTTACCAGTTTCATCTAAACAGCAAAACATTGGTAGGCAAGGGTGAGGGTCAGCATCCTTGCAGTAAATGCTGATTGTGCTACTGAAATGCAGTTTTTATAGCGACAAAAAAAATGCCTTTTAAAATCGCTTTCCTCCCAGGCTGAACTCTCTGTAAAAATTCAGTCCTCGCGGGAAAATATTTATCCTTTTATTTGAAGCCCACTTATCTCACGCTGACATTCGCAGTGGAAGGTGCTATGTCACCCACAAAACTCCTTTGATTTCCTATAAAAATGTAAATCAGCCAATTTTTTTCCCCCAACAACCTTATGTGATGAACAGTATCCGTGCTCAATAATTTTGAAGCCACGCTTTAGTTTCCATTTTATGCAGAAATCCATAACACTGAACCCATTCCTCCCTTTCCTTTCCTGATGTTTCACGCTTGCTCACGCGCCTCCAAACGCAAAGGTCTCTCAATGTTCCTGGGGTACACAGGACCTACGACCTCCTCAGAGGGCAACAGCAACACCATGTCATTCTCCTGAGGGTATAAGAGCCAGTGCTTTCAGGGAAAAAAGAGACGATCTTGAGAACTTGCTCTCAGAGTCAGCCAAGACGGGTAATTTACAAAACCATAATAGATTTGTAATCAGAAATGACACTGGTCCTCCACAAGGAAGATTTCTGGATGCTGCTCTTTGTAAGATCCCGTTTCCATTTGCTTACGACACTGTCACACATCACCTACAGGAGATGAAATGCTCTCTTCTGGGGCCACCATCACAGTGAAAACTTGAAAGAAAAAAGCAAATTTCAGCCCAAGTATTTCAGTTGCTTCTGAAGAGGGAATAAAAACCCTTTATGGTCTTGGTAGGTTTCTAGCAACAGGTCTGCAGGTCCTATATTCAGCTCCAGGAGAAGGAGTTGGAGAGGATCTTTGTGTTGGTGACACATCTCCCATCATCCTCTTGAAGATCCACCTGGATTTCTCTGACCTGGCGATAAATTCACTTTTCCTGCCTTCCTGTCTTCTTTTCCTCGTCATCTCCTGCCTTGGAGGAAGCATCCATTTAGCTGTTCCTTGGGTGGAAGCCACTCCACTTCTTTAATCATCCTTGTGGCCCATCTCTACTTCTCCTAGCCCTTCTCCACCAAGAAACACACGTATTTTGAGTCAAGGAGATGCCAACTGCCCACACCCAGTAAAGCACAAGCCCACAGTGGATGAGGACATGCTGGACCAGGGCTTTCTGGTGTCCTCTCTGCTTCCAGCCTTGGCAGTGTTGCTGCTGCCGGAACACTGATCAGCAGGGCTGGGGTTTCCAGAAACCCTTATGCAGCCAAGCTCTGCAGGGGGGTGGGTGCCCTGCACAGCAATCAGCAGCTCAGCCCACCCTCAGGAGTGATACTGCTCGCTTTCAGTATCGTAGAGTAATAGAATCACAAGGCTGGAAAAGACTCATCGGATCATCGAGTCCAACCATTCCCATCAATCACTAAACCATGTCCCTCAGCACCTCATCCACCCGTCCCTTAAACACCTCCAGGGAAGGTGACTCAACCCCCTCCCTGGGCAGCCTCTGCCAGTGCCCAATGACCCTTTCTGTGAAAAATTTTTCCTAATGTCCAGCCTGAACCTCCCCTGGCGGAGCTTGAGGCCATTCCCTCTCGTCCTGTCCCCTGGCACTTGGGAGAAGAGCCCAGCTCCCTCCTCTCCACAACCTCCTCTCAGGTAGTTGTAGAGAGCAATGAGGTCTCCCCTCAGCCTCCTCTGGTTTGTCACGGAAAAGGGAAGATGCCTGCATCCTGCTGACAGCACACACTGCTCCGGAGACAGGGAACACCAGCTCCTGAGGACGCTGCTCCAGTGAAGGCTGAAGGAGGCTTAACCTGCTGTTGTTGTTCATGGGTTCCTGGGTGCTGTTTGGCCGTGGGGTGCTCAGCTCCGCAGTGGGGTGCGCAGGGGCCGGCATGTCTTGGTTTCTCTGCTGCAGCGCTGGGGTTGGGGCCCCTGACGGCCTCCAGCTCTGCCAGGCCAGCCCTGTGTCTCCAGCCAGGGTTTCGCCCGCTCGCTGGACACGCTCAAAGTTCACGGTGCTATAAATACCCGGGTGCAGCGCTGCCAGCCTCCTCCTGGCCGGGGGGCTGAGAAAACCCAACGGGGTTTCATTGCAATTAACCCTCTGGGTGCGTGACTTTCCTCTACATGGTTTGAAAAAGAGAAATCAGAATCATAGAATAGTTTGGGTTGGAAGGGACCTTCCCTAAGGTGTTTAAGGGACGGGTGGACAAGGTGCTGAGGGGCACGGCTTAGTGATTGATGGGAACGGTTGGACTCGATGATCCGGTGGGTCTCTTCCAACCTGGTGATTCTATGATTCTATGATAAAGATCATAGGTAAATGGTGTGAAATCCAGCTGGAGGCCACTTACAAGTGGGGTTCCCCAGGGCTCAGTGCTGGGTCCAGCCCTGTTCAATGTCTTTATCAATGACCTGGATGAAGGCATCGAGTGCACCCTTAGCGAGTTTGCGGACGACACTAAGCTGGGTGGAAGTGTCGATCTGCTGGAGGGTCGGGAGGCTCTGCAAAGGGATCTGAACAGGCTGGACCGCTGGGCTGAGAGCAATGGCAGGAGGTTTAACAAGGCCAAATGCTGGGTCCTGCACTTGGGGCACAACAACCCTGAGCAGCTACAGACTAGGAGAAGTCTGGCTGGAAAGCTGCCTGGAGGAGAAGGACCTGGGGGTGTTGGTTGACAGCGACTGAACATGAGCCAGCAGTGGCCCAGGTGGCCAAGAAGGCCAATGGCATCTTGGCTTGGATCAGAAACGGCGTGGCCAGCAGGTCCAGGGAGGTTATTCTCCCTCTGGACTCGGCACTGGTGAGACCGCCCCTCACCACAAGCTCTGGAGCGAGTCCAGAGAAGAGCAACGAAGCTGGTGAAGGGGCTGGAGAACAGGCCTTATGAGGAATGGCTGAGAGAGCTGGGGGTGTTTAGCCTGGAGAAGAGGAGGCTGAGGGGAGACCTCATCGCTCTCTACAACTACCTGAAAGGAGGTTGTGGAGAGGAAGGAGCTGGGCTCTTCTCCCAAGTGACAGGGGACAGAACCTCCACCAGGGGAGGTTCAGGCTGGACATTAGGAAAAAAATTTTCACAGAAAGGGTCATTGGGCACTGGCAGAGGCTGCCCAGGGAGGGGGTTGATTCACCTTCCCTGGAGGTGTTTAAGGGACGGGTGGATGAGGTGCTGAGGGACATGGTTTAGTGATTGATGGGAATGGTTGGACTTGATGATCCGGTGGGTCTCTTCCAACCTGGTTATTCTATGATTCTATGATTCTATCTAGTTCCTCCAATTTTAGCTCCTCCAATCTGAAATGTTTCTAAAGCCAGAAGAGTGCAGCAAACTCCTTCTGTGGGCTGATTCCTGCAGGGAATGGCCAGGGATGGGGACTGGGAGCACAGCCTCGCGCCGCACAGACTCACACCCTGGGTCTTGTGCAACCTGGCTGGACTGCACAGCCCCACGCTCTGCACCAGGCAGTCCCACAGCCCAAGACCCCACACACTGTTCCATACAGCCTCATGTCTTGCACCGGGTGGCCCCACAGCCTAAGGTTCTTCTCCCTGTCCCACAGAGCCCCATGTCTTGCACCGGGTGGCCCCACAGCCCAAGGTTCTTCTCCCTGCCCCATACGGCCCCATGCCCTGCACTAGGTGCTCCCACAGCCCAAGATCCCACACCTTGCCCCATATGACCCCACACCCTGCCCCCGGGTGGCCCCACATCCCAGGACCCCCCACCCTACACGCTACGGCCCCGTGTGTCCCTCTGCCGCCCAGCCCACCCGTTGTCTTTGTCCGCATGTGCAAGTCTCGTTCCCAGGTGTAGCCAAGCCAAAGGGCTAAAACGCCTCAAACACCCCAAAGGGCAACAGAGAGGCACTAAATCAGGATGAGCTCTGCCCCGGCTTGGGGACAACCCCAAAATGCAGAGTCCCTGGTGGTGCCAGGTCACTCAAGGCAGAGCACAGTGTGTCATGGGGCATGATGCTCCCTGGGGAGCCAGACATGGGGGTAAACCCCTGCCTCCCACAGTCATACAAAGCCCTTTCCTGCTGCCAAATGTCTTTTTAATCATTTCCCTGCCGCACACCTTGTTGCACTGGGCTGAGCCACTCTCCAAGGAGCTGGTCTTTCTCCTTTACCTGCAGGAGATGGACAGCTTGGAGCTAAGGGCAGAAGACAAACCCTCATGCCAGCTGCAGTGGAGTAGAGATGTCTGGGAAGGCTGCATGTGACTCTGTGGCTCCCACTGAGGTTGGACATAGCTCATGGCCTACAGACAAGCTCAGGACCAAGTGAGGTAGAGGAGGCTGAGGGGAGACCTCATTGCTCTCTACAACTCCCTGAAAGGAGGTTGTGGAGAGGAGGGAGCTGGGCTCTTCTCCCAAGGGACAGGGGACAGGATGAGAGAGAGTGGCCTCAAGCTCCACCAGGGGAGGTTCAGGCTGAATATCAGGAAAAAAATTTTTCACGAAAAGGGTCATGGGGCTCTGGCAGAGGCTGCCCAGGGAGGGGGTTGAGTCACCTTCCCTGGAGGGGTTTAAGGGACGGGTGGACGAGGTGCTGAGGGACATGGTTTAGTGATTGATGGGAATGGTTGGACTCGATGATCCGGTGGGTCTTTTCCAGCCTAGTGATTCTGTGATTCTATGATGCCAGCATGGGTCCTGCCCCACCCTGATGCTGTCCCCATGTTCCTAGCAGTGGCTCTGCTCCCTGTGCCCGTCTGGAACGTTGCTGTCCCAGAGCTGGATCTCCCCAAGCCCCACAGCCACCGTGTGGGACACTGCTGGATTCTGTGCGGCAAAGGAGTGGAGCAGGTGGCACTAGGGGGAGATAAAGGCCGGGACATGCCATGCTCTGAACCTTCGTCATAGAATCACCAGGTTGGAAAAGACCCAGTGGGAGGTGTCCCTGCCCATCCTAAGGGGGTTGGAACTGGATGATCTTTAAGGTCCCTTCCACCCCAAACTATTCCATGATTCCATTCCCACACGTGCTCCCACCACCAAAGCCCAGTCCCCGTGCACGCAGAGCCGGGCTCTTCCCAAGGATCCCACTCGCAGCCGCCTCGTGCCAAGCCTAATGTGGTCCCTTGTCTTAAAGCATCGAGTCCAAAGCATATGCAGGACAGATGGATATGAGGTTTATAAGATAATTAACCATGTTAATGAAGTTCATTTGCATCTAGCTCTTAAATTGCCATAAACTCCGCAAAGCTGGGAAATGAGAACTGCCGCTCGGCACTGCAAAGCAACAAAAATTTAGTTACCAAAAGCAAAATGCTGGTTACCAAGTGAGAGGGAAATTGGTTGCAGCCTGGCTGAGCGAAGCTCTGTGGGTTCCTGCTCCCCAGAGGATCCGGGCACCAGCGGGTGCTTCCGTGGCCACGGTCACGAACCTAAATTGCCTTTATGGGCTTTAGCTGGACTCAGTTGTGATGAGACTGGGGGAACTGGAGAAAAAAATCACTGCTTCAAAGACCAGTTTGGCCTCAGAGGCTGGAGAAAAGCTTTGTGAGACGTACGAGATGAAAGCCCGTCCAAGGTGTGGGGAGCAGGGCTTGAGCACCCTCGCTGCTGTGCTGCACCCAGAGCGGGTCCAGGGCTGGTGCCACCAGCAGGTTCCTCCAGCGAGGCCTTGGAAAGGTCAGAGTGAGGCGGATGGGCATCCTCTTAGGCAGAACTTGAGCTGGGCTGCCAGGCTGAGACCCAGAGGGAGCAGGAGCAGCCCCAGAAAAACAGGGGAGCAGCTGGAGCTTGGGGATCCCCAGGGATCCCCCAGGGAAACCGAGTCAGGAGCTGGCGGAGCCGCTCCTCACCCACCTTCTGCAGCGCTGGATCCAGCCAGGTCTCCATTCACGCTGCTGAGCCCGGCCCAGCACCCAGGAATCTTGAAACACAAAGAAAGAAACCAGGGACACTCGTGCAGAGCTCCCCGCTGCCACGGTGTGACCAGGGAGTGGGATCCCCAGCAGCGCCTACAGATGGGAGAGATGCCAGGGCCACCAGCTTGGCCTCATTGTCCCAGTGCTGCCTATGGACAAATCATAGAATCCCCAGGTTGGAAAAGACCCACCGGATCATCGAGTCCAACCATCTTTCCAGGAACCACCGTGAAACGCATCTCTGAGTGATCTTTAGGTTTTTCTTGTAACCAGAATCCCCCCATAAACTGTACGAACACAGACTGCGCTCTTCCACCCCGCATCACCGCACAATGCGTTCTTGACCATGAACCAAAGCGAAGAAAGAGATGAAACATCACCGTGGGGTTACCTGGGGAGAAGACAGCACAGAACTGAAAACGGCAAGACGGGATTTACTTGAAATACCTTAATAAGATTTATTAAAAAATATCCCTTGGCAGTTGACAATCACCACAATCTACAACAGGAGCCCGTCTGGGTAAAACTGGAGCAGTTTTCGCCTGTGCTGGAAGGCGAACACGCATGCATGGCTTACAGACACTCATCGACACCAGAGCCCTGGGTTGGCATTGAGGAACGCAGTGAAGCGCCGGCTGCACATCCCACCACACATACTTACCTCACCTTGGACACCACCTAAACAGATTGAAAATGTGGGGGAAAACAATAAATCGGCACCTTTGGAGAAACCAGACTCCACAACTCCAGAAGGACAAAACTCTTGGTGTTCTGCAGCCCACAGGGAGAAAAGGGAAAGGTGGACATCCAGTGGGACCCAGACAAAAGCTTATGGCTTGTCAACATGTGAAGAAAAGGGTTTGGTGCTGCAGGACATGATGGTTGCGTGTCTGGTCATCAGCAGGTGGAAGGAGCAGAGTGCCTGGGCACAGATCCAGAGGAAACCTTGAAGTCCTCCAGGTCGCAACCTGACTTTGCACGGGCTCGTGGCTTCGTTAGGGTGTTTCTCCTCAGTGAAACCCAACAAGCACACAACAGGATGCTTAAAGGAGCTCCCGAGGGAGGGATGTGTGTGAGAGAGGCTGAGCCAGAGCCCTGGGCTTTGCTGCTGAGCCACCAGCAGCAATCTAACACCTTCGGCTCTTTCAGGCAGGCAGGTTCAGGTTTTGAAAGCACCAAGGCTCCTCTTCTCAGCCAGCGCTCCCGCTCAGCCCTTTCTTATTCTGGTGACTCCTACTCCAGAATAACAATGCCTCACCCCACTTTCCATGCAGAATAATTTGAACAAGGCACTGGTATTCCAGAATAAACCATCCACACTCTCTGCTAAAGAACAAAACTATTTCAAGTTCATCCCCAGACTTGGCCACAACAAGCTCACTGCGTGAAAAAGCTCTTTGCCGAGACCTCCAGCCGCAGCCGGCACTGAGAATAACACACAGCCCCTTCCCAACACTTCAGAGCTGAATTAAAATGAGGGAAAATGAGGAAGGAGTCGTCTTTTCAACTGGCACTGGGAACACGAAGGTCATTTACTGCCAACCAACACATCAAAGCGCAGCGGGTCTATGTGACAAATTCCTTTCGCATTTCAAATGCCTTCACAATATGCACCTCATCAAAAATTAACTCGGTGGCTTCGCGATTTATCAAAGAAACGTTGGGAAAAGCCAGATCCAAAACAAAGGGATGAAAAAACTTCTCTTCCAAACTATTCTTCTTCGAAACAATGTGCAAAGAGCACAGGACTGCGTTTGAAGTTGTGCTAGAGCCAAAATAAAAAAAAAAAACAAACCAATTTTAAGTTGACATAGTGTATTGTGAGTTACTTTCTTGGCTTTTCTACATCTAAGGTAGTGTGAAATGATCTGCCATACAGTAAAACAGTTTAATACACAATTGATTACAGAGCTGTAGTAATGAGGCGGGGATAATATGCATTTTATCTATGTACATATATAGCTTAATATTTCACAGATACAGGGTTTTTTTTCCCCATTTTGCTTTTGTCAAGGAAGCGCAGGCAGCCAGGAACCCCGTCCCAGCCGAGCCCCGCGGGAGCCGCCCCCAGCGGGTTGTAAACAGGCCAGCGCTCTCTCTGCAAAAAGGGAATGGAGAAGGTAGCAAGAACACGGGCTTCGCCGGGGTGGGAAGAGAAAGAAAAGAGAGATGTCGTAAAGAAACTATTTCCAGCTAACCTGGAGACTTTATGCTTTAATATGCCTTTTTTTGGCCTTCTTTTTATCTGGAAATTGTTCTCAATCAATGTGTCAATTCATAATTCAGGAGCACTTCAATGATGTTGTCAATTAACGCTTTCTGTGCAATGGTTCTGTCCAGCTTCAACAGAACCAACCCCAACCCTGAATCTGAACGCAGCCCAATCCTCTCGGGCAGCGGTGCCGGGAGTTCTAGCGCACAGTTTAATAACCAGCCGCAATTTGCCCACACAAAAACATGAAACGAAGCCAACAGGCCAGGAGGAAGACGTATTCACAAAGGCATCTGACGGCAAGCAGTTTGCTCAGAGCCAGCGGAGCAGGGCTGGCTGCTGCTGCTGCCCCGGCACATCCAGCTCCTTCCCAACTCACCTGGCCTCCCATCACCTACATCCCTGTCTTCTCCACTTTGATACCACAGGACCTAAAGACCCTGGAGTAGGAAAGAGGTATCCAGCCCTCGTTGCTGGCAAAGACAACTTTTTATACTGTCAAAACCACTGTTTGATGTAAAGAAGTTTTGGTTTTTTTTTCAAGCAATACAATGTCTAAAGCCATCACACCAGCCCTGGGGTGTGAGGTGACTCTCCTGAGAGCCCGTCTGCCTGCTCCCGGTTAATTCAATAAGGGTGGCCAAGGTCCTTGTCATCTTTGGATGCTGCTGCTGCCTCCTTGCAAACAGGAGCAGAAAAAACTCCCAAATACCCAGCACAAACTCAAAATGGTGTTTTGTCTTTCAGCAGATGTTTGGGTTTGTTAAGGCTCTTGGCTTTAGAGAGTTTATTATGTTGGAAGTTTAAAGCTGTACTTGCAGTAGGGTGTAACAAGTCTCTGTCTTAGTAGATAGATAGATAGATAGATAGATAGATAGATAGATAGATAGATGGATAGATGAATAGGTAGGTAGATATCTCATATAGCCTCTAGAAGAAACGAAACTGGGGAAGATTATGGCAACTGTGGACTTCTGAGATGTTAAGAGAAACGTCTGATGGTGCCAGTAGGACTGTGCCAGTACCTGCACGGTAGCCAAATCCTGGTTTGGGCAGCGATGTAGAGCAGATCAGTGCAATGAAGCCAACCCCTCCTCTGGACAGATTCTAGGGGCAGGAGCACGATGGAGTTACCCTGCTCGTACTAGAAATAAACCACAAATGGAGCTCTGGTCTCACTCAAATAAAGGCAAAGTTTCAAAGACACTAAAATGGCATTTTCCCTCTGGACAGACCTGCAGATGTAGCACATTCTGCATTCTCCCTGCTCTGAGCTTAGATCTTTCAACAATGACTAAATACAAACCTCTCTTTCAATTCCAAACTAATGGTTAGCCAATGCATTAAGTTAAAATCAAGCAAAGACATGAGTGACTAATGGAGAAAAGAAGGAAAAGCTTGAGAAAGGTGCTTTGCTTTGACTCATTCGAAGCAGGATTGAGAATCAATGCTGAAATAAGGGGTGTGCGAGTGGCAGTGCTGGCACCGCCAGCTCTGACTTACACTGCACATTCCTGCTCATTGCTGTATGACAAACTGGTTCAAGCAGCACCGGTTAGAGCTGAAACTCAGATTTAAGTAACTGTTCTCAGCCCTGACCTTCTCTGCAGTTCTACAGATTCAGTGAACGCTGCCACTTCTGGATGTTAAAATACGTGTTGCTGCAGTGAGTCAGAAAACAGGGAGGGAATGGGACCAACCACGTAAAGGCTAAGGTGCAAGAAGCCAACACAGCGGCCTCAGGGCCTTTCCAGAAGTGTAAAACACGACTGACTGCTTCCTTGACACCAATTCCCGACTCAGACATGCACCCGTGGAACAGCTGCTAAAAATGGTGTTACCCGATGTCTACAAAGGATCTCAGAACTCCTCCCCACAGCACCACTCAAACTGAGCCGCTGTTAAGAAAAAATACATTTTCAGCCTTATTTTATTTTCTACTTAAACCTCTTCAGAGTCTGATGTTTTAAATGAGCCCTAAAAAATGAAGACAACAAGCTCCTGGTGTTCAGTTTTCACTGACAAAACTCCTTTCCATCACTTAAGAGTTCAGAGTGTGGCGTTAAAGCACATTTACAAAACGACCCTATGTTCACCTCCTCCTTTTCTCACCAATTTCAGACCTGGAAGCACATGGCACTGTGCAGAGCATCACATACGTTTGCCCAGCAAGCCAACCCCCCATCACTGCACCGTGTCCCACAGTGTTTGCACAGATCATGCTCTTCCACCACATCAGTTTCCCTTGCAGTTTTGGTATATTTTAGTAGGAAATCACAGAATCATAGAAGAATCTGGGTTGGAAGGGACCTTAAACCCCATCCAGGTCCAACCCCCCTGCCATGGGCAGGGACACCTCCCACTGGATCAGGGGCTCCAAGCCCCATCCAAACTGGCCTTGAACACCTCCAGGGATGGGGCAGCCACAACTTCTCTGGACAACCTGTGCCAAGGCCTCACCAGCCTCTTCACAAAGAAATTCTTCCTTATGCTTAGTCTAAACCTGCCCCTCTCCAGTTTATACCCATTGCCCCTTGTCCTATCACTACAAGCCTTTGTAAACAGACCCTCCCCAGCTTTCTTGTAGCCCCTTCAGGTACTGGAAGGTCACTATAAGGTCTCGTAGCCTTCTCTTCTCCAGGCTGAACAACCCCAACTCTCAGCCTGTCCTTGTACTGGAGGTGCTCCAGCCCTCTGACCATCCTTGTAGTCTCCTCTGGACCCGTTCCAACAGCTCCATCTCCTTCTCATGCTGACGATTCCAGAACTGGACACAATACTCCAAAAACAGTCTGTGGTTTCACAGCTCTTGACAGAAAAGTCTTCAGACCATTGCACCACCCAAACTAGACACTGGACAACTACAGTGTCTGCAGGAATTGGTGTGTGAAGGTTAACATTCCCACCTGTTTCAGAGTGCACTGCAGAACTTTGCCGCTGCCAGTAGGGCAGGATACACTCAGCAACAATCCACACTATTTCAGGGGTCTCCCCTTCAATGTTGCTCCCCTAGAGATCAAGACAAGGACTGATACAGCCTGTATAGGGAACTTAAAAGGAAAAAAAACATTAGAATAAATGACTTCCCTGTCCAAACTGGCATTCCACGTACAGCTGGCCAAGTCTCAGGATTACCTGGAGACCCCAGCTGGGTTTGTGCAGCTGCCAGGTGCTGGGAGATCCCTGCACCTCCACCTCGACTGCTTCTCTCTCCACAGGAAAATCATTCTGTATTTAGAGTCAAACCACTCCTGCAATATCCTTAGCATTTTGGAAAGTCACATCAATAAATTCTGACTGCATTTTTAGCAGTTTTGTAATATTTAACTAAAACAGGCCTGCTGCTTCAGTGAATCCCAACGCTGACAGCAAACACCGGAGTTTATTTCTTACCCTGTTATTCAGGGCAATAAAACTTTTTTGTCCACTTTCGCTGTGATGAAAAATACATTTTTTTCACAGAATTCTTAAATTTAACCACTGGGAGGTGCCTGTTGCTCTTCTGCATCTTCTGTCAAGCGGCTTAACATCAACACAAGGAGAAAGCTGCAGCTGTAACTGGGCAAATGGGCCAAGATACCAAAGCAAACGTACTCTTCCCCTTTACATCAGGAAATAGTGACAAACAGCAGTGACAGGAGCACCCAGAGGTGTGACCTGGCAGCAACAGGGTTTAAACCTCGCTGTGTGGTGCTGAAGATGCAGTTTAGCAAAGGTGAGGAGCAGCGAGGCAAGAACCATTTGCACGTCCCATCCAGACTGAGCAAACAAGAAAAAAAGCAGGAAAGTAGGGAGAAAACAGACACAGCCTTTAAATCCATCACCTTTCCCACCCCCAAAGCTGCACCGTGAAACAGCTGATCTATTATATCCAATCCCAGGAGCTCTCAGCCTTGGGTGATGTTGCAAAACAAAGACATGAAGTTAATAACAGCTCCCCTGCAATGCATTTTTGCTGTATTCAGAATTAAAGTTTCAAAAGCAGGTTAGATTTAGCGATTTTCAAATGCATGAAACCCTAAAAGCTTGGCCCTTTAATCAACAATAAGCTCTTCTTTAGCTAAAAGCCAGAAGGGGCAGAGTGTTTGGTGCGTAGCTCTTTTCGGTTTTGCTCCGGGCACCACCTTTCTGTGTTTTAGCCTTGACATAACAGTATCCAAATATTTATTTCTTTTGTAAAGTCCTTGGGGATTGCACCCTCTCCCCTCTCATTTTGTCATCTTAACGACCCTCCTGCACTTTGTGTTCGGACATACAGGAGCCAAGCCCGGCAGCGGCATCGCTCACAGCGTTCCTGCTTCCTCCAGCAAAGGAGAACAACCTCACATCCTGGGAAATAATGGTGAAATCTGTTCTCTCGAAGTCAAATGCCAGAAAGTAAATCAACAGGAATGCCATTTACTTGTTTTTGAATGAGAAATCTGTCTCACAGACGTAGCTGGGAGAAACCCAAGCATTTTTATGTGTTAGCAGCAGATTAAGACAACACTGCAGTAAATATTCAGCATGTTCCTCATTACTCCACACTCCAGAGTGGCTCTTGCGAGTGAACCATGGCAGAAGGCAATACGAGACTAGCACACACTCAGCAATCTTTTCCCCCCTACCCAGG
The DNA here is from genome assembly GCF_032191515.1 of Phaenicophaeus curvirostris. Classification (NCBI taxonomy): domain Eukaryota; kingdom Metazoa; phylum Chordata; class Aves; order Cuculiformes; family Cuculidae; genus Phaenicophaeus; species Phaenicophaeus curvirostris. Next base: position 14,869,899 of record NC_091407.1, on the reverse strand, counting down.
TAATTTTAAAATCTCCATTAGAACACCCTGAAAATAGGAAGCACAGCAATGCACTGAACCTTCTTGCAAGTACCTGGCCAACTCTGCAACTTTTACACGGTGTTCGAACAGTGCTGGCTCTGACAGAACAAGCACAAACGATATGCTAATGAAACGAACTTTGCTCACGGCCTCCCACAAGCGCACACGTGTCACAGCTGCAGAGAGGAGCTGCACAATACAATTAAAAACGCCTCCAGGATCATTTTTCCAGCACTGGGACAACTTTTCAAGGGCGTAAAGAGAAGGTGTAAAGGTTCAGCTTCCACTGATTTACAAGACAAAATACCTGTCTCCTAGCTCCTTGTGCCTGGGAAAACCTTGCCATCCAAACTACTCATTTAGAGCTTAGCTTCTTAATTCCTTACAATGCTGTATCAAAGAGAAGATTTAAACCTTCCAACAGCAGACCTGCAGTTGTAGTTGCTGCTGTCCTGGGGGCAATAAGCAAGAACAGGTACCACCAGCTACTCAGCCCCTCATTGACTCTTCCCAGCTTCAGAGTTAAGGCAGAGTAATACTGCCAGCAGGTCCCCGAGCAGACAACAGCCCTTGACTTCAGAGTCCACTAATACTTCTGTTCTCACTTTATTTGCTTAGTACCAATGAATAAGAGACCCTGTTATTTACATATTTTTTTTTTATGGTATTCTAATGTTACCAGAAACCAAACACTACTCCTGCAGCACCACATCACAATAGCACAGGCGTTTTATTTACTGTATGGGCTGGAGGATGAGGCTTTTGTATTCATGGAATCATAGAATCAGCAGGTTGGAAGAGACCCACCAAATCATCGAGTCCAACCATTCCCATCAATCACTAAACCATGCCCCTCAGCACCTCATCCACCCATCCCCTAAACACCTCCAGGGAAGGTGCCTCAACCCCCTCCCTGGGCAGCCTCTGACAGTGCCCAATGACCCTTTCCGTGAAAAATTTTTTCCTAATGTCCAGCCTGAACCTCCCCTGGTGGAGGTTGAGGCCATTCCCTCTCGTCCTGTCCCCTGGCACTGGGGAGAAGAGCCCAGCTCCCTCCTCTCCACAACCTCCTTTCAGGTAGTTGGAGAGAGCAATGAGGTCTCCCTTCAGCCTCCTCTTCTCCAGGATAAACACCCCCAGCTCTCTCAGCCATTCCTCATAAGGCCTGTTCTCCAGCCCCCTCACCAGCTTTGTTGCTCTTCTCTGGACTCACTCCAGAGCCTCAACATCCTCCTTGTGGTGAGGGGCCCAGAACTGAACACAGGATTCGAGGAGCGGTCTCACCAGTGCTGAGTACAGAGGGAGAAGAACCTCCCTGGACCTGCTGGTCACACCCTTTCTGATCCAATCCAAGATGCCACTGGCCTTCTTGGCCACCTGGGCCACTGCTGGTTCATATTCAGTTGCTGTCAACCAACACCCCCAGGTCGTTCTCCTCCAGGCAGCTTTCCAGCTAGACTTCTCCTAGTCTGTAACACTGCATAGGGTTGTTGTGCAGTGCATTGCTTGACTACCGCACAGGAGGGTGCTCTGGGTAGTCAAGTACCATCTCCTTGCAGGTTTAACCACACGGTGCAGACCTCTCACGGGGCGCAGGGCTGTTGCTGGTAGAGATTCTGTGATTGTGCAGCATTTCCATCTCAACTGAACTCTGCCATTGCACACAGCTGATCAATGAGAGAGAAATTCAGTCTATAAAGTAGGGAGAAGAGAAAGGGAGACTTTGAGGCTCCGATATAACATTAGAAGGCATGTAAACATTTCTGGACCACAATAACTCCTCCACTGCAAGAAAAGAAATACTGACGCACACTTAACTGAAATAAGAACCCCAAGAATGGTTTCAAGAATACATTCTTCACACGCAAGAGGTATTTGCAGAGTTATACTACCTGAAAGTCAGAAGTCCAATCCACTACAGGGAGAGAGGTGGGTAGAAGGGAACGAGTTTTAATCTACAGAGAAGGGAGGCTGCTGTAAAACTGTGCACGGATAAAAACCTCATATTGTTGCTTGTCCGGAATAGCCTCTGACCATGTCAGATCATCAGTGACAGGGGATGAGCATCCTCTGTTTTTTTGTGTGCTGTAAGATGAACTTTAAATAGCTTTCACATCAAACACTATTTAGATGTGCATAAACTTTTGTGAGTGTGCAGAGTCTTGTTAACTCGCTGAGATCCAGAAATCACACATATTGGCATTTGAGAAAGGCTTCAAGGGCTTGGTGCTGACTGTGGAGTGCGGGTGGGTCTCAAACAGCTGAATGGGAGCTTCACAACGTTCAGGTTTATTACCGAAATGCCAAAAATCACACTGGGAGTAAAAAGAAGTATCGACGTATTCTGACCTCAGTTCAGAAGGAAAGAAAGAATCAAAGCCCACACCAACATGCAGACAGCGCAGCCGTGCGTTCACCAGCTCTCCCCCGACTAATGAAGTTATTCTGGGCATAACAATTATTCCATTTTATTTGGTGTCACAAGGAGTTTGTGGAAGTGGAGTAGTTGAATAATTAATATAATCCAAAGCAGGCCATCAGATGTAAGTGAATGGTGATGGAAGCATGCAGAGGGCAAACTGGCGTAATCTAAGGCCCCCATCCTGCAGTTCCCTCAGTGCAAGCAGGTTCCTGGGCTCCTGCAGGTCTCCGGTCCCAGGGACCCGCACAGAGTCATCTGCAGGACTGGGAAATTATTGTGCTTCTCAGCTCACTAGAAAGGACATTTTTCCCTATTCCTGCTTTCAGTGGCATGCAGGGAGCATGCTGCTCTATTCCCTGCTACAAGAGCACAGTGTAGGGGGAAAAAATCCTGAAGAACATTGTGCAGCACCATTGATTCGGTACAGAGGGAAAGCTGGGGCACTCAGTTTTGTTTGGTGGCTTTGGAAGTTCCACCAGCTTTGAAACAAGTATTGCCTAGGTAACATCCTCACAGTGGTTGGTAGTTCAAAGAGGCCGAAACACCATCTGATTACTCCTATTAAACCAAATAACAATTCATCTCTCCTGGTCCCTTCCACACATGCACACAAAACCCCCCTGAACAAAATAAAAACAGGAATAAAATAAATAAATAAATAAAGGCATTCCCAAAACATTTATTTTGCTTTTCTCTCTCTCTCTCTCCAATCAGACCAGCTTAGAGACACCAACTTCACCTACCTTCGCAAATTCAGCTAGGATACGGAGTAACACGAAACTGCTTTAGACTTGTAAGACCTGAATTGTAACACTTGCATGGTCACTCATCTGCATCTGGAAACCTGTCCTGAGAGCTGGTGAAGTCCGAACCCTTATTCCATTCCCACAGATCAGCAACTCATTGGCTATATGGGAAAGAAGTGTATCCAAAGCACACAATGGCACATTAAGGTTGAAGAAAGCATTGGTAAAGGAGAATAAAACTACAGCAGTTGTTCGGCCTACTCTAACTAAATGTTGAGCCACTGCAGAACTCCTCTTCCAGCCCAACACAAAGTCAAACTGTGTCATCCCCTCGCCAAGACATTCTTTCGTGGTATGTTACTGGCACTTTATGTCAGTCTCATATGGTAGATACATGCACATTTGTCTGTGTGTTTACATACAAAAGGTCTGATAACAGTAAAACATTGTTCAGAGAGATATAAAAAACCGAAGGAGTTGCATTAGCCAAAAAAAGTGTTTTGTGAGAAACAACAATAAAAATGATATAACCACAGCTTTTCTTTTCTTTAAAATTAGATAAATACCCAAAGCTATGATTTCACTTGGGGCCTCTGTACCTTGACAGGGAGTCCAATGGAGTATATCTGAAGGCACTTAATATCCTCTACTCAGCTGTAAGATGGTTGCACAGGGAGCTGGGGAGCTTGGGATGTGGTTTGGGGCATGGAGGAGAGAGATGGATGAATACAAGCCCTGAAGAGCTGTGATCCACACAGCGTCAGGCGCTGAAATGAAAACAAACGTACAACCCAGGTGTTGAGAAGGTCTCTCTTGAAAAAGAAAACTGCCAATTGCAAATGTCTGTGTGTTTCTATTGACAGAGCACTTCATGCAACTCTGACAGTGCATCATACACTCTTAGAAACATTTAGCTTTGTCAGTTCATCAACCTCCTCAGTTCCCGCTTCCTCACAGTCAGTCTTCTCTGCAGCTTTGCCAAATCTGCACCTCTCCTCTGCTCTCCCTGCATCTTTCTGGAGCTTCTTGGTGGAAGGAAGGATGTCCTTGGTTTCCGAGTTATCTGTGCCATGGGCTATCTTATCAGAATTCTGTATAGAAGGCACCAGGTTGGCAATCTCATCTGTTGGAGATCGCCCAATGCTGCCATCCACTTGAACCCGAATGTCTGGAGATATAGACAACTGGTGATGTGGCACGATCCCGTTGTCCATGCATTTTGGGTAAAGGTAGGTCTTCATCTGACCCTTCCCCTTCACATTGACTGTCCCCCTATAGTCAAAGTCATACCCCATCTTGTTTAGGATGCGGTAGCTCTCCTCACTCACCTGTATGCGACACTCGACGCCGGTGGTGTCCATTCTGCTAGCGATGTTCACAGTGTCCCCCCAAATGTCATACAACAGCTTGGTGGTGCCGATGACCCCAGCAGTGAGGGGGCCGTGGTTAAAGCCAATCCTCAGTTTAAAATTGAACCACAGCATGTTGTTGTTGAAGTCATCCACCACTCGCATCATTTCTTTGGCAAATTCAAAAAGGGTCTGCAAATGTCCGTGGGGATGGTTGTTGTCCTGACACTGCGAGGTGTTCAGTCCCGAGGCAGCCATGTAGGTCGCCCCGATGGTTTTGATTTTCTCGATGCTGCTGTAATGCGGTTTGCTCAGCAGCTCATCGAAATCCCCAATCAGTTCGTTCAGGACTCGGTAGCACTCTTTGCCCCCCTCGTAATTCTCTTCATAGAACTCACTGAAGTTCACAATACTCGCGAAGATTACCCCTCCGCTGTCGTGGTTTTTGGAGTAGCTCTGGGAGACCTTCAACTGCTCAGCCACGTGGTACGGAATAATATTCCTCAGCAACCAGTCAGCTTGATCCCTCATGCTCTGAATTTTGGTGCGATGAAGATCAGCCTCCACATCTCCATGGTAGTGGAGGCGGTAACTGACCTCAAACTCTCGATTCAGAAACCAGACCAGAAGGAGCAGAAGGAAGGAAACCAAAATTACTTCCTGACCGATCAGGTCTGCCGGCCTCTTTGTGTCATGCGGCATCGAACTGTTGCATGGACTTTTTCTGGAGCTGAAAGCAGAAGAAAAGGAAGAACATGAAAGGTGCATTTAAAAAATGAGTTAGGTCACTGCCATTGCAGCTCTGTAGTTAGAAATCCTTTCTAGACAAAAGTGTAGGAAATACACACTACATACTAAATTATATGTATTTTGATAGGAATGGTTGGACTCGATGATCCAGTGAGTCTTTTCCAACATTATGATTCCATTATAAAATAGGTTTTGACAATTTTAGCTGTTGTTAAGCATGCTAAAGAATTAATTTCATTCTCCAACTCACTGAGTACTTCCTTAAAGGGGCATCATCAGGTTCAGCAACACAGAAACTGCTCAGCCTTTACCACAGTCGTATTTTAAGGACTTCACCAAGGAAACAGTTACCATTATAGCTACATATATAACTAAAAGTGCTACATGTAAATACATTATGAAAATATTTAATAACACTTGTGTGCATATGTATGTTCAGATTTGTGTGTGTGTGTGTTTGTATCTGTGCGGGTTGGTGGGTAGTTTTGTGGAATTTATCCTCTTTTGTACTCCCTCCAATATTCAGAAACATCTGCTTTATGTACTGTTAGTGTTTTCCCCTTGTCTCCCCATCAAAACCAGCAACCTTCGCAGTGCGCCTTTAACGTTAACACACAAAGATGTTGAGAGAAGATAACCCTGTACAAGACACTTCATGGAACAGGTTGCCCAGGAACGTGGTGGCTGCCCCATCCCTGGAGGTGTTCAAGGCCAGGTTGGATGGGGTCTTGGGCAGTCTGGTCCAGTGGGAGGTGTCCCTGCCCATAGCAGTGGGGTTGGAACTGGATGATCTTCAAGGTCCTCGCCAAACCAAACTCTTCTGTGATTCTACGATATTCAAAACCCGCTTGTCCACCTTCCTGTGCGACCTATTGTAGGTGAACCTGCATCAGCACGGTGGTTGGACTAGATGATCTCTAGAGGTCCTTTCCAATCCTAACCATTCTGTGACTGTAACTGTGTGTCTCCTGTGTGAAGACAGAGAATGTGGAGCTCTGGGTTGACTTCTTTTGTACATTATAACCACCGATGCTTTTTATGGTGGAGACAGAAAGTTTCTTGAAGTGCTGAGATTAAAAAAAGTCCTGTCTGACATAGATCGCATAGTGTTCCAAAGCCTTTTGACAATTTGTCGACTGCCTGGGCAGATTATGAAGCACTGATGGAGCCAAACCACCCTTAGCAAGGAGACATCTGCAGTCTACAATCTCGACTTTCCATAGAGGTGCAAAGACACCAACCTAATCTGAGAAGGCAGCACCTATGGAATCCCGGAAACCAAGGCTAAACCCAGACAGACTGGCATGCAGTGATTTCTGGAATCATTTAACTGCTATATTCCCATATAATCATGCCAAAGCTCAAATTTGATATGAACAGACACATGCTGAAGTTTCTCAAGCTAAGAGATGGTTTGATAAGGGAAAGCATCACATCAACCTTTCTCCTTGGAAGAAAAGGCAATCCGTACCTAGACATCTGTATTTCTCTTACAGAACTACATGAGCAAAAGAGATTACAATTCAAAGCACAACTCAGCAACAGCTCAAGAAGAGACAACTAAATTTGTTTCTGTATTTCTAAGTTCAATGTATCTTTTTATGTCCATGGGGGACACACTTCCACTTCTGAGATCAAAGCAGACACTTCAGCAACTGAGCTATATTACCGACTCGGTTTCTTTTTCACAATGTTCTTTCTCCAATATTTGACTGACAGAAAAGTGAAATGAAGCAAAAATCTCCCAGTTGTGAAACAGATGAACGTGCACAATCTCTGAAAGCATTCCTATGTGCTGTGGTCTTTGTTTATATCCATCAGCTTTTACCATTGCAGGTCTACAGGAGAAAAAGTTTCTCCTACTGCATATTACGTTGGAAATCACTCCCTTTGTTTTCGACCCTAAATATACTTCTCCCAAGGAGAAGTGAAGGTATATTCATGCTCTTGGTTTGATATTAAAAAACCCTAATCCTGTTCCTGTAACTGATGGTGCATTGCTGTACTAAGGTTCCTTCCCGCCTCCCTTACAGCTACTTTTCTCAACAGAATCTCTGCTATGAACCTTTTCATTCTTTTGCTAGGAAGTCAAGCCAGAGACTAAGACAAAGGCTAAGTTATTAGTGCATGGAATGGTAACAATTCTGGAAACACCATCCTTGCTACCTGTTTGCAGGTAGCAGAAAAGCCTCTCTGAATGGCTTATAAAACAAAATGAGGAGAAGATATGCAGAAGAAAAAATAAGGCTGCAGAAGGTGAGGAATGAATCAGCTACTTGGTTAAAGAGCATGATTCGGGTTCTTTTCAGAACAGTTCATTATTTTCCGTTATCTTGTGGGAAGAGATGTGCTAGAGGATCGGAGCAATGACACACTGCTCCTTTGAGAGGATGAGTTTGAACCAGGTAACCTGCCCTAACAGCAAATAAATCCCCGTGGCAGGGATGTTTAAGTCATTAAAGGCTTTTTATTTACAGTTCATTGTACAAAATGCTCCTCAAAGTACTTAAATTCCTCTTATATGAACTATGCAAGCATGACTAATTTTACGTTACACGCAGCAGCTCGTGTTGAAGGCAAGATCTGCCTTTGGAGAACAACCTGCCGCCTCCCGTTCACCACTCCTGCAGCACTGGCATCTGTGAGCTCTCAATCATCTCCTCCAGAGCTGTCCTGACCTTGTTTCCCACGTGGGTGTGCAACCTCAGAGATGTGTGTGCAAGATGAGTGACTCACTTGTAAGCTGACCTGATTTCATTAATAAGGTAATGGGTTAGTATCTCAAAAAAGAAGGTGCGGTATCTTTTCCAGAGCAGGCACTTCTGATCACGATGTGAGTGCTACAAGCTTTAGTGCAGAAAGCCATGATGCCAGCCTGAAAGAGGGAGCAATTACATCTTATTCCTTAGGAAATCAACTTTCTGCACGTTGCAGTGACCACGTTACAGGACCTACAGGACTATAAATCATCTCACACAGTCAGATAGCAACGATGACCTAAGCTTTCCTTTAGAACAAGAATTAAAACACACACACTCCTATAACAGACAGGATCACACCCTCCAAATCCTTTTAAGCTCCACTTTTTATGAAGTGTTGCACCAGAATACTGATTTTTTCATTCCAATTGAAATCTTAAGCCGACAATGTTCCTTTAACTCAAACTGGTGAAGTGCTTCCTGGCACAGACACCTAACTATTAACTTGGCATCTTCATCTGTGTGTTGAATATGGAACGAGTGAGAGTTCAGGAGATAGAATCTCCTTTGGCTTGATCACGTATCATAAAGATAATGGCTTCCCACTTAGAAAGATTTTTGGAAAGCCATTTTGCTTGTAAGCCAGTAAGCTATGTTTGGATTGGGATATCCTGCTATATTTACATAGGATGCACGCCTGTTACATCTTAAAAAAGAATGCAGTGGTGGGACAGCACAAATAGGGAGAATCAAACAGCTGCTTTCGATGAAGAACACAGAGTGGATGTTTATAAACCCCTGCCACCACCAAGCGATTTTTTTCTTCCACCTCAATGGCCTGTTGCTGTTCCTCTGAGCAGTCCCACAGTGGAAATGACACTCCTTGCCTTGAGAAAAGACATGAATGAACACGAGAAATATTGCCCCTTAAAAGATGAGGGTTATGGTTGTATCTCTTTTGGGCTTAAGAATTGGTTTGGCTGGAAAACAAGGCAAGTTCCATATTTTGATTAGTTAAGCATAGTGGGGACAGTCCAGAGACAAAATCTGTGCTGAGGCTTCGCTACCATTATCAGTATCTCTATAATTATCTCAACTCTTGATCAAGAAAAGGCAATAACTTCATTAAAGGCATGCAAAACAAGTTTGCTTGGCCCTCTAAGAACACAGGAAAATCTTTTTTTGCTGACTGGGGTGGGCAAGGAACCTATTTCTTTATTTGAGTGAGAAAGGAACAGCAAAAAAAGTTTGTTAGGATAAGGGAGTTGTAACTTTTAATGAGTCCATCACCAGGAGAAAGAGGGAATTCTGCACAAAACTCTAGAGCTGTGGTATTTGATAATGTACATTAAGAGAGCCCTGAAAAGAGAAGTTGAGTTCTGTAGCAAGTGAATGGTAGAAACAGAAGAGGATGTACTCTCCTCTAACCACCACCACACAGAAGCAGCATGTTAGCTTATAAGTTTGGGAAGCTTCGGATACAGTGGATCTCATCAGAAACAGTTTAAAATCAACTTCCAAAATGTTTGAAGGGCCAGACACTTTGGTCTTGGCCTTATTTGGGATTTAACTAACTAGCTAGGATTTACAAAGCAGGCAGAGCGTGCTCCATGCCGGCTCACAACATCCACACCGTTTGGTCTCTTACCCACTTCTACCTTTATTTGTCCTGAGTTAGAAGTTATAGGATATATTTATGGAAGAAAAATATTTCCATGGAAACAATGCTTGACAGTTAATTTTTGGCCAAATTTCTAATAAATGAAGATGTAGAAATAGTTGCTGAACAGGCCACCAGGTTGCCAATTATTTAAGGCAGAATGAATTATTTATTAGTGATTAGCAGCTGGTCAGGAGCCGGCTAAGCTCTTGTCAGCACTGGGCAAGACATTTGTCATTCTGAGCAACATAAAAGGTTTGGTGCTTTCACAAACCAATAACAAACAACCGAGGAGCCAAACACAGGCTAATCCTAAGCCACTACTTCCAGTCATCTATGTACTTTAATATTTTGTACACTGCTTCTTCAGCAAAGTCAGGTCCCCCCTGTTCTTTTGGCCTTAACTTTCCATTCTGGATGGAGTAAACTAGAATTCTGTGGCAAAAATTAATAAATAAATAAATAAATTTCATGACTCAAAGCCATTCAAGAAGAAAAATCCATGTAAAGAACCAAACAAACCAAAAACACCCAACACTGTAGTAAGTGCTGACTTCTTGGGGAATAAATATCTAACATTAAGGCACAGTTACCATCTCTCTGTTCTTAAAACCCACACATTTTCCAAGCTACCGTAGCATTCATGTGATGACATTTTTTAAGTAGTTTTGTTTTGATACACACTCCCAGGAAAAGCACAATGCTCCGGAATACACATTTGTTCAGACAAATTACTGAGTCAAATAGTCACAGGGTCACTAGTTCAATTCAATGCAACATCACCCCAGTGTTATCCCAAATTTGTAATTAGCACATACTTCTCTAATACCAAATACCAATAAAAACGACTTTAACAATGGCATTGCAAAACTTGCAATAAATGCATGAGAAATTCAACACCAAAATAATCAGAATGAATCTTTAACATGGTTATTTCATAGAATCATAGAAGAGTATGGGTTGGAAGGGACCTTAAAGTCCATCCAGTTCCATCCCCTGACATGGGCAGGGACACCTCCCACTGCATCAGGGGCTCCAAGCCGCATCCAGCCCGGCCTTGAACCCCTCCAGGGATGGGGCAGCCACCACTGCTCTGGGCAACCTGTGCCAGGCCCTCACCACTCTCATCATGAAGAAATTCCTCCTTCTGTCTAGTCTAACTCTGCCCCTCTCCAGTTTATACCCATTGCCCCGTATCCTATCACTACAAGCCTTTTTAAACAGCCCCTCTCCAGCTTTCTTGTACTGGAAGGTCACTCTAAGGTCTCCTTGGAGCCTTCTCTTCTTCAGGCTGAACAACCCCAACTCTCTCAGCCTGTCCTTGTACTGGAGGTGCTCCAGCCCTCTGATCATCTTTGTAGCCTCCTCTGGACTTGTTCCAGGGGCTATGAAGGGTGGGTTTACAAGGCGCTATTAATAACCCAGGAAAAGATTTCTGTTTGTGTGTTTAAAAGTCCGGGGGTTAAAACCTCATGTGCTCTCCGGGATATGATTTGCTGCTCTGCCTAAGCGAGCGCAGGGTGGCAGACAGCACCCAGACGGTCGGTGCCTGTGTGTCTCCCTTCATCCCCGAGGAGGCAGCTGGTTTTGCAGGCAGCTTTTGCAGCTGAAGCTCCTCTACCACTGGGAATTCTCACCTAGGCAGCTGTGGATAGCATCCAACTCAGCACGCTTCTGAATGGGGCAAATCAACCAAGGAAATCAAATAAATAGCTCATGCTATACAGATAACACTTGAAAACCTGCTACTACTAGAAAAACAGATGCTATTTTATACAGTTCTCTCATAGCTCTATTTCCTAGAAATCAAATTCAAAAAGAGAGCAGCATTACACAACTTGGTGACTGCAGCATCAGCTCTCTGATGGTTTTTGGTCATACCCAAGTCATCTGTAAAGGAAACGATGTATACAAGTTGCTTAAACGCAACCCGCTGAATCAATCTGTTGAATTCCCACGTGTATTATTGCAGATGCAAAGTTTTGCAACATACAATTGAGTGAAAATGTTCCTACCCCTAAACATACAGACGGTAATTTCATACACAGCTTACCTGAAGTTCTGTACCAACTCTAGGTGAAAAGTTTCCATGGAGCTGAAATAAAAAAGTGTTGATATCAGAGGGGAAGGTAAAGCATTCTGCCAGAATCCGAGTTAGCATTTTAACCTTTTCTATTCTGCAGACTGTCAGACCAATAACTGCACTGCACACTTGATTATTCAGATAAACTTCATTTGAATGTGACTTATCTGCATTTTTTGCTTGGAAGAAGCAACCACAGTCAGAGAAAGAAGGGCAAACGCCTCTAAAGGGTAACTGATGATAATGCAGTCAAGCTGACTCCTGGAATGAGTAACTGTTAAACAATCCAATCTTACCTTGGAGACATGAAAAAGCAATTTCAGAACTTGGAAAACCAGTTATGTTGGCATCATATCTGATCACACAATACAAAGGTTTTTGAAAAACAAAAAAATGAACCCCAAACACTAAAAAAACCCCAAGAAATACAGAACTTGTTTTTGAAAACGCCATCGCAGAAAATAAATGAGCAGATCAAGCAATTTTTGTGTTTACTTGCACCACAGTTTCTCTCAGGCATCACATCTCTCAGGATTAGTTACTTCTGGAAAAAGATGTAAAGCAATCTGCAGAATGGATCTGCCTGTGATGCACACAAAGCTGTAATAACCACTGTGACAAAAATATTATCCAGACTAATGGGAAAAGACCACCAAAAAGTTACTATTAACAAATAAAAGTTATGGGGCTCGCTAATTCAACCTGTATTGTTCATGATCGATTCTATAAATCACGTTTTCAGCTCTGCAGTTGAACAGCTCTGTCTATCACTTTAAATATGCATTTTTAAAAGTTGAAATAACAACATATTCCATGATTTCTGTACTTTGCCCATTCACAGTCACTGCTTTCGAAACCACAGGTGAAAACATGCTGTCCTTAGCAAAATTTCTTAAGAGAATGTTTCTTTAACATTCATACCATCCCTTCAGTAGTCAGCAAAAGCTGATGTTATGAACTGATATAACAGCGAGGTCGCCTCTCTGCTTGGAAGCAGCCTGTCCCAGTCCCTTAAAAACACTGAAGTACAGAGAAACCCCCAAGTTTTGTGCCTTTCTACACAAAATCTTAGCACCAAGCTTATGCACAAGCTGCTTTAGCAATCACACATATCATTTGTTCTAAAATGTTGGTTTTGAATAAGGAATCAGGAGTTACAATTATGGCACCAGACCTTCTGACTTTCTTCTGTGACAAAACGCCTTCGAGACAGACGCAGAGAGGTCTGTTCAGGCCATCACTCACGGGCATGTCAATCACTGTGGGCCCTTTTTCATGCTTTGGCTTCACTGCCTGCCTTTGTACGAAGACTTTTGGCACTAGAAATAGACTTTATTATGCTATTTTAAAAGGCTGCCATGAACCAGCATCTGCTTATGCCACGGTAGCTCCACGCAGACATGGCAGCAAGCCTGGGGAGTCAAGAAATAGCATCAAAGCTTCACCAACTACCCTAAGAAACCAAACCTAGGGCTGGCTTCTCGGTGAAGCTGGTGGTCAGACACTGAAAGCATCAGTGTTACAAGGGAAAAAGCCAACAGGTGGAGAGTCAGCTTTCTTACTCGGAGAGGGTGAATTCATGTGTTGGAGGAGAGACAGAGGCTGGGTTAAATTAGATCAAATGAAAAGAAACTACTGAAGATACTTGAAGAGGGGATTAAAGCTAAATACACAAAACGTGTATCTGCAAACTCTTTTTGGTTTGTTCGGGACTTTTTCATGTTTTTCACCATATGATTCAGCAGGGCAAGTTGAAGAAGGTTAAGAGGAAGGGCTTTTGATAGGAAACTAGAACAATCTAGCATAAGCAAGCCTAGCGAAGTCCAAGCCAAGGTAAGAGTGCCAAAGGCCAGGGTATTTCTTCAGCCACTGAGAACTACAAGTTCATTATAACATTTTGACAACAGGAGTGGATGGCTGGAAAGACTCTCTTGACAAGAAAATAGGAGAATACTGCAAACAAATTCTCTTATGGGGAAGATGGCTTATCAAAGAAAAAACTGAGAAATCTTAAGGCTACTGCACAGAAATCACATTAACTTCATTCCCCTGGTTACTGCCTTGCAGGGTCTTCTGGAAAGGCAGGGAAGTGAGAAAGGAAACAGGGTATCAGGATACTATTAAATCTAAATGCAGGCCTTCCACAGTGGAGAACTCCTCAAGAAGGGTGGTGCAAGAAAGATACATGCTTTGTAAGGCAAAAAAAAAAAAATCTAGAGGGGCATGGGTGAACAACTGGGCTCTTCAGCACCACCGACAGCCTCAGAAATTTCTTAATAAAATAGAGTTTCAAACAAATGGTGAGAGGCAATTCAACAGGTCTGATAAGCGTGCCCTAGAAACACATCAATTGAGGATAGAATGTAATTTCAAGACAGATCACAGATATTGTCCTGAAATCTTTTAAAAAAAAAAGGCAGACAGCTTCCCAGATCAAATTATTCAACTTGAGATGCAGACAGTAAAATCCCACACACTAGATTCTCACTTTGCTGGTGGAGAAACCAAAGGTGTTCATCTAAACCACAGTCTATGAGTGCTAAAGCATGATGCTCACCTGTCTGGACACAAGGAGACGTAGAGCAGAATGAGCAGCACTGCTCCCACCACGGTGGCCAGCAGAGATCTCATCCAGGAGCTAAGCTGGCAGAAGTTACAGTACTGCACAATGGTGATCAGAATGGCACAACACATAAACATGGTGTACTGCAACAGAGAGAGAGAGCGCGCATTAGCTTCTGTCTGCTGACTGGAGCCCTTCTGCATAAAAACACCTGTGTAAATTAAAGAATGTGTGATATAGAATCATAGACTAGCTTGGGTTGGAAGGGACCTTAAAGATTATCCCGTTCCAAGCCCCCTGCCATGGGCAGGGACACCTCCTGCTGGATCAGGGGCTCTAAGCCCCATCCAACCTGGCCTTGAACACCTCCAGGGACAGGGCATATGAAAGAGAAGGGTCTGATCTTGTTTTATATCGACAGCAAGCAGTCCCTCACAGTGTCTGCATCAGGAGACAGCACTTGGATACAGAGATCTGCCCTTCAAAGAGCAAGAAAACCTTTAGCCCAGGTAGTTTGTCACAATTTTTCCCTAAATGGAGGGTTGCGTTACTGCATTACACAACTGTTATTTCAGTAACTTTCAAGATCTTCAGCTTACCTTTCCAAAAAGCTCAGTGCCTCTTCTTATTAAAATAAAAAAAAGAAACAAGAAAAGGAATAAAAGATAAACATTGACGGTAACCTCCCCCCATTTGCTGGGGTTTTAGACCCTGTAATCCACTGCACTGAAAATGTAGAACACATTCGTGTTGGAAAACTGCACCCAACTGCCCACCTTCAAAAACCCTACTTAGAGGACATTATCTGGCCAGCAGCAAGTGAATTCAAATAAGAAAAAAATATGTTTGGATAACAAAAGGCAGGTATCAGTCACTGTCAGCTGATGTTTGGCAACACCTTCACTTGGCTGATTTGAAAAGACAATTTTAGATTTTGTGCTCCAAATGCCCTATCTCAAAAATCTTTCCCTTTCTACACCTCTACCAGAGAAAGAGAAGGAACGGCAGGATGGAAACAATGCCCAGAATGTCTTCATTTCCCTCAGATATGACCATACAGTGGTCAAACCCCTCAAGCTGATGCACAAATTTTGGGTTATCAAGAAAATTCATGGCCATCCAAGCTAAAACAGAGACTCCACAACAGCATTATGGAGTTTTCTTTTAGCTATATACTGTATTTTACAGTATCAAAAGATCATTCTCTCCCTCTCACATTTTAGATCTCCTTTACAGCTGAAGTGCCGAGACTGCAGATTATCAATACTGTAGCCTAACAAATAAGCACGGGATTCAGAAGCAGACACAGCGTATGGCGAAAAAAATCCCTTACCTAATTTACCATTTTTAAACCACAAGCACAGTTGTTGTTTCTTTAAATGACTCAAAAAATAGATAAAAGGAATTTCAGAAGTGTCCATAAAAAAACCCATAATCTAAACTTACTTTTTCCCACCCTATTTCAGGTCTCCTAAAGTGGCAGAGCACTGGTTCTCACTCCAAGTGATGCCCCAGCATGAAGCCAGCCTATAGAGGGTCAGGAAACGCTGTGTTTTACTATGTACGCATGGCTTTGGAAAGTTTTTTTTTAATTATTGTTGGTTTTGTTAATTTTCATTTTAATTATTTTATATCCAGGGAAGGTATAAAATGCTATGAATAAAAAAAAACTTTGCAAAACCATGTCATAGTAAAATATGACACTTACCTGACCCTCTATAGATTGGCTCCATTTCCTAGAGCTCCATGACTGCTGAAACACTGAGAATAAGATGAGTTGGGACATCTCTTGGAGAGTGAGCCAACAGCCCCACGACTCTGGAGGACCTGCAAGAGGAAAGAAAGCAAAGTTCATTCTCAGTTTGGTGATGAACTCTTTGACAACCAGGTCTGAACAGGGACTGAGAATACACCAATAAAATGGTTCTAGCAATATTATTCTTAAACATTTGGAGAGATGATCAAGAATGGCCATGAATGGGATGCTGAAAAAACCAGTTGATGGATTTGAAGGTTTTGGCCCCTTCAGTGTAAGGAAAACTTTCTTACAATTAGTAGACTAGTAGTCATGAGGGAGGAGGACCATCAGTAAACTGGGGGAAAAAATTACAGCTTAAAAATAGTTAACTAAAATTCACAAGAGGTAAAAACTGCAGAATGATTTCAAACATGGGATGTGAAAGAATATCCAATACATTGTTATTCTGACAACCATGGAATGAGGTATTTTTAAATCAGAAGGACCATAAAATGGCTGATCCAAACGTTCCCATGGAACAAACCCTTCCAATGACCAGTAAGAAGCTGTCATAGGAAGAATGAAGAGGATCTGGTTGTTACCTACGCCCAGGGCCCTGAAATAGTGACAGATTTGTGCAACAGAATTCCCTGAAGATCCTGGAAAAGAAGGATCATACACCATGCTACCTAAGACACTTGCAGAGAAACAGACTTTTGTCTCCGGTTTCAAATCTCTTTATTCATAATCAGTTTTTAAGCACAGATTTTATCAACAATCAGCCTTTAAATTAAACTAGTCTCCCTCCTCAATACTTAACTCCTTGCTTCCATCTTTCTGAATGTTTTTTAGCGAAGGAGACACCAAATACCCCGTGGACCTTTCTGTGACTGGGCTAAACATGCCCATTTCTTTCTGTTACAGCTCTTGCATTTTTTTAACCATTCCCACAGACCCTGCAGGGTATTTATTTCCATGTACTGTGAGCCCTCTCCTTTGAGCTTCTTCATCTGACCCTGAAAGTAAAAAATATCCATTGCTAATATTGTTCTCGCTACCGAGATGCATTGATGTGCACGCAGCGTTTTTAAGTGTACACAGCATCTCTGATGAGGAACTCTAAATCAAAATGGAATTGGAGGAACTTCACGATGAGAGTGCAGAGGCCCTGGAACAGGTTGCCCAGAGCAGTGGTGACACCCCATCTCTGGAGGTGTTCAAGGCCAGGTTAGATGGGGCTTTGAGCCCCTGATCCAGTGGGAGGTGTCCCTGCTCATCACAGTGGGTAGAAATTTATGGGCTTCAATGTCCCTTCTAACCCAAACTATTCATGATTCTCTATGATTCTAAATCCAGGATGAATGCAATGAAAAGCCTGAGAACCCCACTTGCACTAACCAGAATAAACACCTGCAAAAGTGTTCGGTCAAAGGGAAAAAAAGCATGCATGTATGGAGGCATTTAGAGGTATTCCTCTCCTTGTTTGTATGAGAGTTCTCAAATAAGCAAGTGACTGTATTTACTACCAAGCTTGGCATTTCATCACACGCAAAATCCCTGTCCCTCCAAGAGATCTGTATCAAACAGATATAAAGTGCGAGGGAGGTGAAGGAAGACAGCAGGCAAGCAACAAGCTTCGTTAGATCCAAACCGTCAGCTTATGAAACAGAGTTCGACAACTTACGTGTATATTTGTTTCAAAATCAGAGGTGAAGTGTGAAAAAACTGCAAGAGCTGGGAGAGAAACCAGGATTGCACCAAAGAAATGTCGAGGCAGCCAGCCAGATATCACCTCCAGGAGACGCTTGGTGCAAGTCATCACCTCCTCCAGAAAGAACGCCATTCTGGAACAAATGAAATCACATATCCAGGCATTAATTTCAGCACATCACTTCATGTATTTAATTTATCTGTAATATTATAACTTCAAATCCTTCGTGTCAGCTATGTGAGCAATCACAGCCCACTACGTGCCACAGCGCCTGCGGGTGATCTTGGGAAATAATCCACCTTTGCTGAAAGACGGATGGTTGTTAGCTCCGGGAAGGGCTGTGAGCAAAGGGAAGTGGGATGGTGGGCTTTGGGAAAACAAACTGAACCCCCAATTTCACTTCCTTAGAAGGTAAGCATAGGAAAGATTTCTCTTCATTCATAGTTATTTAGCCTTAAAGCAGGTGGGGAGAGGGGGTAAAGCTTTGACAAGTTAAAAGAAAATGACTTAAAATAACCCTAGGAACATTTGTGTGCCCTGCTGACAGATCAGTCACACAGAGGCCGTGCAAACCCACGCCATCTTAATATTATACTGCAATCAAAACCAGTTCTCCCAGTTACAACCACCCTAACAGAATTCCTGGCTGCAATCAGACTCTGTTCCCTCTTAGGGAAGGGGAAGAGAAGCGTGGGCTGTGAGCTGGCAGCCTGGCAGGGCCCAAGGAGCAGTTGGGATGAGCCCTGCGGAGGCCAGCTGGCAGCAGCCCCGCTCCTCCACTCGCCTGCCGGTACCTATCACAGCAACCCAGTTGGCTCCGCACAAGGCAGGCTGGAAGGAATGGTTCTTGCCTCGAGCTGCCCAAAAACAACGGCCCAAACCTGTGAAGCGCTGAAGGAGCCAACTGGAAGAGCTCTGGAGAGCAGCTGAACAGAGAGACTTCTTATCAGAGAGCATTTGCAATTGTTCAAATCAATAAAGAAAGGAAAAAGGATGCTTAATACTCAAGGACGCTGCACGGAAAACTATTATTTATCTACAGAAGCAAGTCCTCGGGGTAACTTCGCTCTTAACACTCAAAACCACCAGTCACTCCATAAAAACTGCAACTGACAGTCAAGTGATGTGATTGAGAGCAGCCCTGTGGAGAAGGACTTGAGGGTGCTGATTGACAAGAAGCTCGACGTGAGCTGGCGGTGTGTGCTCACAGCCCAGAAACCAACCGTGTCCTGGGCTGCATCAAAAGAAGTGTGGCCAGCAGGACAAGGGAGGAGATTCTGCCCTTCTCTTCCTCTCTTGTGAGACCTCATCTGGAGTATTGTGTCCAGTTCTGGAATCCTTAGCATAAGAAGGAGATGGAGCTGTTGGAACGGGTCCAGAGGAGGCTACAAGGATGATCTGAGGGCTGGAGCACCTTCCGTATGAGTACAGGCTGAGAGAGTTTGGCTTGTGCAACCTGGAGAAGAGAAGGCTCCGAGGAGATCTTATAGCCAACTTCCAGTGCCCGGAGGGGCTACAAGAAAGCTGGAGAGGGACTGTTTACAAAGGTTTGTGGTGATAGGATGAGGGGCAGTGGGTATTAACTGGAGAGGGACAGATTTAGACTGGACATAACAAGGAATTTCTTCACGATGAGAGTGATGAGGCTCTGGCCTAGGTTGCCCAGAGCAGTGGTAGCTGCCCCATCCCTGGAGGGGTTCAAGGCCAGGTTGGATGGGCCTTGGGCAGCCTGATCCAGTGGGAGGTGTCCCTGCCGATGGCGGGGGGGTTGGAACTCGATAAATTCAAGCAGGATAAATTCAAAGTTCTTAGTGTGAACTTGAGACTTATTTCACACCTTTGAATATGTTTTGTTTAGGAATGTTAATACCCTGATGTAGACTTCCGTGAATTTTGTGACCACAGGCATTTATTTTTTGATGCTTCGAGAGCTCTTCTCTTATTTAACATATTAAAATCTGGAAATTATACTTAAATGCATAGAAAAAAGATCAGTCTGGGTTAAGGGGCTGAAGGTGCTGTGATGCAGCAGGGCCCCACGAGAGGGTGCTCACAGATCTGTTAGTCCCTACTTTAATGGACTCCCATTTACACCAAAAATTATAGCTATACTCCTCATAAAAAAGAACTTCTAACCACGCACAGAAATTAATAACAGGTAGAGAAGGCAAAATGAAATAATAATAAGAAAGCTCTGTAGAGGAAAAGCTGGGTTTTCTGAAGCGTTACGTCCTATCCTGATGTTGCCTCCAACATCACTGACAGATCTATCCCCGTCTCCAGCAGGAGCCAAGTTCACCCGGTATCGAGTACTTCTGAAAATGCCACCCAAGTTCATGGCTCTAAAAATAAAGCTCAATTCTCCCAAAGCCTGCAAATTAGCATTAACATTTACAAGGCTGAACTGTGAGAAGGGACACTGAGCTGGGCTCCAGGGCAGAGCCTGGTGGCATCGCATCCCGATGGCTCTCCTGGGCGCAGAGACAGAGCAGGCAGACTCTTCAAAGCCAGCTCTGCCCACACGCAGTGGCATCTTCCATGTAAACTGGCACAGAAACCAGTCCTGTGGCACGTAAACCCAGTGCAGCTCATGTCTCTCACCCCAGCCCACACACCAGGGACTCCATGGTGCAGAAAGCTTCTTTGATTTTATTTTTTTGCCAAGTCTCCATGCCAGGACAAATTCTTGTGGGTACTATAGCAACAAATCCATCAGCGAACCCTATCGGTTAATCCCGCGATGAGGACACTTCTTTATTTAGTCAGCTGCATGTTTCAAAAAAGCCAGTGCAAATTCCAGGACAATGCCACGTTTCTCCTGATAATGTTTACCTTCTTGCATCGATTTTTGGTTTTTAGGTCCAGTATTTATCGCAATGCTCTGGAATTAAAATGACTGAAATCTCATCCTTCCCCAACGAGTGGAAACCTGTGAATGCAGCACAGCCTCCCATCACAGGGAGTTAGACGTGGTGCTCGGGGACGTGGTTTAGTGGCAGATGGGAATGGCTGGTCTCAATGATCCAAGAAGTCTTTTCCAACCTGGTGATTCTAAATCCAGCCAAAAGTGCTGCAGACAGACTGCGCAGCTCCAGGACAGCACCAGTCAATAACGCAGTGTCAGGGGGCAGCTCAATAGGGCTTAAGCACTAAAGTATCTGAGATGCTTGCACAAGCTGGAGTTCAAATTAGTAACTTTGACATAAATGATTAATGGCTAATGGAGAATGTTACCATCATTTCTGTATTTACTGGCAGTTTAAAATCAATTCCCACAGTTCAAAACAAAAGCTTTTGGCACAGCAGCAATTTGGTGGGATATTAAATACCAAAGTCACAGATGTTAGGAATAAATAAAGGCAAACAGAATGCATTGTTTTCCTTTGCATCAATACTCTATCAGTCATGTCGTTAACAGAACCGGTTCATTAAGCTCTAGCTGCAGAAAACTATTTCTGGTCCTGGTCATCAATGATCCAAGTGGTTGGCCACAGGGTCTAAGCTGTGAACAGACCATGGGTGAAGGTGAAGAACCAGGCAAAGGGCAGTTGTACTTATCAGACAACAGCAGCTTCCCACTCTGCTATTCTGACTGTACTCGCTCGCTTTCTTCACCCAGAAAATACTGTTCTGCCCTCTGGAAAGGTATTTCTGAATTCCTGAAGCAACTTGTCAAGTCCTCCCACCTCACTCTTTTGAACAGGGTTGAATGTCCACTATTCTGGCCTCCTCTCTTCACTCAGCAGTCTTCACTGAAGGTTGTGAGCAAAAGCAACACATTCTTTTAAAACAAACACGTTCTTAGCAACTTTTACTCGAGAGCAAGAATTAGATCTCCAAAGTACGTAGTTAACAAAAAACCTGTTTGTTCAGCTAAAATAGCAGGCAGATATCTTTTACCTGTATTCCTGCAGAAGCACTCCTCAGAACCTTAAGTGAAATCTCACACTGTTCTGTGTTCAATGACATTTCCCAAGGTATTTTTATAAAATAGCAGAAGTTTAGTACCTCTTTCACTTCAACAGGACTCATGAAAGTCAAAGTAGGCACTTTTCAAGTGGGCAGAAAGACATCTTTGCACTGCACTTACAGAACAGGAGATGAAATCTTTCACATGCTTAAAAATGAAGCACCAGTTTTTGATGGCAGCTTTATACAATTAATTTTGGAGTGGCACTTGCGATAACAGTGGGATCCTCATCCAGAGATACTCCAATTATTTATTATCAGACACTTCAGAGGAATCAAAACATCCTTCTCCCTTGCAAGCCTTGCTCTATGAAGACTTCTGCTTCTCTAGAACTTCAAAGTTTTAACTTTTTTCTCATTGTACTGGCAGTGATAGCACTCTCCTCTCCCGCTCCTTCTGCTGGACTAAAGATCTCAGCCACATGAGCTGTAGCGGCTACTTCCTCAGCTGAGTCCTGGATTCAATTAAAAATCAGACTTATTTAGCAGGGTGTTTCGCATCACGATAATGAAAATACAATGAGAAACTTAGGCAAGAATTTTCTGGTCCTAAGATAATCCCCTTTCCTGAAATTCTGGGACTGTGCCCAGCATTGTAGTCCAATCTCCTCCTGTCAGATATCTTGGTGGCATTCTGTGATTGTCATTTGGGGTGACATTTCTGCACAGGAAGCTCTGCACTGTTTCTGTGCAGAGCGAGTGGCCGGAGCGAGTAGGTCCTGCTTGGAAGAGGATTTGAAGGGGAAGAAGACGATTTTGTTGTTTCTGCTGAAAGGAACTGTGCAGAAGCGTGCGACTCAGGCTGGGGAGACCAGAATGGCCCAAAAGCGTATTTTATGTATTTACTATAATGTAAGGACATATTATAATTTCAACACACACACACAGAGCCCCATCCAAGCTAAACCAAATACCTCTTCCTACAATATTCCCCCCATATACACCACTGCCGTTACATTTAAAACTGAAACCCTACCAGAAAGCTTCTGAGGTTTTTCACCTACAAAGACCACTCTTTTTTTTGGTGTATAATATGAGGTTGTCTTCAAGAAGGTACCCTGGGTAAGATCTGCTCAGATCTGAGATGTTCCTGTTTTGTACTTTAAGAGCTTCACTGAAGAGTTACTTTAAATGTAGTGATCGGAGCTAAGCCAAATACAAATTACATCTCATTAGCAGAGCAAAGTGAGCCCATGGTAGCAAGTTCCTTGGAACCAATTGCTTGTAACTGTGGAGAAATACAGAGGGATTTGCAGGCACTTTCCTCCTACCAAAAGAAAGGACCAACACAACTCTTGCTCCCACAACAGCTCCAGTAGCAAGGGATATCTGGTGAGTTGATTCCTGCATCCCTACTCCTCAGCTGCCAGTTTGACAGAGGGCAGGAAAGGGCAGCAACCACTTATCTGATCCAGCGATTCCCATTTCCAAACTAGCCAGGGGTCTCCAGATTCTCAGTTACGTGACCCCTGAGAGGGAGGTGTCCCTGCCCATAGCAGGGGGGTTGGAACTGGATGGGCTTTAAGGTCCCTTCCAACCCAAATTATTCTATGATTCTCTGATTATTGGGTCTGTCTTCAGGGTTAATAAAAGGTTACACATGGCATCTGTATAAATCAGACAACACATCCAGGAGAGCACGAGCTTTACCGAGTGCATCCACAACTGCAGCATTTAAGGATTCAGAGACTTGAGATTCTTCACTGCTAGCTCTTCAGAGACAGAGTTGGGGCTGGCAGCACTGACCACAACCCCCTTCTGCAAGCAGCAGCTGACTGTCACACAGCTCAGGACCCGGGGGAAACACTGAACTCCAATTATGCATCAAACAGAGAAAACACAAACTATTTAAATACTGAAACCCATGAGACGTGAAACAGAGATTGTTAAGAAAACTAATTCTGGACAGACACGATGCAACTCTGGCAATTTATTATGGGTTTGGTTTTTTTTTGAGAAAAGGGCTGCTTTTTGCATTTCTGACAAGAAAATATTAGAAAACCGAAATAATCATAGAATCATAGAATCACCAGGTTGGAAGAGACCCTCCGGATCATCGAGTCCAACCATTCCCATCAATCACTAAACCATGTCCCTTAGCACCTTATCCACCCGTCCCTTAAACCCCTCCAGGGAAGGTGACTCAACCCCCTCCCTGGGCAGCCTCTGCCAGTGCCCAATGACCCTTTCTGTGAAAAACTTTTTCCTAATGTCCAGCCTAACACCAGAAAGGCATTCTTTTACCTAGGAATTTAGAATCATAGAATCACTAGGATGGAAAAGACCTCTTAGATCATTCAGTCCAACCATTTCTATTTAAAGGCAGTGGGGACAGAGAGAAGTTCTCTGTTTGAATTCCCTCACCCTGATGGTCGTGTGAGGGGAGAAGATATCCTATCCAGTTGTGCGTAGCATCCGAAGGAACAATAAGCACCAGGAGGCATGGCTCCCTGATTCCTGTCAGTCACCTTTCTCTCCATCAGTTTCTGTAGCCCAAGACCTGCCACAAGCTTCCTTGGCTTCACTAACACCGTTCTCCGAATATTACAGACTGTCCAGGTGAGTTCTTGGGCTGCTGTTAAACAAAACACTCCCAAGCCAGACACCATTCCAGTTCTCACTGCTATTTCCAGACCGTGTTATGCTTTATTTACCTGATGGAGATGATGAGGGACAGCACCTCTAGCAGGATGGCAATGACGAACACCACAACTGCTGCGGGAGGTGGAGGGGATGCCACCATCCCGTGTTTCAGGAAACAGGTGACAGAGAGTATGAGGAAGACTGTGGTGGAGAGGAACACGTCCAGGAGCGAGCTGAAGGTAGCGCTGGCAAAGGTCTTCACTGGAGCATTCTTAATAACCTGCGCAGAATACAGGGATTGAGGGAAAGGATGAAAACTAATAAATTCTCTTTTGCTAACTTCAACTGCTTCATGAACAGCAGCTCACAAAACTAAATAAAAGGATACAGAACTTTTGCTACTTCAATACTACAACGTAAGTGCTGTTTTGAAACAAGAAACAGCAGAGGCAGTTCAACAGCAATCACAGTTCCCTGAGAATGTGCCAGAAGAGCAGCAGCAGCACAGCCCGTGGGGCTGGGGTGATTCTTACAGAATATTATGGTACAGAAATAAACCATATGAGAATCGCCTATTCAATGCAAAGAAACAAATCCCATAATTACTAGCAGATAAAGCTGTAAGAAGTTTTATTCAAGGATTTTCATTTAAAGTAATAATAGATTTCATAATAAACCTTCTAGCTCCAATAGTTCTTTAAGAAAACCGTCCAAACACCACTCAGTGGAAACAGCTACTTGCCTGTGGGCAGAGTTCACATTTCCCTTTCAGACTAGACCGAAAGCAGCAATCAGGACACTATGTAATCTGAATTGATCAGAGCCCAGGACACCAAGTTCTGTTCTCCTGTAACCCCTCACCACGCACTCCCATCCCGTCCTGTCCTGGCCCCAGTGCTCGTGCAGCTGTGCTGTGTGCTGCTTTGGCCAGTCCAGCTGAGAACTAGATCATCAGCTCCACATCCTGGCTTACTCAGATGAGCCCAGTTTTATGAGTGTTCCTGTCTGCCTAAGAGAGCACAGAAAACAAGCTCCAAAGAAAAACAAAAAGTACGGTACCCATATCACCTAGAAGCACCCAGTTTAAATACCACAGTCTTGCGCTCCGGTTTAATGTGGGAATTTCTTCTGCTCCTTAGAACACTATTAGACTCTGGTTTAAAATGGGAATTTCTTCTGTTCCTTACAACATTATTGGCAATCAGCAATATCAGGAGATGAACTTCCTCCTCATTTGTACCTCTCTGCAAACTAATATATTCAGTTAGCATCATCCAGTGTCCAAATTACCTTTCAATCTGAGCTGTAGCAGAATGCTGTTAGTCCACAGAGAAAGTCACATAAATTGAATTAAGGAAAGCAGCAGTGTATCCTACAGTGACAGCGTTAAGGATGCCCTAACAGTGTTAAGTAGTGCCTTAATTTCCAAACAAGAACAGGTTAAGCGAGCTCTTGGGAAGCAGAGCCACTTACAGGGAACGATCACAAAGTGAACACGCAGCTGGCACCATGTAATTAGAGGTGAACTCAGTGGTGCTGGAAGTTACTTTCAGCAGCAGCTAACTGCAAGGCAATTAAATAACCGGTGATGCTGACAAATCACTTCACTCTCCCAAGAGAAGATTGTTGTTGTTTTGCACCAGTCCTATGCTAATGTTAAGGTTTTAACAGGTCTGGCACCAGTGCTGCAGTTACTATTACAGAGTGAAGATTCCCATTTCCAGGGAGGTTCATGTAATAATTTTCAAATTAATAATTTGCCACTGACAAAATGGACAGACCATATTCCTACTCCTTCTCTGCATTTCCTTCGTATCCCCAGTAACAGGGCAATTTGTATATGCTTGACTGTCACTGCGTCGCTTCTCTTTCCAATCTTTCCACTGAAAGGAACTAGGTTTACTATTTTCCGTATAGTTTGTGCAAATTTTGCAGGCTGTATCTCACAGGAAGTTTCTACCTGTGGTTGCTACATGAGATTTACTCAGAGAGATACCACTGGAATACAGGGCTGTAGGATGAGTACAGAATTCCTGAACAAAGTGAACTGCAACACAGATATTTTTTGTTAACAAAGGGAAGTATAAGATCTCATTTGGAAGGAGAATGTGACAGCGCTGTTGAAGAGAGGAAGCAGCCCATAAACAGAAAGCAACAAGCAGCACAAGCAGAAATCCTACCTGCTCTTGGATCTAGGGCATACCAGGAAGAAAAGAAATCAACACCTACACTTATCAGGATGCAGTTCTGCCAGATGGATGACTCAAACTCACGGCTCAACCCTACTGGAAGGGAAGGGTCCAGTCTCCCAGCTTGTCTTGCACTGAGTCTGGCCCTTGCCAACCTCTCTGTGAGCTGCTGGTTCAATACAGCTAAAACCAGAAAAATAAAAAGCCCCAAAGAGAAAAACAAACCATGAATATTTTATGCTAGGTTAGTAAAACGAACTGGCTCTCAGCAGGGAAGCCTGACAAGCACCAGAGCAGTTAGAAGGAGGAACAAGTAGGGGAGAGCAATCAGCCTCTTTTGGCAGCAACTTTTCAGCCCCTCGTGGAACTGCAGCCTCAGTTAGCACCGACACCTGATGCCACTTTATGTAAACTTAAAACACCTTGCTAGTTCCTATCAACCAGACAGG
This sequence comes from Phaenicophaeus curvirostris, assembly GCF_032191515.1. Classification (NCBI taxonomy): domain Eukaryota; kingdom Metazoa; phylum Chordata; class Aves; order Cuculiformes; family Cuculidae; genus Phaenicophaeus; species Phaenicophaeus curvirostris. Next base: position 14,842,967 of record NC_091407.1, on the reverse strand, counting down.
AATACCTGCTGGCACATAAAACCTGCAATATTATTAGCCCCTATAAGGGGATGAAGGATTTCTACACTCAGTGCAGAATCTTGAAGAAAGCACCAAGTTCTTTACAATTCACTCACTGTTCCTTACAATCATGCAGGGTTTCAGACTGCCCATTTCCAAATGCAGCCCCGTTACAGACCTTAGGACATTTTCAGAGTAGGTTTGGGTTCCACAGAGATAATCACGAAGCTGTGACTCTGAAGAAGAGAAGGATAAGGGCACACCTCATTGCTCTCTGCGGCTTCCGAAAAGGAAGCTGTGACGAGGTGGGAGCTGGGCTCCTCTCCCAGGTGACAAGCAGTGCGCTGAGAGGAAATGGCCTCAAGTTATGCCAGGGGAGGTTTAGATTGGACATTCGGAAAACTTTCTTCACTGACAGAGTGCTGAAGGCCTGGCAGAGGCTGCCCAGGGCAGTGGGGAGTCTCCATCCCTAGAGGGGTTCAAAAACTGTGTAGCTGTGGCACTTTGTGACATGGTTTAGCAGGCACGGTGAGGCTGAGCTCATGGTTTGACTGGATGAGCTTAGACATCTTTTCCAACCTTAATTATTCTGTGATTCTATGTCATGAACAAGAAACAAATTCAAAGTTACTCTTCTCAAAGTTAGGGTATTTGATGAGAAGGCAAGTAGCTTTTGGTTCTTTACTTTCATCTTGGCATTGTTCTCTGGCCTTAGAATGTTCTCTAAAGCCTTAGAACATTAACCTGAAAATGGAGAAAAGGCAGGTGAGGAGTAATTAGTGTATCTTGGCAGATAATGAAAATGTATTTTCAGCCTAAACACTGGACTAGACATGGCATGGCACAAGACAGGTGAACCATAAGGAGATTGTTTCCAGAGTACTGATACCAAGTAATAAATCACAGGTGACACTTTGTGACCCTTGTCATCAAATGCAATGAAATGTGTTCAAAAGAATGCCATACAATTGCTTCGACAGATTACCAGGAGAAACGCACCTCTTCCTGATAGCTCGTCCTGTAGGCCATCTCCAGATCCTGATCCAAGAAGTTCAGGCTCAGCTTGTTAATAGGCGGTTTAAAGAAGTAATCTTTCATGAGGCTAAGGAGAAAAGATGATATCAATGTCAGGTTACTCAGCTGTTAACTCTTCCACAGCCCCCTTGTTCCCTGGCTCCCGTTTCTAGGGGCGCTGGTGCTTGGCTCTGAAGTTCCTGTAGTTTTCTTCTGCTCTCAGTCACCACATCACCCTCTTACCTACATTGCTCGTTCAGTCACAGGAAATACTTCACAGAGAAGTGACAGAGCAAACTTTTATCTCTCAGGAAGGGACTAACAAGTCCTTCAAAAACTTAACAGATCTCACTGTAACTGTAATATATGCTGGGAAATAGTAAGTTAATTGCTGCTACAGAGGCACAGCCTTAGGAGAGGTGTGGCCATGGAATATTTGTGTCTTGGGCAGGATTCTATCATTCCGAGCAAGTCAAGGATAACAAAGGTGACAAATTGTTAGAGAAAAAAATGTTGTCCATTGTAGAAAACAGCACTATAGCACTTTATTGTTATTTCAAAGACACTAAAATAACTCAGTAATTCAACTGGGAATGTTCTCTTAGTATTCTGGGCTGCAGAGAAACAGAACCTGAGGAGATGGATAGTTTAAATTGACTTCCAAAACAGGAGATTTGAAGTCACCAGAATCATTAACAAAGGCACTGACAAATAATGAACCCAGCAGCAGCATCTACCAGAGGGTGCTCGTGCACTCCTTCACCTTCTCTTCCAGTATCAGGCACACAAAACAAACATAAAAGAGGCTTCAAATATTAAAAAAAAAATCTATTTCCCATCCACTGGAGCAAAAATAGAACACTTGTGGAGTTTTGCAGCAGTTGTAAGAGGTTTAGGGAAGACATTTTCTAAAGACATCTTGCAACCCTCTTCTTTCTGAAGTAGTTGTCCAAGAGCTGAAAGGACTCCACTCATCAAGTGCTTTGTGCCCGGTGGTTGCAGGGTGAGGTCACGCCTGCTTATGTCATTTATCATGAAGACAGCCTGTCACCCTCTCTCCTGCAGACATCCTCACCTCAGACTTCAGAACATGTTCTTGCTATGAACTTCCTTTCATTTTCAAGCAACTCATTCCACTTGTTATTTAGACTGAACTAACGGTTTTAAAAATTGCTCTACAATATAGAATCATAGAAGAGTTTGGGTTGGAAGGGACCTCGAAGCTCATCCAGTTCCAACCCCCCTGTCATGGGCAGGGACACCTCCCACTGGATCAGGGGCTCCAAGTCCCATCCAACCTGGCCTTGAATACCTCCAGGGATGGGGCAGCCACAGCTTCCCTCGGCAACCTGGGCCAGGGCCTCAACACTCTCATGGTGAAGAAATTCCTCCTTATGTCTAGTCTAAATCTGCCCCTCTCCAGTTTATACCTGCTGCCTCTAGTCCTATCACATTTCATATGAAATATGATAGGACTATGATATGAAACAGGGCAGATTCTTTTCAAGTGTTATTCCCACCTTGAGAATTATAGCACCGGAGCAACAATGAGAGGGAGCTATTTTCAAGTTGATAACTCTACTCAAAAACCAGTGATGCACACGAGATCAGTCTGGCTAGGTATTGATATGAATTTATATCACAGATCAGGACAGCAGCATCGTGTGCAGAAACCCCTGCCCAGTGCCGGGGAAGCTCCTGCTTTGCTGTTTTTGTGTTTGCAGTAACACAAACCTGAAGCAGCAGAACTCCAGTATTGTCAATGCAAATGGAGTTTCATGTAAGATGACTGAGGGGAAGTCTGGACATCACCCTCCTCCCTAAGAAAGCTCCAACTTCCCAAACATCCTCATAGAGCCTAGATTTTTCCAGACCAACAATATATTGTTTTACAGGAGGGAATCCAACACGTTTTTAAAATAACTTCATATGTAACTTCACATTGAGAAATGTTAAAAAGGATTGATGTAAAACAGTAGGCCTAAACCATTTTGCATAGACCTAATTAATCAGAAGATTATTTTTGGAAAGTCATGTTTATATGAGCCGAACTCAGCAGAGAAGTCTCCCTAGCAACAAGAAATGGCCCACTTAATATGGTAATGATGGTATTTAATTGAGACCAAAAAAACGCCAGGCTTTGGCTGATCCCAAATCACAGTCCTACTTTCTCTGAATCAGAAAGAATGATCCATTTTGCAAGTGGAGGAGGAGAGCGCCAGGAATACAAACACCTGAGCTAGGGATCTTCTTCAGCAAAGCAACCACAAACATGAAGTTACTTTCTATCACTTAAAATTTGAAGCAGGCTAGATACATTTTAAATCAGAAACAATGTTTTTCTTGCTTATTTCCACCAACATCTGGACTTTCTCAATTCTTCAGTCTTCTAACATTTGAAGATAGCAGCTGAACACCTATTCTAAGCCACTAGTGACAGAACACACACAGAGGGACAAGAAAAGGGACCTAAATTCTAATTGAAGTTGGCCACAGGAGAAACGTAATCTGAAAAAAATCTAGAGAAGAGCCTGGAGCAGGACTGGTGCCCCTGCCTCTCACTTCTCCCTGTTTCAGTCATGTGTTCGGTGAAGATGACAGCGTCCCTGTTCTGAGCAGCCTGGAACGTATACGAGCACACAGTTTCAAGGATATTTAGGTAAAATACCCCTAATCTAAGTGGAAGCAGAGAATCAAAAATAAGAATAGTCATAAATAATAACAAACTCAAGTTGTCTGTTTAGTTGGTCCAGTGAAGTCACTGCCATGATAAGGGAGATACGGTTGTGTGTTTACACGCACTAGTGAATTTTAAAAAACACTTTTTCCTCTGCCCAAAGTGAGTTTTTTTGTTTGAAAGAGAAAGAATCTGTCTTTACAAATCATTGTAGGTGGGCAGTAGGTCCATGAGAGTTCAAGCCTGTTAATTCTGTTTCTAACCCAGTATGATTTCTCAGCATTAGTCAGTCACACAATGTCAGCAGGTGGTGTTCTGCTATACAAAAATCTGAGTTCTGTGGTTCAGATTTTATGTTACGCTTCTACTGGCAGAGAAAGGTGGATATTCTGTGCACTAAGAGGACTTCTGAATGTTAGGATAAGACTTCAACTTCACAACAAGTCTCTTTAAATACAAGCCTCTTGTATTTTTGCTTTGTGAACACTCAACTGAAGAATGACTGTTCACCATGGAAATTATGAAAAACCTGGCTGTACATATTCCTGAGAAGAATGTTTCTGAGATAAAGTTCCTACTGTAGTTTAAACAGAATATAGATTAAGATCAGAAAACATAAGATTTGCTATATGTTAACAGTAATTATTGACATTAGACAAAAAGCACACAAGATTAAAGATATGGGACCCCTTCCCTCCTTTACACAGTTTCGCACTGCACAGCTTGATTTTCCTTACCTATCTTCTTTTATCACATCCACAAAGTGAGCATCTGTCTTTTCTCTGATGTTTTTGAACCTTAGAGGGAGAAGAGCTGATTGATCCAGACTCACTCCGCCCCATCTTCCTTTCTCTTGCAACATTTCATAAAGCGAGGTTTGACTATTGCTGAGCTTTTCTTCCTGTGGAGGACTCAAAAGGCCATTCTGGGTTTTTGGACTGTGTCCTCCTGGAGCCTGAATGACAGAAAGCAAAACAGACACGGGGAACGTTAGTGCCTGAGACAGCAGACAGAAAAGATTTCATGGAGCAAAAGCTGAATGAAGTTCTTTCCTCAACACGCTGATCTTCTATCTGATCACGTTGAAGACCCAACCCCACTTGCCTTGAAGTCACGGACAGCTTCTGCAAGCCCACACCCATTTGAACGTTGACTTATAGCTTTTCATGTACTGAGTTTCCAAGGAGCAGAAAACAAAGTACATTTTGATACACGCAAGGAAGACAAACCACAAGCCCAAATATCATTCACTCATCTTAAGGTCAAGACTCTTCTAAAAAGCTTTTTAAATACTTAACCTAAGCTGTGCTATCTTACGAGAGAACTTTCTCTGCCAGCCCTTGGTGAGCCTTCCACTGACCACTACAGCCCTGCTGCTCTCCCAGACAGAGCCTGGAGAACAGCCCTTTTGTACAACTCATCATCCTACAAAAAATAAATTATCCTGCAGTTTAAACTATGTTTTCTTCTCTAAGATATACTGCTCCTTTATGGTTTTCTTTTGTCTTTGCATTAATTAATACTGTATTTTTAAATATTGACACCTGCTTGCAATGCAGCTTCGATCCACGCTATTATCAATTCTGCTTTCATCCATTTGAGAACACAAATTACTTTGAACTTTTAGCTATTCTATTTTCATAGAACCTGAAGTTCCTTCTTTTGCATTTTCTTTGACCTACTCCAATCTGTGCAGAAGCAACTCCAAAAGCATTAGACAACTAAATATAGTCAGAATGAAAATGAACTACAGTTAGTCAGGATCATTTCCAAATGCAAACATACATCAAACGTGGCATATTTGAATGCTCACCTCCTCCCTCCACATCTTAACATTTATCACATATCATTTATCCTCATCCTGAAACCCACTCGTGACAGAAGTTTCTTCATTCCTGCTGTACCGCAGTCAGCACAGCAATGACAAGCTCCTCCAGAAGACTATTCTGGGATGCCACCGCAGTGACCAGAAATACCATAAATATCATCACCGCCCCAACCATGCACTGAAATATGTTACTTAGATTGTAAAATCAACTTAGTTAAAGTTAAGTAATATCTGGCTTCTGGTTGCCCATGCAAAAGTAATTCAATTAATTAATTAAAATTGCAGGCACAACCAAGACTTACAGAGCAGCAGGAGAATGTTACCTTCTTCAGAGAAGAGTCAGAAAGCACTCAGGCTTGGCTCCCTAGCACTGCCAGGGCCTCAAGAGCTAAAGTCATAACTAGGTGTGTTGGAAACATTCCCTGGAGCTACAGGAAAAGCAGGAGGGAGGCAGGCTGTGCTTCCCCTTCCTCCTGGCCAGGAGGGAGGCAGGATCCCCACCCCTCAGGAGGTGTCAGCCCCTGCAGCCATGTGCTGGGAGGCAGGAGATGAAAGGATTCCCAGTGTAGTCCCTTCTACCACTCACAACAGTCGTTTTGGCAGCTTGCAGGTGTTCACAGCCCAGTGACAGCAGCTGACAAAGTAGAATAGGAAATTCAGTAGTTACCTTGGTGTGCTGCCAATCTTTTGCTAAAGAACATAATCAACAGAAGAGAAAGGTGATTTCAGCAACACACATCTCAGCAAAAGCAGACCTTGGACTGGACAGGCGCTTGCATATAGACAAGATAGAAGGGCACTCTCCTGGTGAGCCAGAGGCACAAGAACCATAGAACAGTTTGGGTTGGAAGGGACTTCAAAGACCATCCAGTTCCAACAGGCAGGGACACCTCCCACCGGATCAGGGGCTCCAAGCCCCATCCAACCTGGTCTTGAACACCTCCAGGGGTGGGGCAGCCACCACTGCTCTGGGCACCTGGGCCAGGGCCTCCCCACCCTCACAGGAGAAAAGTGAGAGCTTCTCACATAAAAGGTCACCAGTTTCTTTTCTAAAGGAAAGCATTCAGCAGGTTCAGAGCAAGCCCTCCTGCAGCGGTGACAGGTTCTCCAGCCTACACAGAGGGAACACGGCTACGGAGCACAAGATGCGCTGCTGTGCCAGGGCAGCCTCTCTCATTTTGAGCTAAGGACTAACAAAAGCAAAACAGAGGAATGACCAACACGTTACTAGAAGTGAAAGGTCTTAATTAGGTTCTGTTTGTTTATTTGCTCAGAGCACTTCCCAGAACAACCTGAGGCCTAAAAAGGAAAAAACATGGTCATAGTTATCACCGTTTTTTTTTCCTGGTAAAGAAGCTTTCTCGTTTTCATCACCCCTGCAGTTATGTTGTTACTTGAAAAGCAGTAACCGCAAGAACACCATTTTGGCTATGAGCAGCTCAAATAAAAGCTATGAACTCCTTTGCTTTCCCTGTCTTTTCAAGCTCATCTGATGAATGCAGTGAAAACTTATGCTCTTTCAGAGGTCAGCATGGACTTCTCGTGGCCTTTTCTCTTTAGCTCCTTGGCAAAGGCTCAAATCCCTAAGAAAATTCTTCACTTCAGTCACCTCAAGGTTCTCTTGTGCTGACCACTCTGTTAATCTGAACAGGAGGGGATTAGAGTGTGAAACTGCTTTTGTGTAAGAAGAAAATCCCTATATATTAGAAGTTGTTAGGCTCAGTGTTACTGTGGTTTCTGATGGCAACTGGCTGCACGGCTCTTCTCAGCACTCGGAGGTTTGATGCACCATGTGATAGCTTCATCTCATCAAGAGACACGGAGGCTTCAGAGGTTGTTAGGACCCATAAAGGTCCAACAATGTGGTTAACATCATTTAGGGAGACGAGACAGAAAGAGATTGTTACAGACAGATAAGCACTGCAGGGCCAGGCACAGCGCCGTGGCATGGGAGAGGTACGAACTCCACAGGTGGGTGGAGGGAGCTTACAGCTCTTCTTCCCAAAAGAAACGGGATTGCAAAGATTTGGAAATCAAATGTCATGGCAACTTTGTGGGTGTAGGTGTTCTTTCACTTTTCAGTTAAACAGGTATCCCAGAAAGCCATTTAATTGGTCCAATTTTTGGTTAGCAAGTAACTAAACCAAATCAAAGTGGTTTGTCTCCACCAGTATGATTGTTGCAGTGAAATCACAGCCATTTTGTTCAGCACTGTACAGACCTCTTTTGAGCAAGATTAGATGACTTGCTGATTCACACACATAAAGCTAATACAGACGTAGGAGGAGGAGACTTAAAAGGTAATTCTCATGAAGCTGACACATGACCCGAGGCAGTTGGTACCTAAGGAAAACCTCTGTTCGGAGCCAATTTCTGAAGGTCTAAGGCATGTGGGCAGAGGCAGCCTGGAGGAGAAGCATCTCACATACACCATCCAGGCAGCCTGGGCAGATCTCCCAGTGTTTTCTGTCTTACAAGATTTCACGCTGTTCCAAGACCAGTACCTGCTGGCCACTCTGCTCTATCTCCCTCAGAGCTGAAGCGATGATGATTTTGGGTTTTTTAATTAGGCGGTTTCCTAGGAACCCTGGCACAGAATACAATTGACTGCGTTACACACCACTTCAGAGCTTACAATTTAAACACAGGAGACAACAGGTCAGGCACAGACAGAGGGACAAACGCAGATTACTGTCGTAGCACATCAGCAGAGTAAGTGCTGGCAAGTTTTTTTCTTGTAGATGCAAGCAAAGTTGTAAAGACACACAAAGAACAAGGCAGCTGTCTCTGAGCACATTTATAAAGTGATCCTCCCCAGTGAGGGAAAATATAACAGTTGGGTGATGAGCATTAGTATCCAGTCTGCAATTAGGCAGGAGCTTAATATTCAGGAAGGAGTGAGAGGTGAGAGGCAGAGAAGAGAGGCCACAAAGGGCATGAAAAGAAGAGCAAACAGGCAACGTCTGGTACTGCAGAGGAAGCAGGTGGCTTCAGGAAGAATATCTAAGCAACAGGCAAGGCAAGCAATCTTGGCAGCAGCTGAACATGTAAGACGCTGTATTCGTCAGTCAGAAAAGGATGCAAACTGACTTAGCCGCCATGAATTTCAGCTGGGGTGTGAACAGGAATGACTTCTAGCTTAGAGCTATGATACAGAAGACATCGGTGAGACAGGGGTGTAACTTGTGGCGAGGCAACACACAGCCAACTGGCGCAAGCGATGGAGAGCGCGGCAGTGCTGTTTGTTCCTGCCACTGGGTAGCCTCAGAATAATGGAAGAAGTCCCAGTTTTAGGTCCTTCTCAATATCAAACTGGACCCATAAAATTACTAATCATTTTGAACTACGTTTTAGACTACAACCACTGAAAATCAAAATCAGTTCTGCCGCTTGAAGAAAAGAATAGCAACGCAAAATTTGGAAAGCTAACTGAAGCTGAGAAATAAGGGAAAAGAAGAGAAGTGGTAAATACTTCAGTTACCTTTGTACTGTTTTTATGCTCATCCTGACAACCATTTTGGATAGCTCCTTCATCTATGCTGACATCGCAGTGGGGAGCAAGGGTGGTACTACATGAAGGGCAAGGCTGAAAGGAGACAAAAAAATTTTAGCTAGGAATATTCTGGTGTCCTTGTAGTATTATGCAATTTATAATTCAGTCCACTTGTATACTTGTGGCATGGTTAAAAGATAAACAAAGCTGCAGAATGGGAAGCAGGGAGCAAAATTTCACTGGAACAGAATGCACCATTTCAAAAATAAATCACAGATTTTGTGTTTACTGAAGCTAAATCAAATCTGGGAGGGCTTTACCAGTGTAAGATCACGGATATGCTGGAATCAAAGGACCTCCCCGGAAAGAAAGAAAATACTCTTTAGTGAGAGAATTGCAATTTTCTTGTTTAAATCCTTGCCACAGGATCGGAACAGTGTTAGAAGTGACAAGTGGGCACAAATCACAGCACAATTCAGAAAAAGCACAAAGCGGCACGATGCGTTATGAACAGTGCAGAGAAATGGGAAGCAACAAATCTGAAAGCAATAAAGGAAAATACATTTTCACATAGCGCTCTAAGACAGAAGAGTGGGGCTCAGGGTAGTGCACACTGTAGCCAGACATCCAGCAAATGTCACAGGGAACAGGGAAAGCAAAACCACAGGACTTGTCGTAGCTGCAGGTTACGCTTTTTTGAAGCACTCTAAAATGTTGCACTTCAGGTTTTAAAAGAATCTAACCCCTTAGAGTCAAAATGTGGGAATTAACCCCATGTCTTTATCTTGCAAGCTCTTCACGCTTTTCCCCAGGCTGTCATGCAGGGAGGGTGCTGCAGCACAGGGCGCCGTGGCTGCTCCCCATTGGCAACTCCTCTGCTCTGGAGGTGGTTTGCTGTCACCAGGCTTGCCTGAAGTCTACTAATTGGTACAGAGACACCAGTCACGGGGAATGGCACACTAAATCCGGCACACTGTACAACAAGTGGTGGTGGTAGGGGATCCTCTAAAGAGCTTCATAAATTTTCCAACAAACAACTCGAGCCTTTTGTCCCAAACCTAACACCCCGCGTTCATTTTATCTGTTTATTCCGGAGTCAGGAGAGACTCAAACCACAACCATGTCTGCCTTCAGGTTCCTTCCTGATTTCAGAGACCAGTGTCAATGCCTTTTCAGAACTGACTTTTCCACCCTATCCTATCCAAGACCAGGTTGGATGAGCCTTAGGCAGCCTGATCTAGGGGGAGGTGGCCCTGCCCATCGCAGGGAGGCTGGAACTGGATGAGCTTTAAGGTCCTTTCCTACCCAAACCATTCTATGATTTTGCCTCTGGTGTCATACCTGAAATTAGATAACGCAGCATATTTAACGTTCAGGTTGTTATGGCACAGGATTTCCCCCAGTTCACTCCTCCTGTGACTCCTGAGCCACCCATGCACTCAACGATACCACTCAAAGGCTTTAATGAAGAATCTGAGCCTCCTTAGCAGCCATCATTTCTGCTGCTTCTTGGGACCATGGTCCAGGTTGAGGCATGGAATTATTATAAATTGCTTAAACCGGCATCAGATAAGCAAGTCACACCCAGTCCTGAAACCATCCAGGCTGAACAAGCATCACCACACTTGAAGAAATTATGAAGTTTGTTCTTAAATGGTTTTGTTTAAAAATAATCTAGGACTCAACATCATGAATGCCTGGGTCACTCTGTGGAAGGCAACACTAGACTGCTTTAAAAACAACTATGACAACGGGCTAACAAGCCTTCTGTGCTCCTAGAGCATCAATTAGCAGATTTACCCATGGTAGGAGTCAGTTAAGGGCAATACACCTCAAGTACCTCTAACAAAAAAATAAAGAAAATAGTCCCTGTTTGATCTTGCTAAGAAATCAGCAAGAGCACCTCCACCGCCTCACTCCTGGGGTTAAACCAGAAGGCAAAACTCTCAGAGAAGCAGCCTGACCTTTTGCAAAGAGGCAGCAGTCCATCTGACTTACTCCATGTGTTCAAGTCAATATCATTAACTTTATCGAGTCTCTGTCATTACCTTCATTCTCTGGAGCAGGCATTCACTCGAGTTCAGCACGTGTGTGACCTCATCACAATGAATAATACATCAATGCACTTTCAGCAAACACCAGGAGAAGCACAAGTGCTTTCTGTTTTCATACCAAAGGATGACTAAACCATTTTCACAACAGTTTATGATTCTCAGTCAAATAAGGGATTTTATGGAATACAACAGGGAAACTAAACCAATACCAAAACCAGTTAAGCAGCTTACAGTGTTTTCATTGAAAATATCAGCTGTTATTATAGACAAACTTTTATGTTTTAGCCTCTATCTTCACCACTTCAATTACGTACAGGCATTTTCATGATATCCATACTGCAGCAAGGTTTGCAATTGAACTACAGATATGCTGGAGAAGAGGAAATACAATTCCTTTCATGAATCAATGACTGTTGCATTCTCCTTCCTGACTTTCCTTAATAGCTTTTGTCCTCCAGAACATTCGTTCAAGCCCAGAATGTGAAAGTCATCCTCTGCATTCAATGTGGCCACTTATTCCCTTTAAAACAAAACTACTTCAACTTGCCTGTGATTTTGCCCCTCCTACTTAGTCTCTTTTGCAGAGCTGGAGTCATGTCCTCCTACACTGACACTGTTTACAGCTTTGTATTTAAAACAGTTGGCATGTAAGTCATGATTGTTTTGCAAATTATTATCTCCAGACCCTACCAGCAAGCTGCAGGCTTTAGAAGAACCTAAAAACCCCCAACCTGTAAAAAAGAAAACCACACCTTCTTAAAAACTGTTGCAGATTTAGACTAGACATAAGGAGGAATTTCTTCACGATGAGAGCGGGGAGGCCCTGGAACAGGTTGCCCAGAGCAGTGGTGGCTGCCCCATCCCTGGAGGTGTTCAAGGCCAGGTTGGATGGGACTTTGAGCCTCCTGATCCAGTGGGAGGTGTCCCTGCCCATGGCAGGGGGTGGAACTGGATGATCTTTGAAGTCCCTTCCAAACCAAACCATTCTATGATTCTATGACTTGGATGCACTCAAACAACACAGTTTGGGGGTGGGAGGGTAGATAAAGATGACTACAGCTACATCCTGGAGTGAAGCAGTCATGACTGCTCTCTAAAGAGCTCACTTAATCTCGGACCATATCTTTGGGCCAGCCTTCCAGCCAATCCTGCTTCCGATGCAGGTTTTTTACTCCAGAACTAGGCACAGAGGCACAGTAGAGGTGCCCGGCTCACACTCTTATCATCCAGACAACAACCATGCAAGCAGCAAACAGAGTAGGATGAAAGTCACCTCCCCATCAACTCTGTCAGCCAAATCTCAAACCTGAGTGGAAGAGATTCTTTCCAGACTAAACATGCTGCAGTCTAAGGACTGTGACCTGCAAATGACCAGCCATGGGTCTGACATTTGTGCCCAGCCCGGGGAACCCAGGACAAGGAACTCTTAGCACAAATGAAAACAGAGAATAGACATCTGTTGTTTGGGAAATCTGTTCTGAGCTTGAAGATGGAGAGTAACAGCAAAGCTTTGAATCAATACACATTGTTTCACAGATTTCCTTTTCAAGAGATCTTGTGAGAGGTGTGAATGTAACAAAATGTCATTTCTCTAAGCTGAATCCATGCAAATCATCACCCTCAGCTCTCCATATAGTTTTCTAGAGCAAGCAGATAAACCACAACCTCAGAGCATTTTCTCCCATCGCACAAAATAACTCCGTTATCTTTTTGCAGGGATGTCTGTTCCATATGCGTAGGAAGATTCACAGGTACATGACATGCATGAGAGAGTAAGAGCAGAAGCAGTGTGCAGCAAAGGAGAAAATTATAGAAATTACAGTGGCTGCTTAAAGCATATTCTTTACTCCCCTATAAAATCAAGACCATTGAAAAAGAAGCATTGACCTCTCAGTCCTGAAAAGTGTATATATATATATATACACACACACATATATATAAAAAAATGTATTTGAAGCCACCTTGCCACCTTTAAAAAGTGTTCACCTTACTTTAGGGAGTCCTTGTGAACTAGGGAAGCATTTAATTTTGTAAATTCTTTAGTCCCTCAGACTATGTTTTGTTACTCTGTGTGTACACACACATCTACATACAAATATATATAAGTATACAAAGCAGTGCATAAACAAACCTGTAAGGTTCCCCATCTGCACCTGTCTCCCTGGTTTGCACAGTTTGAGATCTACGCCACTTGGGTTTGAAATAAGAGCTCACCTTCGGTTTTTCTGCATGTTTGAGAGTCTTTGTCAGGTCACTGGTGTTCTCAGCTGACGATGCTCCTTGTGCCTTGGCTCCATCTCTGGGCTCCACCGCAGGGAGCGGTGCTTGGGAACAGCTGCAGTGGGGCTCCTTCACCTTCTGCCCAGAGATCAGATAGGTCTTCAGACCTACAGAGAAAAGAAACAAATGGTCAGAACCGCAGAAAGACAAAGGTACCGCTCCTTTGGACTTCACAGATAGGAAACAGTGACTTATCAAAGTATAATCAAGGTGAAGGATCCAGCACACACACACAAAAAGTGGCTGGGAACCACCACCAGGCACATGAAGATGCTCTGTGTGAAGTGGTGGCAATCAGGATTGCCCATCATCTACTGTCCCAGACACCAGAGATCTCATACATACTTTATTCCATTGTCACTCCTGTACTTCTGAAAAGTAAAGCTAAGACCTTAGGTATTTACTTCCCAGTTGTAATTCGAGCTCTCACATTAACTCTTTACTTCTGGAAAGGATTTGCAGCCTGTTTTTCAGCAATATCTGTGTTAATACTCTACTAATGAAAAGCCAGCATGTATTCCTCCACTTGTCAGAGATGTCGTGAAGATTGCTTAACGCCAGCAGCACATTGAGAAAGGAAATGGCTCTTAAGTGCTAGAAATCCTGATGGGTTTTCATAGTCAGTGCAGACTTCACATTTTTAAAGAACAAAATCAATCAATCTCTCTCGCACGTACGCCCACACAGGCTCTCTGCAACTGTTGTATGAATTGAAGCATAATTGGAAAGCAGCTCCGATTTCAAAGGCCAGGCTGGTAAATACCATGCTGTATCAAGCTGAGCTGTATCAAAAACCTGTTCACAAATTAAAAGATCTGGATTTTGTTTATAACGTCGCTTATTGTACTTCCTTGAAACTTTGCATTACGATGTTCTGGGTTATTTCGAGGCATAAAGACTAAGAAGGAGCTACTAATCACACTGCTTGCTGAATGCAAATGAGTTCACTTTACTGCCACTGTAAGGGAAATCTCCCACTTGGCGAGGAAGGGCACCGATGTGCTCCAAAAAGCAGAGGTCACCAGCTCGCAGAACTGGGAAGTGTCTGTTGTTTCAGGGTGCCAGAGTCTGCTGTCCCTTGGGATCCCGCAGGTCACCTCGCGCTGCCCAAGGCTCACAGGACAGCGGCTGGTTTTCTATTCGGGTCAGCTGTGCAGCACCCTCTCCCTTTTTCAGATAATCAGCACCCTGCTGCCACCAGCCACATGACCGTCACAGCCATCGACCGCACTCGGCTGCCTCCGTCCACAGGGAGACAGCTGGAAATCCAGACAGCAAGTTGCAGCCCTTGGAAATGAGCAGCTTTCCGCTCCTTCTGATAAGGTCGTTCTCTCATAACCTTCTTCACAGACACAAAGTCATATGCCATAAACCTCTTTTTTTTTTGGTCTGTAATACGTAACAGACAGTACTCTGCAACCTTTCCAAGAAAAAACCACCAGTCTGCAGGCACTGCCGCCATGGACGGGATCCACAGCCACTTTGGGCTTCAAGTTGGCTACCACGGCAGGCTGTTGGCACCCAGAATGGGCTGTAAAAACCTTGGTGTTACCCTTCTAGTGCTACCCAGCCCCACCACGGCCGCCGAACAAGGAGCGGTACTCAAAACAGGTACTCTGAAACTGGACAAAGAAAAGCCAACATTCTACAAAACCACAATAGACCTCTGGTAAGTCATCAGCAAGGATACTCGTGCACTGAAGGCAAGGTCAGGGTCTCAGGAGAGCATGTAAGGAAAAAAGGCTATTTTTGTAAAGGTTGGGGAAATTAGAAGGTGTCAAGATCTTCCATCTTTACAGAACATCGACTACCTAATACCCATAGAATCATAGAATCATTAGATTGGAAAAGACTGTAGAGATCATCAACTCCAACCATACATGTCTACTACTAAATCACGTCCCCCAGCACCTCATCTACTCGCCTTCTGAACACCTCCAGGGATGAGGACTCAACCATCTCCCCGGGCAGCGTCTGCCAGTGCTTGAGAACCCTTTCTGCGAAGAAATTTTTCCTAATGTCCAATCTAAACTTCCCCTGGTGCAGCTTGAGGCCACTTCCTCTCATCCTATCATCTATCACTTGGGAGAAGAGACCAGCACCCACCTCTCTGCAACCTCCTTTCAGGTAGTTATTGAGAGCAATGAGGTCTCCCCACACCCTCCTCTTTTCCAGGCTAAACAACCCCAGTTCACCCAGCTGCTCCTCATAAGGCCTGTTCTCCAGCCCCTTCACCAGCTTCGTTGCTCTTCTCTGGACACGCTTGAGGACCTCAGTGTCTTTCTTATAGTGAGGGGTCCAAAACTGAACCCAGGATTCCAGGTGCAGCCTCACCAGTGCAGAGCACAGGGGGAGAATCACTGAACTGGTCTTGATGGCCACACCGTTTCTGATACTGTTTGTTATTAAATCCTTCTTACAATGGGAAAATTTGATTTCCTTTAGAACTCCTTGCAACACCACGATTCTTCACAAAGCAACTCCTGCATTCAGCATGAAATATTGTGATATTTAAAAAGGGTCTTTAATTCAGTAGAACTGCCTCGATGTAACTAGAAAGTGTTACAGAGGAGCACTGTTCTCCCTCCTTCTACATCTCCAGTGAATTAGAACATCTGACACACTGTTATTTTCCATTCGAACAGTGTATGGAGTGAAAAACATTCACACCAGCGCACAGCACGTTTACATCAATTAGGCAATGCAACAACATTAAATTAATAAGCCCGCAATGAAGGAGCTGCTATTTTATGTGAAAACCAGCAAGCACAGTGCAGTTTTTGCGGTGCGTTGCTGCGCAGCGATGTAACTCAAGCCATGGCAAGCAAGAAGGCACTAGGAGACGCTTCAACTGCACAGCTCCCCCATCCCTCCCTTCCTGCCACTCTCAATCTCATGCTCATTCCCATCCCCAAATTTATTCAAAATTAATGCTGAAAACCAACACAGCCTCAGAGTGCCGAGAGCAAAGCATGCCAGAGGACGGATCTATCCTGCAGCACATTCTGCTTTTCCAGAGATGACTCTGGGAGGCAGAGAGGGAGAATTGGTTGTCACAACACAAACACTGCCCCAACACACCAGTGTAACACACACAGTGCTTTCTGCCCTAGGGAAGAACCGAGCTGTGTCAGTTATCTCTGAGAAATATCGCTCTTCAAGTTCTGAAAATCTGTGAGCATTATAAAGAGCAGCAGCTCCTGCACGTTGAGCCAGAACACTCATCTCTTGAATTCAAGTGTGTTGAGTATTGCCATGGCAGTGTTGGTAACGTGTATTTTTGACAAAACAGCTGAGATCTCCATGGAACGACAGTGAGGTATTGTTGGTCCTCCTACCATGGAATTTTAGAAGCAGAAGGAAATCTTTGTACTTGGCTCCTTTCTTGATCAGAGAAGATGATCCAAGGGCTGGAGCACCTCCCGTACAAGGACAGGCTGGGAGAGTTGGGGTTGTTCAGCCTGGAGAAGAGAAGGCTGTGGGGAGAACTTAGAGCAGCTCTTAGTACGGAAAGGGGCTCCAGGAAAGCTGGGAAGGGGCTCTTGATCAGGGAGTGCAGGGATGGGATGCGGGGTAACAATTTGAAGCTGAAAGAGGGGAGGAGATGAGATCTTAGGGAGAAACGTTCTCCTGGGAGGGTGGGGAGGCCCTGGCCCAGGCTGCCCTGAGAAGTGGTGGCTGCCCCATCCCTGGAGATGTTCAAGGCCAGGTTGGATGAGGCTCTGAGATCCTGATCCAGTGGGAGGTGTCCCTGCCCATGGCAGGGGCATTGGAAATAGATGATCTTTGAGGTCCCTTCCAATCCAAACTATTCTACGATTCCTGTCACTTCCCTTACCATCTACACACTTTAATCATTTAACCGTATTTCTTTCCAAATATTATTAAGCATAAATTTACAAAGCTAATTGAGTTCTGCTTTCACAACCTTCTACTCTTCAGCACTTTACCTCACAAAATTAGAATTTGCATGAAAACTGCTTTGTCGTGAGAAACACGGCAAATGTCACTCCCACATGAGAGCAGGAACTATTTTCCAGTTAGGAAGTCACTTTTGCCATCTGCCACAGGTGATGGATGCTGTTAGTTGTTATCTTCCGATAATTTAATATCCTATTGTATCACTCTGATATAAGTAACTACTAGTAGTATAGCAAGCTCATACAAAAAGCTTTGCTTTTGTATCAATCAATCAGGATTGATTTTAGCTCCTTTCCTTCCGAGCTGATGGGTGGTAACTCATTTTTGGGTCATGCTTCTCTGCAATCAATCAGCTCTTGCCTTCTCTTTTTAGAAATGCAATTAAAAGTTTTATCCACACCTTTTAAAGACATCATCTTTGCACTTTGCCAAAAATCTGGGAGTGAAAAACACTAGTTTTCAGCCAGGGAAAGTAAACCAGAGACCTACCGTTGGGCTTCCTCATAATAAAACACATTGCTATACAATTCCATCAGACTCTAGCTTGCTCTGCAAAATAAATTATTAACTGCAATTCCTGGAATGTAATACGACAGGTAAATAATAGTAAAAAAAGTGACCAGAAGTGTATGTACTTCTAATTACAGTCTCTTTTTGGCATCTCTCTCCTAACTTCTCAGTGTTGGGTTTTTCCCCTTGTCAAAGCTTAAATCATTTTTCAAGTACTACCTCAGCCTAATGTTTACACCAGAAATAGCGCAGAGCACATCACCACTCCAGGAGCTTTAGTATCCTTTGGGTCCAAGTTGTTGCTGAACCTAAAGATGATTTTCAACAGCAAATACTCCCCCCACTTCTGAAAAAATCAGTATCTGTCCCATCTGTATCTATGGGACTGTTTTTTCACTGTACCAGACCACTCTTGCAGGCAGAGCATGCAAACCTCGTCCTCCCTCAGTACAACACCCTCATCTACTGAGCCAGGAACCAGTACTGGACAAGAAACCTCAGACCGTGCCCGCTGAGCACCCGTCAGCACCACCTGGTAATATCAACCTGCCCTGGAATACACGCAGCCACCCAAAGGATCAACCCTCCACCATGTACAACGGTAATTTGGGATGCTGGCTCAAAATGTTTAAACATTAGAAACTGAAGGGCAGAAAATTTAGTCTGTATTTCCCTAGAGAGCAAATCTGAAAATGAATTCATTGGAAATTTAAAATCCTTTTCCTAGATAAGACTCTGCAACCAACATCATACAGGACAACTGAGGCATCTTCAAAGGAATAGCCAGTAACCAAGCTGAATGCAGTGCAAGAAATGGGCAACTTTAAATGTAAAGAGGGTCATGACTTACATAATAATATATATAATCAAGTATTACAGCTACTCTACATCATAACTCAATGAAGTCACTCTGACTTTGAAGCTCAACTTCAGACTTTTGGCTTTCAGCAATTTAAGTAAAGCCCAGTAAGCACATTAGAATCACAGAATAGTTTGGGTTGGAAGGGACCTCAAAGCCCACCCAGCTCCAACTCCCCTGCCGTGGGCAGAGACACCTCCCACCAAACCAGGCTGCTCAGAGCTCCATCCAACCTGGCCTTGAACACCTCCAGGGATGGGGCAGCCACAGCTTCCCTGGGCAACCTGGGAAATTAAATCTGCTCCTCTCCAGTTTTCTTGTAGCCCCTTCAGGTACTGGAAGGTCACTCTAAAGTCTCCTCGGAGCCTTAATTTTAAGCCAGCCACTGCATTGCAATTCGATCACCTGGAGAGAAAAAAGTCGAGCATTTCAGCAACTGGGGAAAAAATAATAATAATTTTTCAAAAATGAACCCATTTGTGCTTAAAACCGTGGCAGCTCAGCACACGAGGGCTGTGCAAAGAGGCCACTTAGAGGACGAGGGTCGCAGCACCTTCCTTCCCAAAGGGGCAGACGAACAGCAATCTGCTGCCTGTGTTGAGCAGAGGAGAGTGCAGAGTTCCCACAGCAGAACCTTACCAGCTCCCTTCAAGGCACAAGGATGCAGTTATTAGCCTGACCTTTAACTGCAGGAGGAGCAGATTTTCCAGCAAGCTTCCCAGCTGCTCCAGGGGTGGAAGTGCTTGCTTAGCCCAGTCTGCCAGCCCTGCCCCACAGCCTGTGCCAAACAGAGGTGACCTGAAGGCACCACTAGCAGCTGTGCCAACTTTAAGTGGGGAGCTCTATACCCAACCCCATAACCTACATTTACAGTTAAACTGCAGAAATGAAGTTGCAGGCTGCTGGTCTGTCCTCCACCAGGCTCTTTTATCTTCTTCTCACCTGTGTAAGTGAAAAACAAACCCCAAGCCAAACCCACGAAAGCAAGGGGGAGAACAGCCCAGGCAAACCCAGCAGGGACACGTGGCTCAAACACAGCGGCTGCACTGCCACTCGTGGCTCAGGAATGTATTTACATATGTATTTTTAAACTCTACTGGCAAAACAAAATGCGAGTGAGACTGATCCCTCTCCCCTCTCACAACTGCCCTCACTGACTTTCTGCTCCAGCAGCTTTGCTGGTGCCCATCTGCCACCAACCGAGCCCAGCCTGTTCCCTGGAATAACTCTGACTTTTCAGCTCATTTCGTACTCAATACAGCTCATAGTTGACACCTTAGTAGGAAAGAAAAGACAGTTTGAGTCACAAGGGAAGGCAAGGATTTTTCAGTCTTGCCAGGGGAAGCAGTGAGCTACACACAGGGAAGTCCAGCAAATCCAGTAACGTGTTACATATAAAAGATTATCTCTGTCCTAAGGATTCCTCACAAAAACGAAGCGATAAAGGATGTTCCTACATCTAAAATAAGACAAGGGCCTAACTCTGGTTCTAGGTTATTTGAGATTTTAACTGGCAAAGACACTGTCTGGCTTCCACTCTCACAACTCAGTCCTCCTGTAAACTCTCCTACAGTCTTGGTCTCTGTGATAGCTTTATGAAAATAAGTTCCATGATGCAATTACAAGCGTGAAAAATCATATGTTGTTCTCATATTGCCATTATTTTTCACACTTATTGACTACCCTTTTTGCCCTCTGTCTTCATTTTAACAGCTGGGAAGGAATGAGCACAATGAGGGAAAATGAAATTTTGGAACAATGCAACTGCCAAAACAAGAGTCACATAGAATCACAGAACAGTTTGGGTTGGAAGGGAACTTAAAGATCATCCAGTTCCAATCCCCTTTCAATGGGCAGGGACACCTTCCATTGGATCAGGGGCTCCAAGCCCCATCCAACCTGGCCTTCAACACCTCCAGGGATGGGGCAGCCACCACTGCTCTGGGCAACCTGTTCCAATTCCCTACTCTCATTGTGAAGAAATTCTTCCTTATGTCTACTCTAACTCTGCCCCTCTCCAGTTTATACCCATTGCCCCTCATCCTATCACTACAAGCCTTTGGAAACAGTCCCTCCCCAGCTTTCTTTTAACTGGAAGGTCACTCAAGGGTCTCCTTGTAGCCTTCTCTTCTCCAGGCTGAACAACCCCAACTCTCTCAAATGCATTTCAGATACACACCATGCCTGGTCTGTCACGCCAGGGACTCTGTTCTCTAAGAAAAACTATAAGATCCCTGGAAAGACATTCTCCCGGTTTCTTGTTTAAGGTGCAAATGCGTGTTTTGTTTGTTTGTTTTTTCCCCTTTCATAATTGACAAGGAAGATCCTTAAGGTTCAAAACCCAATGGCGGAGGCAATGATCAACCTTCCCTTCTGCCTAGTCCCCCATTTTAACAAATGCAAGACCCCATATTGAGAACCAGGAATTCCTCCTAATGCGCCTGCACTATGTGCATCCCTGTCCTCACGTTAAATTCTTGCTAGTGGCCAAGCCACGATAACACCATGGAAGGCAGCAGGGTGATGGAGAAAGCCTTTGCAGTAGCTTGCCACATAGCTTCTATCCAAGTTTTCGGTCACGCGTCTGCCACCATTTCCCTGGTGAATCTGCACACGTGGGAAGATCGCTCAAAGAGTCCCCTTTGGGGATACACAGCAGATACTTCCAAAACTTCCTTTTATTTTATTATTACATAAACAAAAATCTGTTTCCAACTTTAAACCATGTTTTACTGTGGGAGGGAAAAAGCGATCAGCAAACGGCACAGGGGCTGCCTCCGAGGCGAGGGCTCCAAACAATCTGTTTCAATCACATCAGAAACCTGAGATCTATGTGGAGATGAGGAGTTTTCAAGAAAAATCCCACTCCTCTAGATGGGACAATTGTACAAAGCCACAAGCATCCCAGAAACACACACAAACGGCTGGTGCACCTCTGGAACCAGGATGGGCTGTACCAGCCTCCACAGCGCACAGTGGAATTTAATAACTGGAAGAGAGAGAGAGAGGCTCCAAGTGGAAGTTTCATCAGCTCTAGGCTCTTGGGAATGAGGATTTATTCATTATAAATGAAAAGAAGGCAGGGCCAGACTGACAGCAGCTAGAAGTTTATTAGAAATCCCACCCAGGAGAACTTCACTCAGAACCAGAAGATGCCACCTCTCTTCCTGATGGATATTTCAGAAGTGATGAATGGCAAGCGCGCAGGATGCACAAAAGGATTCCAATAAAAAAAACAATAGTCTGATGCAACCGGCGCCTGCTCCGGCCCTCGGTCGCACAGTGAGCTATTGTGGCTCTCTGCACTAACGTTGTTTTAATCGAATCCAGACAAGAGCACACACACCAATTTAAACAAGACTGGAGGAGTCTATTTTGTTACACTGCTGCAATCTCTTTGTGCTGACAGGACTACAATCAGGCAAATTCTTTCCCTCTTGCATAACACAGGTAGTCTGGATGAGACGTGATAACTCAGCAGTTTATTTGAGCCAGGGCAATCCTGCAGGCAAACGATGCCCTTGCACAGAGCCCAGTACTCCACTGCTTGCTACACACTTGCAGGCAAGGAAGCTAAACAAAATAAAGCGTGTGCAAGCTCACCACAAGCAGGTGATTTTTTTTTCCAAGGAACTGATCAAATAATAGTGAAAACACACAACAATTCACTGATATCAAAACAAAAACACATCATCCCTAGTACCTTTGTGACCACATACAAGACAACTAACTCCTGGGTTTCCAAATATCCATCCCAGACTGGTCAGAATGACCCTGCTCATTTAAAATCTCCTCAGCGCAGGCTACCCATGTGCATTCCTTGTCACCTCTGCCTAGGAGAGAAAGTAGTAACAAAATCAAAGTAATTCTTTGAGAAGGTGTGATGGGGCTGTAGGAAATGCATCACAGGTTCTGCTATTTGACTTCACTACAAACTTTGGCCAGCTTTCCTCCACGCCTGCTTATTTGCACTAGGGCATCTTTGTAAAGTCGAGACCTGAACTCTGCAAGTCACCCTAAACACTTAATCGAAAAGAATGAGGCAGAAATATTCCCCTGACAATGAGAATGCTTTGTGAAACGTTACTGAAGTGCATTCACTGCTGTTACATCAAATTAACTTGATTACTCTAAGCTGTACTCTGAAAGATTTGTCTTCAACGAATCAAATCAAACACAGTAAATTTGCATTTCATAGAACTCCTGCATTAAAAATAACAGCATATAATTTTTTTAATTACATCTCTGTATCAGTTTTCAAATAAAGAAAAAGATCATCATTTTGTCACCTGTCACCAAAGCCCACCAGCACCTTCTGAAGAATTAATATCTGGATCAAGTGTTCGTTAAGTATATTTTATTATTGTGAAATCAGCTGAAGAGGAGTGTTCCCTCAGTTAAAAACACCCAAGCCTCATGGCTCTCTGGTCAGAACTGAAGAGCATGCACAGCTTCTACAAAGCCTGCAAAAATGCTGCTGAGCTCGTGGGTGATGGACTGGAGCGGAGCCAGCAATCCCCTACCAGGATCACCGAAAGCGAGAATTGCAAGTGCATCAGTACATTCACCTCCCATACGAGGACAGGCTGAGAGGGTTGGGGTTGTTCAGCCTGGAGAAGAGAAAGCTCCAAGGACACCTTAGAGCGACCTTCCAGTACCTGAAGGGGCTACAAGAAAGCTGGGGAGGGACTCTTCACAAAGGCTTGTGGTGATAGGACAAGAGGCAATGGCTACAAACTGGAGAGGGGCAGATTTGAACAAGATATAAGGAAGAATTTCTTCACAATGAAAGTTGGGAGGCCCTGGCACAGGTTGTCCGGAGAAGTAGTGGCTGCCCCATCCCTGGAGGTGTTCAAGGCCAGGTTGGATGGGGCTTGGGCAGCTTGATCTATGTGTCCCTGCCCTTGGCATGGAGGCTGGAACTGGATAGGCTTTAGGGTCCCTTCCAAACCCAACTATTCTATGATTCATATTCAAATGAGTTACAAGGAACCAGATAAGTGGCAGTGAAGTTGCATGACCGATGTCGATCATTTCACACCCATCAGAGCTTCACCTCGTGCATACGAACAGGCAGCTGTCAGGAATAACTCATGCCCCACTTGTTTAAATGTGGTTGACGGGTTTAAATGGTCAATGAAAAACAAAACTTACTCAAATAAAACTGCTGCAGGAGACCCTTCTGAATGACAATACGAAGCAGAAGTACAAACAGTAGGAAGGTAGTGAAGGAGAAAGCCCCAAGTGTAGCCACCACCTAAGCGTGCGTTGCTCTACAGCTGTATTCTTAGCTTAATTGGCAAACTCCAGCCACAGAGTACATGCAGGGTTTCTAATACAAAAGAAAGATTAATTTGGGAGCCACTGCTGGGAATAGCTACTGAATGTTGTGTCTCTCCCAAGCAGAGTACCGTCTTTTCAGTTTATTTCCCCTCCTTAAGTAAAATATATAAACAAACAGTCCCTCCCTAAAATAAGAATTTGAAAGTCTCAAAACAAAGTTAAAAAGGAAATAATTCTGGAACTATGTTTATTCACACAGCCAAACCAATTCTGAGATTCCTTCCACTTCCTCCCTATCTAACACTCAGATGACCTCCAGTCCCGACACAACACGTTGACCAACCCCACCCTCTGCACATGGCGGCTGCAGTTTCAGGCTCCAGGACGGATCCACAACACGGATCCCTTTTACCCAGGATGCATCACTACACCCACTGTGGAGATGGACAATGTGTTGCTACGCAGGGAGCAGACCCAAAGGACACGATGGCTCCTGCGCTGGCTGGTTGCACGATGGCACTGGCCACCTTGTGTGAAGGGTTCCGTGCTCTTGGCTAGGGATGCCAACGAGAAAGTCACAGCCAGCCTCTCTGCTGGAGAAGTCCTATCCAAGCTGATTTACCTTTCACTTGCTTCAAGCCTGTGATCCTTAGAGTCTCTGAATTTACACAGCAGTTATTAGAGTATCTGTAAATAAAAACAAGTCTGCTGAGAGCTAGCTTTGCATCTCCAAGTATGTCAGAGCACACAGACTCAGAGAACCAGAACAGCTGAAAACCACCATAACAGGGGGTATTCTAAGACGTCTTCTACTGCCCTTCTCTACTATATCGCTGTCCAACAGAGAACGCCGCATCTGTCATTACATGAGGAAAAAATATTTCACAGAAAGGGTCACTGGGCACTGGCAGAGGCTGCCCAGGGAGGGGGTTGAGTCACCTTCCCTGGAGATGTTTAAAAGACGGGTGGATGAGGTGCTGAGGGACATGGTTTAGTGACTGACGGGAATGGTTGGACTTGATGATCCAGTGGGTCCTTTCCAACCTAGTTATTCTATGATTCTATGAAAACAAAGAAGGGCTATGATCACCCCAACTACAAAACCAGAGAACAAACTTCCAGTCACATAAGTAGCTCTTGCGGACCTCCAGCCCATCACTCAAAGCTCCCACCACATAGGATCTAGACATCTGGGTCAGGAGACATGACTGCAAACAGGTATCTCATGCCAAGACCTGAACCAGGCTGCCTCTGGTCCTGTGCATTCACTTCAATGCTGTATCACCATCCAGTTTAGCAACTTGTACTTCACCAAATAACACAGCATGACAGATTAATCATAACGTAGATGCAACATGCCCATAAAATCTAGAACATATGTAATGAATTCTTTCATGTACTTAAGCGCTAAACTGCCCCGATGAAATGAATTTTGAGATTTGTCACTTATTACTCAACGGATTTGCTTGCTCACCATTACCTCACATCACTAAATCTACCCAGAGTGAATGACATTAAATAACATACAGTTAAATAAACACTCTCCAAATGCAAGTCTGTTGACATGTCCCTTTGGCTTGTTACTGTGTCTGAAATGAGTTTATCCTTATCTTAAGAGTAATAAGTCTTTGCTTGCTGCTGATACTCAAATCTAGTTTTAAGATCGAAGGAGATACTACCACCACCGGCTGACGAGCAAGTAGAAGTCTTTCAAGTGACATAAACCAGATACGGGTAAAATGAGCATTTCTGTTGTTCCAAGGTTTGAATATTCTATAAATCATCTACTATTACGCTCCACATTTGGATCAAACCTGGCAGCCTGCTTCATACCAAAGCAAGCCCGCAACAACCAGCTCCTCCGTCAGCTCACGTCCCATATTTGATTTCTTTATCCTCTGCACAAACATTCTCAGACTTCGTGCTAATAACTAGCTGATTACATTTGAAACTTCCCTCAGGCTAAAAGTTATTACTGGGGAGTACAGGAATGTGTCTGGAATGCAAAAACAACTGGGGTGAAAATCAGTGGGCTCTGAGCTGGTATAAATAGATGGTTCACTATGGAAACTCATCTCCTCTCAAAAAAATACCCCAAAACCACAAGACAGTGGCCCACTGCCTCCTCTAGTTAATCGCCTGTGAACTGATCCAGCCAGGCTCCCAGCCCTTAGGAAGAGGTAACTCTTATCTACCAAAAGTACAATATAAATAATGTTTCTGTTAGCCAACTACCCTGAGTGATCTGTTGATAAATTGGTGTAAGAGACAGTAGTTTCAGGATATGCCAAACACGTCACATTTTGGATAGAAATGGTGAAAAAGTTCTTGTCATGGAAGCTTCTTTGTGGTTAAATGATACCACAGGAGGAGTTTATTGACAGAAAGTGTGAAAACTTCCTTTACTCCATGCAAATTCTGGCTTCACCCTCCACCTTCTAGAGACCCAGCACCTTCAAGCAGAGCATAAAATGACAAGATCTATGCACGTAGCATGAAGCTCTCTTCCCAGCCCCTCTGCATTACAACACACAGCAAGGAAGTAGCCCTGCACAATATCTATATAAAGAGATTCTGGTACTGATGGAAATCAGGGGATTGGCCCCCATGGCTTGATTTTTGGGACTTTGAGAAGGTGTGTGTTGTACGTACATAACTGAAATTTCTTCTCATTGAGGTGTGGAGTTATTAGAAACCACTTAATCACTTCAAAGTAAGGTGTAAATGACGCTGAGACAAGCAAAGATGACAGACGGTTCAGGTCTCCAGAAGATTTTTGTGAAAGCTGCATATTTATTTGTAACATACCTGTGGAAAACAGCTCAAAAGAGACTGTAAAAAACATAAAAATCAAGTAAAAGCACAGCAACAAAAAGAAATAACCCCTCCTCTGCTGAATCTTAAAATGGGGCTCACGGCTATACTAGGCAAAATTGAAAGAAATCTAAAGGCAAGTATTTCCCTGCCCCCATATTTGCTTCTGTGTGGCCGTTGCCATTTGCTGTCAGAACTCTTTTGGAATCGGAAGGAGCATCCCTCCGGTCTCATGGCTTTGTACTCCTACCAATTCGCTTGCCTGATGGAGTCTGTCACGATTTATTTGAAGATCCAAGCACTCAAAAAGCAAAATTCCTCAACAAAGAATGAAGTATTCCATGGGATTACTCTTTCCCTGAGGTCAGGGATCACAGTTTCTGAGAAACCCAATGAATCACAGTGGGTTTCACTTACTCATCTTAAAAAGTATTTTTTTTAAATTGATAAAAAGTAATGATTTCTTCAAAAATAACTAAGAAACACTATGAGTTTGTCTGATTGAGAAAAGGAATATACTTTGTGTTACCCTCACACTTTTGTATACTATTTTATATAAACGGAACATTTTATAACCAGCTACACAAGCTACTGCCATTTTTTAGTATCACTCTGTGATAACCAACATCATCTCTTGCTGGTTTAGCAGCATCACCCTCTCTCGAACACAGCATGGCACCTACTGAACTTGGACACGCATGGGAAGTTTCAAAACAGAATCACAGAATAGTTTGGGTTAGAAGGGACCTTAAAGCCCATACCATTCCACACCCCTGCCATGGGCAGGGACACGTCCCACTGGATCAGGCTGCCCAAAGCCCATCCAACCTCCAGGGATGGGGCAGCCACCACTTCTCTGGGCAACCTGGAAGGTTGCTCTAAGGTCTCCTTGGAGCCTTCTCTTCTCCAGGCTGAACAAGCCCAACTCTCTCAGTCTGTCATCATACGGGACGTGCTCCAGCCCTACAGAACGATCACTTCTGCTGCAGGGAAAAATAAACTAAAAGTTGTACAAAAATGGGCAAGCCAGAAGTCATTGCATTATGCAGCTAAGAGTTTATGAAGATGACTTCACCAACTTCCCAGTGTGGAGCTGCAGCTCTGCTGAACAGAAAAAGGCCCACCAGGCTATACACATAGCTAGTGGCCTTTCTTCCACTCGAGACACTTGCCTAGGCTGGAAACCTCCACTCATATCTCTTAGGAAAATGAACCTTCAACATGAACAGCATTATCCTCCTGCAGAGCAAAGAATCCAACCGAAAACAAAACTCTTGCGCTAAACCCATAATTCAACGTTTTTTTTCCAATTAGCTGCCTAATCCCAAAAAGGACATTCTGACTCCTCATCGATTCAGGCCACTGAAATTTCACGAAAGAGTTCATTTGGGAAACTGGAATGGGAGCATATGAACTTAAAACTGAGAAAGAAAATACTGTTCTATTGGTTCCTGGGTGGCTCCACAGAGTCATGGCCATCTACCAAAGGTATTGCACAACAGCTGGGGAAGTGGCTTGTAGAATACAAAGAACATACAGACTATGGATCATAGAATGGGTTGGGTTGGAAGGGATCTTAAAGCCCATTAGCCCTCCTGCCACAGGCAGGGACACCTCCCACTGGATCAGGGGCTCCAAGCTCCATCCAACCTGGCCTCGAACACCTCCAGGGATGGGGCAGCCACCACTGCTCTGGGCAACCTGGGTCAGGGCCTCCCCACCCTCACAGCAAAACATTTCTTCCTAAGATCTCATCTCTATTTCCCGTCTTTTGGCTTCAAATCATTTCCCTTTGCCCTATCCCTGCACTCCTTGATCAAGAGCCCCTCCTCAGCTTTGCTGCAGGCTCCAGTGGAAAATGTGTAGTGTTTCCTAAAAAGACTTTCTCAGATGAAGCCTATGCAATCTCTTTTTTTTTTTTTAAATATAATTTATGAAGCTGCCACAACCTTAAGGAGCAAGCTCTGGTTTAAAAGGAGGTGTGCTTTTCATCTTTTATGTCAAAAGCATAGAAGTTGTTTACTTTAGATGAAAAGTGATTATTTTAAGCCTGCTCTCCCATTAGCCCCAAAGCACAAGCAAAGCATTTGTCTTTTCAGCTGGAGCAGCATGATGCACACACCCCAGGCAGGGAAACCAGCAGGCACAGAAGCCCAGAGGTAAATTAAAAACCCTGGAGCTGTGCTCAGTAAGGTCTCAACCCGATCTTTTGGTGTGAACTTGTGTTGCTTTAGATTGCCACTTTATCTGCTGGAGGGTACAACAAGTTCAGGAAAAGATTTGCCAACTCTAACACAGAACTGTTATGAGGACAATCACAGTAGCTACGCTTTGTTTGAGATAACACTGTGATCCCAGGAGTCAGCTGAGAAGCACATAACAGCATCAGAAACCAAGTAAGAACTCATGGGGAAAAAAACAGTATTATTCGAAGACACAGAACAGCCACTGCTACCAAAAGCAAATCAATAAAAACACTGGGTACCAAACCACAGAACCATAGAATAGTTGGGGTTGGAAGAGACTTTAAAGCCCATCCAGTTCCACCCCCTGCCATGGGCAGGGACACCTCTCACTGGATCAGGGGCTCTAAGCCCCATCCAACCTGGCCTTCAACACCTCCAGGGATGGGGCAGCCACCACTGCTCTGGGCAACCTGTTCCAGGGCCTCCCCACTCTCATCGTGAAGGAATTCCTCCATATGTCCAGTCTAAATCTGCCCCTCTCCAGTTTATACCCATTGCCCCTCATCCTATCACCACAAGCCTTTGAAAACAGTCCCTCTCCAGCTTTCTTGTAGCCTCTTCAGGTACTGGAATGTTGCTCTAAGGTCTTCTTGGAGTCTTGTCTTCTTTTCTCCAGGCTGAACAACCCCAACTCTCAACCTGACCCCGTACAGGAGGTGCTCCAGCCCTCTGATCATCCTGAAGGCTGAGCCTGTTTCTGCTCGATGCACTAAATGAGCTGGGCAGAAATGCTGATTCTAAGAGGGGAGCATGCAATGCAGAACCTGCCTTGCGAAACCAGCCCTTCTAGGAGGCTCCCGCCTATCTGCTTTTTTCTGAGTAAAGAAACTTAGAGGACATCACCATCTTCTAGTCCAAAACAAAGACTCCGCTGACCTCCCCAAAGGCTCCTCATGGCCTCTGTTCTCTGTGACAGAACTTGTGATGAGTGCAGCACCCTGGCTATGTCCCCAGCCCAACTCCTCACGCTCTCGCAGCTGACAGCCAGCTTGCAGCTCTTCAGACCCTCCACGGACGTCTGCTGCTGAGGACAGACCCTTGCTGTGCTGGAAGCGCTGCCTCCAGAGGAACCCTCTGTCGTACTCCTCTCAAAATGAATACAGAAGACGCTCCTTTCCCTCCTTCTGCTTCTGTTTGTGACCAGATGGATCTGCACATCTCTGTCTGCAAGTTTTTATCCCCTCTGTTTCTCTTATTCTAAGGAGGAGACAATTTTGTAATTGCATTCTGAAATATTTTTCTTTTAAAAGGGGGGATAAAACCATGAATTTGTGTTAAACTGAGCACAGAGTGGAACTTCCACGTCTAACGCTGTACTCAAGAGACAACACAAGGCAGGTGCAATGAGAGAGGAGTCAGAGCCAAGCTCCAAGCCTGGTAGTTTAATGGAACTTCTTGCCAGGTTCTTCCCCAAGAGGCAGGTTAAACAGACATGGGGACACGCTTCACAATGAGGAGTGGCAACGGCCTCCGAGGATCTCATATCACATTGAATGCTGCATTCTCTCAATCCTTTCTGTGAACAGCAAAGAAGGTTCCTTGACAGTCAGAGCTTGAACAGCTCAGACCAGCTCCAGCCTGCACGCAGGAACATTCCCTCCTTCATCTCAGCCCACCCTTCCACCACAGAGAAGAGCCACCGACTGCATTAAGTGGGAAAAGTTTTGTGATGAAGTTCTCCAGCTGCATTCTGGAATCTCTCCTATGCAAGGAACCAGGTTTCACCTAAACATACACTAACGAAAAGCCCAAGTCCTTGCAAAACAGCTAAAATCCTTCATACGATTTCAGGAAGGGGGTAGGAGACTGAAAGGTAGAGCCAGGCTCTTCTCAGAAATGCACAGCGACAGGACAAGGTATGATGAGGTCAAGTTACAGACAGGGAGATTCATGACAACCAGTTGTAATTAAACCTCTTTGGAGCATAAGTTTGGACAAGACACCCTCAGAGGTCCCTGAACAACCTATGTTCTCCTGTGAAGCCAAACGCCTGTCACATAGAAAACTACAGAAGTTTTGTTTACCTCAAAGATCAGCTACGTGCCTGTTGGGTTTAGGTTTTCAGTGATCCAGCAGAAGAATACATAGGCAGGAGGAAGTCTTCCAAATATCATTGTATTTATTTTAATTTAATTTAATATTTAACTTCATGCATCGATCTTCACAAAGAAAGGCCATCCTAGATGAATGTTTTCAATCCAGGTAAATCACAACTCATTGTGAATTTTGTCTGATTGACAAGAACCGTGGGAAAACACCACTCAGTAACCATCTGCACCATGCAGAGCAGTAGCCCTAAAAACATACCTGCCCTTAAAGCAAACTCTGGGCGCTGCAATAAATGTTATAAGCCTGCATATTATTTAATTTTTTTAAAAAAACTACACATTTTTCAGCAGAGAATTCAATGTTTCCTTCGACATTTCTATTGCTGTTCCTTCAGAAACACAGTTTAATATGAAGTGTGTCAGAAACTTCCACTCTTCTCTGACTGAGAAATCTCCACCATAACCTCACGTGGCCTTGGAAAATACTGACCATATATATTGAAACTATATTTATGCACCAAAAGCTTCACAAAACACCTTCAGCAAGATGCCTATGTGGGGCAAGACCTTGTAAATCACTCTTGGTATTGCAGCAATAAACTGAATTTCAGGTCCTGTTGTTGAAAGAAGAAAGACTCAAGAGATGATCCGGTTCGCTCGACTCCAAGTGTGAAGGTTACATCTGAAAAGTAACCATTTAAAATGCCAAAGTAGTTATTTTTATCACTCCCTCTCATGTAAATTTAAAGCAGGACAGAACTACTGATATCGTTAGGCGCTAATGTTGTTGAAACGCAATGGGAATCAATACTTTTTCCAGGAAGAGAGAGCACGGAAAGGCACTGAGCAGTCTCAAGTCTCCTTCACCTCTGCCAGCAGCAGCTTCAACCACATCCTGGATACTCAAAACACAAATTATCTCCAACACCTTACTCCTGCCAAATACACTAATTTTCCTCTCATCATCTCACAAGTCCCCAGCTCTCACATTCTCTGCAGCTCTTCCAATTTGAGTTAACATAATGAATTAAAAATATGCAGCATATTGAATTAAAAAAAAAGCTGGGAACGGCTCTAACGGCTCTGAATCTGCAGTACAGATTTCATTACTCCTTTGCACAGTGAGGCAGAGCGTACTTGCAGCCGCCTACTTCCCAGTTCAAAAGAACACGAAGCTCTTACCAGGCATTCCCCTACACACTGCCAGGCTGAACGAGAGTCCAGACCATAATTTGGTGGGTTGATTCTCACTCTTCACATGTCCCTCCACAAACTTCCCACTCAGGCTATACATCACAGCAATATTCTTTCAGTAAACAGTTCATAGAATCATAGAATAGTTTGGGTTGGAAGGGACCTTAAAGATCAACTAGTTCCAACCCCCTGTGATGGGCAGGGACACCTCCCATCAGACCAGGCTGCTCCAAGCCCCATCCAACCTGGCCTTGAACACCTCCAGGGATGGGGCAGCCACCACTGCTCTGGGCAACCTGTGCCAGGGCCTCACCACTCTCATTGTGAAGAAATGTCCAGTCTAAATCTGTCCCTCTCCAGTTTATACCTCGTCCTATCACTACAAACCTTTGTAAACAGTCCCTCCCCAGCTTTCTTGTAGCCCCTTCAGGTACCAGAAGGTCACTCTAAGTTCTCCTTGGAGCCTTCTCTTCTCCAGGCTGAACAATCCCACTTGTATTTTAACTTATAATTAAATTGGTTTCCTTCAGAAACTTGCAAAATTCTTGTGTGCTGAGGAAAAAAAAGGTTTAAGAAAAAAAAAACAGGGAACGAGGCAACTGCAAACAGTGAAGTCATGTAAAGCCTTCATGGCAAAATCATTTTGAATTCAAATTTAATTGGAATATAGCAGCCTAGGAAATCATGGTTCTCAACCACAAACAAGCGAGGTAATGTTTAGTAATCCCAAGCAAAAATCCCCTGGCCTCTCCAGCAGCGCAGCTTGGGCTCGGAGCTTTCCAGCTATTTATAGACCCAGGGCACATATCACTACAATAGCTGATTGTGCTCTGCAGCTGTTTTGTATATCGAGAAGGGCAGGAAAGAACAGACTGCACTTTGATCTTTCCCTTTTTTGGAGTATTAAAACAACAACAAAAAAATGCCACTAGAAAGGACTCAATATTTTGAATCACAGGGGTGGATGTTCCCAAAGCCACAGCTCACACTGCACACGGAGGGCTTGGAGCGAACACGTTCAGTTGTTTACCATCATTATAAACAAGGGCTGCAGAAAATATTTATTCTACAAGCATGCAAACTATTTCACCTATCATGAAAGCATATGCCAAATCTAATTATAGGAGTCTCTACTCCCCAAAGCATCTGTTGTTAAGTGACACACACATAAAATTAAGATTCAACCTGAATGTAACTGCATCGTAAATGAGCACTGAGCATTTCCCAGGCAA
Source organism: Phaenicophaeus curvirostris (assembly GCF_032191515.1). Classification (NCBI taxonomy): domain Eukaryota; kingdom Metazoa; phylum Chordata; class Aves; order Cuculiformes; family Cuculidae; genus Phaenicophaeus; species Phaenicophaeus curvirostris. The sequence goes on along the minus strand of NC_091407.1, from coordinate 14,809,514 downwards.
TGAAAGGAATTAAGCATTTCATGGCCTCAAGTTGTGCCAGGGGAGGTTTAGATAGGATATTAGGAAAAATTTCTTTAGTGAAAGAGGGGTGAAGCATTGGAACAGGCTGCTCAGGGAAATGGTGGAGTCTCCATCCCTGGAGGGGTTGTTATCACGGGACATGGTTTAGCAGGCACGGTGGGGTTGGACTGATGGTTAGACTGGATGAGCTGAGAAGTCTTTTCCAACCTTAACAATTCTATGATTTGCCCAAGATGTCATTGTGGGATAAGAACTAACTACATACAGCCTGTAAAACCCATTGGTATTAAGGCTTCATAAAGTGTACAAATGTATTTGAGCTAACACCACTAAAGGTAGAAATAGATATTATTCACAAAGTCACATCGGCAATTCCTGCCTCACAGCATGCTGGCCTCTCCGAGTGCAGAGAAAAGTCTAATTTTTCAGCAACAGAAAGGAAATAAGTATAAAGCCAGCACCTTCATAGATCAGGCTGTACATATCTAGCCTTCCTGATGAACATTTCTAATCAGTTACTGATAGCATTTACAAACTGCAGTAAAATATAAATCTGATATAAATGTTCAGCATACAATTGGATCTAAATGAGTTCGAACTGCTCGTTTCCAAACAGCCACATGGACTGAAGTAATACACAATTATGTTTAAAACAGTAAATGAGCAGTCTGTAGAAGCAATCAAAAAGAAACCAAAAGTACCATTAGAGAAAAACAGAAGGTCAAAAGAGTTTGTGGGGAGCCCTGTGGTACCACAGCCAGACCTCCTGGACTACCTGGAGATCTTCATGCTGGACTGCAGAGACATCTCCCTCCGCTTCCCAAATGCTGATTCAGGTGTGCCAGAGAGAGCAAATAAACAATTTGCTGAATTAGTGAGATGGAAAAGGAGCAGGAGGCTGCAAGAAATGCAGCAGATCGAATGGAGGACAAACAAACCTGTGACAGGGAAGCTGTTAGGATCAGATTTTCGTTAAGTGCTAAAGAGCCTCAGAGCTATTGGTATTGCACGATCAGCACAGCACACTTGAAGATTACAAAACAAAGCTTTTAGGCTTTAAATATATAATATAGGACATTAGACAGCACTTTTAAAGCACTCATTTTAAAAGAAAATATTTAGGTATGTTCATATCCTGAACACGGGTTTATTTCTGCTGTGGCCTCTCTCTCTGCTGCATCCCTCTCATTTATTTAAACAGAGTACACAGGGACAGAAATTTTTATTGCTTTCAGAGCACTGAAGGCAATGTTCTTGACTATCATCAGGATGCTTATATAATTATATATTAGATTAGAAACTAATAGATAATTTGCTACATAAATTATTTATATGAAGGTACTAAAAACTGCTACTACATCCCCCTGATCACAGGTACGGGAGTGGCAAAGCAAACATTTGTTGCTAATTACAAAATCATGTTTTCCTGTACATATTAAACAACTACTCAAAGAAAACTGGAGACTTTTGTTTCCTGGCCACACAAGCTCTTACAAGCCATTTTTCCTTCCATTGAATAAAAATTACTGCTATAATCCAGTCAATTAATAACACAACCAGGAGCGTTACTTGGGGACAAGTCTGCGTTGTACCCAGTTGCCTTTCCTAATGCTCAGACAACCAGACAACGTTGTTTAAATGGAAGCAGTTGTCCTTCATCCTCCTCTTGTTGGACCCACCTAGTGACACAGAAACACCCTTGCTAGGAATACTGTAATCCCATCGTGAGGAGAGTGGACAACAGAAGTTTAGTGAAAGAGGGGTGAAGCAACAACAGAAGTTGTCCACTCTGCCCAGTGAGCCAAAATTCCTCTCTGCTGCAATGGCTGCCGGTGGTTCTGGAGGGAAAAAACCCAGAGAAGGTGTTGCTGGAGAAAGTAAAGCAACACAGTGCTTCACGGAGAGCTCAGGGTCCTGGAGAAATGGCTCCAAACCACGGCTTCAGATGACTCAGAATGAGCAGGCAGTAGCTAAGAAAGGGTAAACAAGAGAAAGTGTGAACTGACAAAGATAGCAGCAGCATTTGTGGAGTCCAGGATAATTAAAATCCATAACTGTGCACATCCCTGACAAATTTTATTAATCGGGGTCCAAGCGAGCTTCATTTCAGAAAGGTAAGAAAACATCCTGAATGGCTCCAGTGTGTTCACATCCTGCAATGCAATCCAAGGCTGAATTTTTGCATTTTAAACTCAGTATTTTAAGAGCCAGAAAACCTGACATTTAGGAAGATCTCTCATGCTGTTCCCTGAGACAAACCTTCCAGTAAAAACACTTTTTACATACAAAAGAAACTTTGCAAAGCAGACTTAGCTAGAGTTACAAATGGAATTCCGGATGAGTATTACCTGTTATCACAATAACTCTTTCCAAGAGAAGGATGCTTCCCTACAACATTATTCCTGAAGAGAAACGCGTTACACATTAAGTGCCTGTGTCAGGTTGGCCCGGACAGAGCTAACCTTTAGCTCTGAGCAGCCTACGACTGTTGTGCAATGTCCAAGCATGTTAAAAGCTCACAGCCCACTGGTTCCGTGCCCATGTGGAAGCCAGCCAGTCCTGATGACACAGACAGGATACAGTAAAGCTCGTATAATTACTGCTGAACACGAGAACTCTGCTGAAACAACACTTACAATCTTCTTTAAATCCACAATAACGGGAAATCCCAAGGAGAGTCTCTCAACCAAGGCCATGGGACAAGATACAAGGTATGATAAATAACCTGTTCTGCAAAACACAAGTGCTAAAGATCAAGTTCCAAGAAGAGGGAGGAAAACCCAACTCTGCCTGCCTCATGAGGTGCCTGAGAGGAGAACAGTTCGCTAACGGGGTCTGTGAGAGCAGCCAAAGCCCTGGATGCTTCCCCAGGGTGGGCTGCAGGCACCAGGCAGGAGCCCCAGACATTGAGCTGACCCAACAGTGGTGTCTGACAAAGCCAGCTCCTGCCGCTGGACCATTTTCTTCATTTTTGGATTAGACAGCTCCAAATCCAGCCTGGAATACAGATAAACCTCCAAGAATGGTAAACTTTGCCGCCTGTTAATGTGTGTTTGCTGCCAAGAGGGTCTCCTTCCCAGGAGAAACACGCAGGGGACTTCAGACACTACAGCTGTCAGACAGATTTGTGACCAACTGAGACACCCTCCAAAAGACAAGCGCAACTTTTCAAAAGCCCTACCACTTCAACGATCAATGGGGCATGTTAACAAAGCCCTGGAAATATCGTTCCAATTGAAACACTACCCAGTAACTGCTATTTATACTGCAACACCAGCCTTAGGTATTTATTTTCCCACTTGCTCAGTTTACACTACCTGCCAGAAGAAAACTGCCTTGCATCATCAAAAGAGCCCATAGACATTTAAAATTCTCTGAGCAATAATGGAAAAGGGTTATAGAATCAGAGAGTAGTTTGGGTTGGAAGGGACCTCAAAGATCATCCGGTTCCAACCCTCCTACAATGGGCAGGGACACCTCCCACTAGATCAGGCTTTTTTTCTAAAAAGCAAACTTTTTTGAACTTTACACCTCTGCCTCAGCTTTACATCGCTGCACGGTGACTATTCCTCAGTCAGCATCATCACATTATTCCCCTGCCCCACAGGCTCTGAAACGCCAACTGCTCTAGTTAGCAGTAAGGAAATATTTTTACTTTCCATCTGCACATCACAAGGCTGGATTCAGAGTCACTGGACATTTTTCCCAGAAAGCGAGCAGGCTGGGCAGCTGTATTTTGACAAGAATTGTTGTTTCCTTTTATGGCCCACAGAGCCAGTGGCCGTGGTCCACGCAGGGGAGGGTGGGGAGCACCCTGTGCTTCATCCTACCACACTGCGCTTCCCACAGTCATTCTGATTCTTCCCTCCCCAGTACTAACTGATTTTCAAGTGCATAAGCAGCTTGGAAATTCACTCCCAATTCATCAACTTCGAGATTGTGACCCATATAAAATTAAAAGGATGGCTGTGATGCTTTCCAATCAAGTTTTTGGCTGTTTCTTTGGGAATCCTGTCCTGATAGGCACTGTAACTGGACAACGGCAAGGAAGGAAACCAGAGGCTGAAGGAAGTGGGAAACCCCTGTGGCGGATCTGCCACAATCCGATGAGGAACGCCGCCCCATCAGCAGATCTGCTGCGCAGGTTTCCATCCACCCGACCCCAGCTCCTTACTCCCATTACTTCATTTACTCCCTTTGCTTCGGCTTTTCACTCCTTCGGTTGTGCTGAACACTGAACCAAGCCTTTTTGTGGCTTCAGGAGTGGAAACCTGGAAGGAAGGACTGGAAGAAAGGGAAGGGGCATAGGGAAAAGCAAAAAGGTGGAGGCGGGGAAGGAAAACACATCTAAGATTTTAGTAAGGAAGGTAAAGCAAATTTTCCAAATGACAAATGGAAATTCAAGAATTGTAATCTATGTGGAGGGAGGAAGGCAAAGAAACCACGTTACATGCGGAAAAGTCTCATTATCTCCCCCACTTAAAAACCTTACCTGTCTTCTGCCCCTTTCCTAAAACAAAGCAAAAGCTGAAACATTGGATGGAGGCAAACTCCATGTAACACTTCCCAAGAGACCCTGCACTAGCAGGGAACCAGCCTCTTAAAACGTATGCATTTTCCCTTGTCTTTCCTTAATTTAATTTGAATAAACTTATGAGAGGAGGCAGGGAGAGCTGGCAAAGGAGGGGGGAAACTGTGCGAGTGAGCAGCAGTAGCTGAGGGATCCAGCCTGAGAAACGGAGGCTGAGGGGAGACCTAGACCTCATCACGCTCTGCAGCTCCCAGAAAGGAGGTTGGAATGAGGTGGGTGCTGGGCTCTTCTCCCAAGTGAAAAGTGCTGGGACAAGAGGAAATAGCCTCAAATTGCGCCAGAGAAGGTTTTGCTTGGATGTTAGGAAAAATTACTGAAAGAGCATTGAAGGACTAGAACTTGTTGCCCAGGAAAGTGGAGTCACCATCCCTGAAGGGGTTCAAAAAGCACGTGGCTGTGGCACTTGGGGACATGGTTTATCTGGCACAGTGGGGTTGGGTTGATGGTTGGACTGGATGAGCTTAGAGGGCTTTTCCTACCTCAATGATTCTGTGATTCTATGATAAGAATTGCATCAAGTCTCAAATCTGGAGGTTGATTTGCAGGGATGGAGCTTTTCTGGTTAGTCAGCACAAGCTTATGTACATGCGAAAACAGCAGAACACTGAAGGGAAACACCAAACCTACTGCGATGGGAAATCCTGCAGAGAAATGAATCGTGACCAGGCCAGTGCCGCTCAGCCCCAGCCTGGGAGGCATCCTCCTGTCCTCCAGCAAATCCAACTAACTCCAGCAATCCCCAAAATAAATGGAGAAATTAAAAAACCTGTCTCCTTCCCGTCAAAAGGCAGAATTTATATTATTGGACTAAATCTCAGGTCCATCCTAGCTGCATCAACTCCATTTGAGTGGAGACCAGAGAAACAGTTCCCCAATTCTCCATGGTGTTCCTCAGGAATGTGCTGCATCATACCATGTAAGTAAGGGCTTGGATTGCTTGACACAGCTTGCTTTCTAGTAAAATAGCTCCAGTGACATAAGCAAAATATATTTCTACTTTGAGTTTTTCCCCAACCTAAGTTTAAAACTGCAGCCTGCAGAGGGACAGATCAAAATGAGGGACACAGCTCCCACTGTCATTTCAAATTGCAAATTAAATGCAAGGTATAGCCTCGATAAGTCCAAAGTTGGAGAAAATGTTTGAGCTGTAAGGAGGTTACAAGGGGAAATTTAAATAATTCTATCTCCACTGCTACATCAGATTCGAACAAAAACAAATAAAAGACAAGTTTAAAACTAAGGAGAAAACAAATTATTGAGGGAATCAGAGACAAACATATACCAGCAGCCCTTCTGTGTTAAACGCAGTCCTAGGTAATTTAACAAGACAATTAGAGATATAGAAATTAATAAAACAGATGTAAAGAAATCTTTAGGTAAGAGCTCTGGTATAAATTGATTGATGTAAACAATACAATCCCCTAAAACTTCCTGAGACCCTTAAAAATGTAGTACTTCAAGGCAACAATTTTCCCGATTATAAAAATTAACAGAATTGATTTAAAACAACCAAACAACTCAAACACCACACAAAATCAAACTTGGGTCGGGGGGCAGACAGCCTCAAGTTTTAAGTACCTAAAACCAGCCCTTGAAGCCATCCGCCCTAAGGATATTTTGATCTCAGCCATATGTTTTTACTAAGATATTTTTATTTAGTCTCCCTGTAGATAATTGCAAGGACAGAACTGCTAATACGATATTAAATCAATGATCTGATGTATCTTCTCATAGCAGAGTGAGGCATTAAGTCTGCACTATTACCAAGAAGTCATTAGGCTTTCTGACCTCGGAGATCCTTTTCTCTCACATACAGTTCCCATCACTTGCCAACTCTGTCCCAGTTAAAAAAATCAAGTTTATTTTCTTAATCTGCGATATGAGCACCTTGATATCAACCTGCTTATCAACAAGCGAGCCTAGTGCTGGTAGATAAGACAAAAATGAAAATAAGAAGAGAAAATATCTGAGACTGTTTCAGGATACACGTGTGCTGCTGTTTACACAAAGCCAAGAGGAAATGGATCTTGTACTATTCATGGCTCACACTTTCACCCAAATCACCTATTTTGACACTTTCCTTTAACTGCCTGTAATATAAATTTGGAAAATACACAGAAAAAAAACAGCTCCCACAACCACCTTCCCAAATAGTTACGCCTAGCTGGGGTTTGCAAGTTCAGACAGCACAAGGGAAGTGGCCAGTTAAGCAGACCTGGAAATGTTATGGCAAGACTTGCAGACCAGAGCAGGATTAATTCCAACAGCAAACACTTTCGTAATCACAAACTCTTATCACACAAGTGTACCCACAACAAACCCACCTTCAGAGCAGGGCTGACGGCGCTGCAGAGCGAGGTCTGGCTGACTGCAGCAGAGCTGGATGCAGCTGGCCCCAGCAAACACAGATAACACCAAAGGAGAAGACACAACAGGCAGATCCTCTCCGCTCTGCACAGGGAACGCCGCCCTGGGCCATCCCAGTTACCTGCCAGGGACAGGGCTGCCCAAGGATTCCACCGGCAGCTGGAATGTGAAGAGATAGTTGGCTTCTACCCATTTTGTACAGCTGCAGCATCCAAAGGCTTTCAAATCAAGAGCAAAACAACCCCCCAAAACATTAGTTCTTTTTTTTTTTTTTTCAGAACTAGCAACCATGAACTGGCAGAATCGATGCCTTTTATTTACATACCCACACATGCACGCACGTAAAGATAAAAGTTAATTCCTCTGCATGCTGCATTTCCACCCATAGGAAAAACTCTGGCAGTGAAGAGCAGAGCCTGCTGAGGTGTTAAGGAAAAAAGGAATGCTAACTCTGATGTGCCTTGCTCTGTTCAGCAGCAGGAGGTAGGGCGAGTGTGCTGTTACCTGTTCAGCAGCACATCTGCATCTCAGAAACAGGCACCGCGGTCCCCACATGCACTGGGGTCACCATCGCACAACCCGCATGGGAAACCCTGTGCCCATTTCTCCCTGGGAACACACCGTTGGGCTGGGGAACGGAGACTGCTGGGTACTACACTGCTGTAGAAAGGAAAGGTGTAGGTTTAGCGTTATTATTCCACATAGCTTTTGATGACAGCAAAGATTATCCCCATCTACTTCAAGCAGAGCAATTCTCTTTTATTCTGTGCCCCGGACAAGTCAGCTCGCAACACACAAAACCCCAAACCATCTCCTCCCCTCAGTATATCAGCAACAGTTCTAGGCCGAATTATTCAAAAGGAGGATTAAAATTCTTCTAATGCCATCTTGCTGAAATACTGCATCTTTAGTTACAGTGGCACAGCCGAGCTGTTACAGCAGTAATCAATCCCTAGATTCAGAATCAGAAATCTGAAATCCCTAGAATCAGAAATCCCTAGCTTTCTGATCCTTTCTACAAGGTGGTTATTTATAGAATCATAGAATCACTGAGGTTGGAAAAGACCTCTAAGCTCAAGCAGTCCAACCATCAGCCCAACCCCACTGTGCCTGCTAAACCATGTCCCAAAGCCACAAGTTTTTTGACCCCTCCATGGATGGAGATTCCACTGCTGCCCTGGGCAGCCTCTACGAGGGCTTCACCACTCTTCCAGTAAGGAATTTTTCCTCATATCTAATCTAAACCTCCCCTGGCGCAACTTGAGGCCATTTCCTCTGGCCCTATCACTAGACAAAATATCTTCACAGGAGTAATTAACTGATAAGGCTGGAAAGCCTGCTCACCTGTCTGGGTGCCCACTGCCCTGAGGTCAGGTGTCTGGAACAGTCCCTACAGACAGTTCCTTCACTCCCCCTCAAGCTGCTGCTGCCCGACACACCTCGTGCTTTTTCAGAAATTTCAGCCCAGCGTTTTCCTGCGCTGCCTCCTTCCTCTTCGCAGGCATCTTTCACTCCAATTGAAGAACATGTTTTTCTCCCATCCAGGCTTTTACTCTAGCCTAAAACAACTGCAATTCCTTTACATCTGAATATCTCAGCTGCTCTCTTATGCACTCTCTCCATTTGGTTCACAACTTCCTTGCTTGTATTCCTTCTATTATCAAAATAAAATTTATGAGATTTAAGCACCAAAAAAAGAAACACCCCTCAAAAAGCGATCCAGGTTCATTTTCTACAGGTTTCAACTTCTTACAGTGTCTCTTCCCTTGCACTGTCACTCAACATCCCTTTGATTTCCACTTCCCCAGTGCCTCTGTTTTTCCAAATACCATCACAAAACTCCTAATTTACTTCTCAGAAGATACAATCTAATGAGTAATTAAAAAACACAAAAGAAAATTTAGGGCTAAGTATTTTCCCTTAACAGCTTCCACCCCACTAAAATATTTTGCTGCTATAATGCCTACAGGGCTTTATCTTCAGTTACAAGAGAAGAAAGAAAACAAACACTGAAAATTTGTCTAAATAAGCCACAATATTTTGAGAAAAGCTATCTCGGTGCTATGGGACCTTGGAAACTTGCAGCAAAATATGTGAGATAATTGCCCCGAAGTCAGTTTTGCTCTTCATTTGTCTGGCTAGAAACCCCACTACCTCCAGGATCTGTAAATCCTACCTTTCTTATTTCACAACATAACTCACAGCAAATTGCATTGGAAGCACAAAGTCCACCACTTACCTCCAGTTGTTTGTGCTTTTGAATTATTAGCAAACAAGCATTAAAGAATATTAGAGCAAATAAAAAGAAGAAAAACTGCAGCAATAACATACGACCAGCTACATCAAATCATAAGTACAAGTACAGTGTCATTTTTAAAGGGGGACGCACTGCTAAGTTTGTTTATACCTGGTTCTCTGCCAAGTTTCACGTTCCAGCCTGAAAATAACTTCTCAAAACAGCTGTCAGGTTTTGGGGAGGAGGGAGAACAATCTACCAGCAAATGTGATCTTTCTTTGGAACTGTACAAGTTATCATGGAAAGGAGCTTGTGCTTCACTGAGAAAATTCAGCTCCTATGTGGCCCCTGAAATCTGAAGTCGGGAATGTAGAGGAGCTTCCAAAAAGTAACCTCCATGGAGATACCCTGGCATCTCAGCACACAAAATAAGAGAAGAACCGTTATTCCCATGCTCAGAAGACTGTGGTAATTATTCACAGAATAACAGCTCCCACTGGACCAGGGGCTCAAAACCCCATCCAACCTGGCCTTGAACACCTCCAAGGATGGGGCAGCCACCACTTCCCTGGGCAAGGGCCTCCCCACCCTCACAGCAAAATATTTCTCCCTAATACCTAATCTCAATCTCCCCTCTTTCAGTTTAAATACTCTCCCACTGGATCAAAAATCAGCCATTAATCTTCCTTTTACTTCAGGTTCTTTTAAAACATCTTTGCCCCCAACTACCTTCTTTCTTAAGTAGGTTAAAAAAAAAAAATTAAACCCTGCAATATATTCAAAAATCAAGTAATCACAGGTCCAAAACTCATAATCATATATTCAAAAGGCAAACATGAGGGAACTCAACAACCTACTGACTGTGCTGTGAATGTTCCCACTAGTGCTTACCTTCCAGATTTTCATGTATTATTCCTACACACTTGGTCTCTCTGCTGTCTTGGCTGATAAAACTGCAACTAAAAATACACATCTTTTTTGTACAATGTGTACTGATAGTTCAAAACCTCCAATTTCTCCACACAAACAGACACGTTCACATCACAAGCAGAGTTCAAATAAACATCCAGGCTAAGTAGTATCCCTATTCACACCAGCCAAACATCAGCGGGATACGTGTCCAAAATCAATCACTTCTTCCACACATGGGACAAGCAGAGGCTCTTCCATGTTTTAAAGCTCTTGGAATTTACTTTGGGGAGAGCTCTTTACAAATTAACAACAAAAAGCATCTTGGATGTATTATTGCTGCTGCAGCTTGCTTTTTCCAGCTCCAACATCCAAAAAACCTCAATTCTGTTTCAGGAAACAGCATGAATTGCCCCAAACACTGGGCAGCATCAGAGAAATTCAGAGCATGAAAGAATCGCTTCCTTCCTTGCCATTTAAATACCCTCTCTCTTCTACAGCTACCATAAGAAAGTAAGAAAGCAAAATCATAGAATCATAGAATCACCAGGTTGGAAGAGACCCACTGGATCATCGAGCCCAACCGTTCCTATCAAACACTAAATCATGCCCCTTAGCACCTCGTCCACCCGTGCCTTATTATCTGGTTTGTATTAAAGAAAACAAATCTATTGAAAAATAGGGTTCATGACAACTTCTCCTCTCTGTGTTTCCCAATTTAACTTTTTAACATGGCAAATTATTCTACAAGTTATTTAAATTGCCATAGTAAGAAGGACAAGTACAAATCTCTCCTATATTCCTCCTTGCTTCAGCACAGGAAGAGAAATGGTGTAGGTTGACCATGTGAAACTGTGATGGGATATGAGAAAACATCCCAGCTCAGCACAAAAAGAGTATCTGGAGGCAATGTGTCCAGGGCAAAGTGTCCTGAGGGATACGGTTTAGTGTTTGATAGGAACGGTTGGACTCGATGATCCGGTGGGTCTCTTCCAACCTGGTTATTCTGTGATTCTGTGATTCTGTGAATGGTTGGACTTGATGATCTGATGGGTCCTTTCCAACCTGGTGATTCTATGATAAGGCAGAATTATCAAGCAATACAACCTGTGTTCCATGGAGCAATACTACTAATTTAACTACTCATTATTCAGTCTATTTAACTCAGCTACAGTGGCAAGCACCTGGATTTCCAAACAAAGCTCAAATACGGCATTTTGGGAATCACTGTCAACAAAGCATTATCACAGCTTCTTAGCAATAAATGAGCTCATTACTCGACCTCTGCACATACCGGCACTTTGTGTCACTCATTCTACCACAAATACCCTTTAGAAGTGAGCACATGTATGATTGCTAGGGATGTAAACCTGCTTTGAGGAGTCGCACAGCGGAACATAGAGTAGATAGCTCAGTCTGAGCAAGCCAACGCTTCACCGCCCCATTTTCAGGGTGCCTGGTAAGCTTTGCATGAAAAACACATAGAATAGCAATAGTTAAACTTCACAGAATGGGACTTAACCTTAACTTCAGGTACTAAGGTCTCCTCGGAGCCTTCTCTTCTCCAGCCTGTCCTTGTACGGGAGGTGCTCCAGCCCTCTGATCATCCTTGTAGCCTCCTCTGGGCAGGTTCCAACAGCTCCATCTCCTTCTTACGCTGACAATTCCAAAACTGGACACAATACTCCAGATGAGGTCTCACAAGAGAGGATGAGAGGGGCAAAATCACCTCCCTCAACCTGCTGGCCACGCTGCTTTTGATGTACCCTTTTGATGACATCTAATATTGGCTATTCTTCACTGGCTAATTCTACATAAGATTATGTAATATTCAGAGCTGGAATTTTACATATGCACTGAAAGGACTATCAAAAGTCTTGTAAATGCTCCCAGTAATTCTTCTGATCCCAAAGTCTGTGCTTATAGCTCTAACTCTTGTACTTTGTGTTCAGTTGATACTGACTCACCAAAGTGCAGCATTAGGGAGTTCTAGAACATAATTTTGCTTTAGTTATATTTGTGAAAGTCATTTACCACATTTAAAGATAACTATAGACATACTCAATGTCTATTAAATGCAGTTCCTGAATTGAGAGTTATATATTCCTTTCCCCTGACTGTTGTGGTACCACAAAGTCCCGAAAATCACACTAACACAAATCCAATCAAATTATTTCCACAAATGGATAATTCTGCTATTAAAAACAACAGGCTTTTCTTTGAATTGAAACAACTATAAACTTTAACAGAGGATGCCATTGGAATTAGGAAGATTTGGCATTTAAAAAGCTGCACAAAACATTGGAGGGCATGGTCCAACCCTAGGCTTACTGAGCAGTGTAAGAATTAACAAATCCTTTACTCGGAACAGGCTGGACAAATAACGCGCTGTCAGCACAAGCTAACATTGCAAAGGCGCCTCTGTTACAGCAGCAGCAGAAAAGCTCCCACTAATTTATGGCTGTATTTGCTCCACGCTTGTCTGGGCCCGATACAAGGCTCATACAAGTCAAATAATAATCTAAATCCCAAAACACATCGGTAATGGAGTTTATCTAGTTGTCTATCAAATACACTACTTCACCGAAGCGCTGGCAAGGACAGAAGATTTGCAGTCAAATATCCTAACTTGGAAAAAAAAAAATCTTTATCTTCCAACTTTGTCACCTCCTGAAATCTTGGAAAGAATTAAAACATGGTACATCTGTTAAGCATTTAAATATAGCCACATCACGCATGCATTTTTTTATAACACTTAGAAAACACTGTGCCTGATCAAAAATGCCTCCCGTATGCTGATTGAGTTGCAGTACCCGATCGCAGATACAAAATCATTACCACCTCCTGAACAGCAAGCAGCCATCGCCAAACTGTCTGTCTCCAAGCAGGAGTGTGCAAAAAGCACAACGGTCATCCCAGAGCTTCATCGCGGCTCCGAAACCAGCACCTTGTCCTCTGTAACCAGCACCTGCCAGCCTTAAGCAATAGCAGCCTCCATCTCCTTTTTCCCCTCCCCTACCACCAAACAAAGCAAGAGGTCGCAGGCTTGGTTATCACGAGCAGGCAGATGGTGTTCAAAAACACCTCCACCTTCTTTTTCCAGAGCTGCTCCCCTGCAAGCAGCACTGTCAAGCTCGGAGATTGTGTGGCATGCTGAAGCAATGCCTGCTAAAGACATGGGTGCTCCGAGAAATGCTCTGAGCCACTGCTCCTTTCTTCTATTAGTCACAGGTAGATTTTATGACGACCGCTATTAAGCAGAGAGCTATGCAAAACTTCTATTAAAAAATACCACCCATTTGATGAACACCTAGCCATTCGTGCACAAGAATTAAGCACACTTCCCAAGTTGATGAAATATGATCCAGACATCAGGTTACTCAAAAATAATGAACTGCAAAGACAACTCAGAGTCTTTACACATAAGAAACAGCCTAAGGATGCACATATTTACTGAAATGCTATGTATACACATCTATCATAGAATCATAGAGTCATAGAATTGTTTGGGTTGGAAGGGACCTTAAAGATCATCCAGTTCCAACACCCCTACAATCGGCAGGGACACCTCCCACTGAATCAGCCTCACAAGCCCCATCCAACCTGGCCTTGAACACCTCCAGGGATGGGGCAGCCACAACTTCCCTGGGCAACCTGTGCCAGGGCCTCCGCACTCTCATCGTGAAGAAATTCTTCCTTACGCCTAGCCTAAATCTGCCTCTCTCCAGTATATAGCTATCTATATGTATGTATAAAAAACAAATAACTCAACACCTTTATGTAGTTAAGAGTTTAAGGCTTATTTGTGGAAAAATACCATCAAATACCAAATTAAAATACCTGACCCAGGTAGGAGAACATGACTTCACTGAAGACTAGCAGACCTTTTGTTTACCTGTGTACCCACAGCAAATTCCATCAGCAGCAATGTTTCATAACCAAAGACACCTATGCTATTTTAACACCCTTAGCAGAAAAATCCAGCTACCGCTCAGTATGGATTCCAGAATCTGGGGTGGGGCACGGGGCGTGTGCATTTCTCTTACATGGTTTATTAGGATTATGAAACAACTTACGATACATTTTCTCATCCTCACGTGGTGTTTTTAGGAATGCTCTCTGCTTCTACATAATGCCACATTGCCAAGCAGCAAGTAATACATTAAGTATTGTCTCACTAGTGACTTAAACGTACATATGAGATACAATCTCTTTCATAACATGTATCTTGGTAGCAAGATCAGTCCCAAATAGGGAGCCAGAGCAAGCAAGTAAAGTCCTGTTGCTTTCCTACAAAGTGTTATCAAATCAGAACCAAGTTTTAAAAACTGGAAATAGATGGGAAAGGTTACAGAAGTCTTGGATCTCAGTTTGATTATATGCTGGTGTAATTTCACTGTGGAAGCGTGCGACACTGCAAAGTCTCTGTCATTCTACTCTAAGGCCATGGCCATTTCTTCTCTTAGCGAGTCCAAGTGCTGCCCTAGAACACAGACAGCTCTTACCAAGCAGCCTGGTCCAGTGGGAGGCGTCCCTGCCCATCGCAGGGGGGTTGGAAACAGATGATCTTTAAGGTCCCTTCCAGCCCAAACTATTCTACGATTCTAAGCACCGTGCGAAACAGAGTAAGCTCAGAGCTAAAGTTGTACCTGGTCTCTTTGCAAATAATGCTCTGACAAGAACATTTCCTCATTACATCCTTTCTGTAACACTGGTCCTGTCGGACCCTGAGCATTTCCAGAAGATCCATCTGTTGGACTTTGGTCAAATCAATCAGAGCTTAAACCTGACAGGCCAGACTTCACACGTCCACTAAACAAGAGTTAAAGAATGTAAGCACTAGACTCCAAAAGCTGCTGGGAACAGCTATGCAAACCTTCCGGGCAGGGTCTCTTGAAAGTAGCACACCCAATGTAACGCCCTGTGAAGAAAGGAATTAACTTCTACTCTGTGTATTAGACACCCAAGTCAAACAGCAAAGCTGCATATTTAAAAAAAAAATAAAGATTCCACTTTTGACTCAAATATCCTTGTTTATCTAATGAATGTAAAGAAATAAGCATCCAATATTGGAAGCAGAAGTTTTCCTATAGGCTGAACCAATATTTCATAGCATGTTTTATTTCAATTCCAGACCTTTTGGTTTTTTTCTTGGTTTTGCTTATTGTGTAGATCGGCACAGTCAACCAAACCATCACCAGTCTGGCTCTTAAAACACCCAAACAGTTGTTAATATCACTGGTGTTGGTTATCAATTAGCTTTGCTTTCCACTTCCTCCTCCTCCCTCTTTTTTGAGGAGGAAAAACCAGATTTCTTCTATTAAGGTCCATGAATTAACAAGACTGAAAGGAAACTAAGTCCATTTAGTTATAAGACTAATTTACAAGCAGCTTGGATTTGGATGCCTTCTGGCTCTCTCTGCACATGGTGCCGCTCCTCCTCTTGCAATGGGAGGACCTTTGGGTTAGGAGCCACGTGGCCAGCTGGAGATCCTGGCCTTCCAGCCCAGGGTGACAGCCACACACGTGGATTTGTGTTAACTTCAGCTGGCAGATGAAGGAAAAACACCAAAGGGAAGCAAACTACTCTGTCACTGGTAGATAACCAAGGTGTTACACAGACAGCAAAAGACGTTCTCCTCTGTTTGCATGTTTCTACCTGTGTTATGCAGCAGATGGAAGGCCAGGTCCCATAAGGAATCTGGTGGACTTCACTCCGACAGCTCCCCCGCGCTGCTCCAATTCTGGATATTTTGTAAGTAATGCTGTTTTATGACAATAACGTCATTTCTAAATTGTTGAGTTGAAGACAACCACTTTAGAAGTGCAACAAGTGGAACAGCATGTGCTGTCAGAGAAGACATGCAATACCTAATCATTGTCATATATACGGTTTACTAAGAATTATCACATTAAGTCACTGCAGCAAAGACAAACCCAGAAAGCTTTCAGGCAGTGGCAAGGGGCATTCTGAGCCCAACAGATGCTGGCTGAATTAAAATATCTACAACGTTCTGCTCTTTCACAAAAGAATTTCAGAACCATGATGATGATCTATCCTACAGCCATGTATCAACAGGTGTGCTTCTCGAGGTTAGAACATTTGGGGGAAAAAAATGAAAGGGAATATTTGCTAGGATATTTGGAAGGGCAGTACAGATTTCTGTGACAGTCTAGCACTGACAAACACCTAGCAAGACAAACCTAACCAGCCAACTCCATCATTCTGTACAGGTCCACCAGTTCTGGTGCACAAAGCGAGGTCTGGGTGCAAAGGAAGCGGCAGCTCAATGGTACAGTCCCTAGTCTAAATTTCTTCTCCAAATGCCTCTTTATATTTTCACAAGTTATTATTTGGGAGTAAGCAGTTGCCCTTTCAAAATCTGCATGGCTTTGCTTTACATCAAGTACCAACCATCAACTCCAGCTGGAAAAGACTCCATCAACTCCCTTAGGCTGGAAAAGACCTTAGAGATCATCTAATGATTCTATGATTCATTTCCTACAAACCCATGACCAGCCACCACAATAACACACACCGACATAACCCAGCTTGTTCCAAGGAGCTATACTGACTAGCTGCCTTCTCAGCAACAGCAGCTCCTACCGGGAGTTAAACATTTAAAGGCAGGGAAATTTTTTTTCTTTCTTTTCAAAGGACAGAAATGAGATTGAAAATAATCTAAAAATAGCAGAGAATTTTCAAGTGTCAGCTGTAACGGAAAGAGGAATGGCTGGCTCTCCTTACAGAGCCAGGATGGAT
Organism: Phaenicophaeus curvirostris; assembly: GCF_032191515.1. Taxonomy (NCBI): domain Eukaryota; kingdom Metazoa; phylum Chordata; class Aves; order Cuculiformes; family Cuculidae; genus Phaenicophaeus; species Phaenicophaeus curvirostris. Next base: position 14,792,627 of record NC_091407.1, on the reverse strand, counting down.
GGAGTGCACTTCTGATTCAGGATCCAGAGAAAGCTTACACACACAAACTGTAGCTGGTAGAAAATCATTTTAATTTACTAATCTTAGTAATATTTCAGGACAATCTATAGCAATTGAAATCCAACTGAATTGCACTTTGTTTTGAAGTGGTGAACATACATTCTTACACACTTTGCCTGCCCGAAGGAAAACTGAAGTATATATTGTGAAATAACCACAAAAAGAGTTTTAAACAACCCATTCAAATCATGCATCCTCCTCATGACAGCAGATGAATATAAATCACACGTCTTTGACTTTGTTTTGTCTTTACCATAAATCTTTTTCCTCTAAAAGCCACAATGTCAAGGCTTTTATTTAAAACGGTTCTCTTGCATTTAAATAGTCCCTCACCTACCTTGGACACTTTACTGATGAAGAAGAGGGCTCAGATTTTCACTTGTAGGGCACCTACTTACATTGCAGCACCTATATTTTGGGTATCCAAAGAGAGAAACGTCAGTGAAAGACTGCAGATTATGATCACCAAATGCAGCAGAAGCCATGGCGTCCCTCCAATATTGCAGGACCTTGGATTTCAGCTCTCATCTTCCCCACGTTCTAGAATAAAGCTCCACTCCTGCCATGCTCGCTTCAACTCTTCTCGGATAGAAATGCCTTAAGGTCTCTTGAAACTGCTACTTCACTCTAAAATGCTTCTATAAGGCTTAAGCAGGGAGAGCTGCCACACTTGGCAGCAAACTATCAGTTCTGCCTTGATTTATTTGTTCACTGGTGTGAGGACACACCATAAATATAAACCAGATCCCATCTTTTTCAGCTAAGGACATGGTTACAGTCAGTCTCCACCTGGTCAATGTGGACAACCTTGCATAGATACTAACAGTACTTATAAACTATTTTTCACTGTGTGCAGCCAAACCAGCCCCGGAGTATGTTATCAAAGCCTTAAAGCCAACACGCGCATCTCCTTTAAATAACAAAACCAGCTTAAGTGTGAATATTTTTTAATTGACACATTTTTCTACTTGGTCTTATGCAAATAAAACCAGCAGCAACTCAACAAACCTTCCTCAAAATCTGGCGAAGCTGTGATGTTTCTGCAGAGCTCACACCACCTCCCTGGCAGTGAAGCTGATGCACAAGTACACAGGTTTCCTCCCAGAAAAAGTCATGCCACTGTACCACGTAAAATATTTGGAAAGCTCAATAATCACTAGGTTTTCATATAAAGTTCTTCCTTTTGTTGACAGCTATGAAATGTGTCTTCCCCAAGTGAAGACTTGACAAGAACCAGGTTGAGCAACTCTAGTCACTGTTTACCTCCTTCCCTTTTTGCTTTTACATGGTAAAATTACAGATCATGTCAAAATGATAAATCAATGTAGAATTTACTTCTTCCTGGCAATATGCCTTCATGCAAATTACCTCTGATTATAATTCATTATCTGTCACTGAACACTTAATTTTTAAAAACAGAAGCCAACCTGTGTATGGTATTTTACTTTCAGTCTCACATTTAAAAATAAGATCATGAACTACTACCTGATAATAGTAGCAATTAAAAGGTCAGGTTATGTAAAATCGATAAACTGACTACTCACTACAATTGTCTTTCTCAGTCAGCACGCTGAATTTTGTTTTCTGAGACAGTGGAAATGTGTCCACATGTTTATTCATTACCACTTTAAAACCCCGACATTTCTTCTATCCATCAGCTGTTGCCTGACCACCACATTAGTATCAGAAAACACAAAATCAAGAATAACAACGTCTGTCACAAACAAGTTCTACACTTCTTGAACACGATGAAACTGGACGTTGAATGGGAAGACCCACACAGCAGATGGCGAGCCACAACTCAGCCCTGCCCCTAACCTCCTGCACCTACCCTAAAACACTCGCTAGGTAGAGAAGAAAGCTGCTCCTAGGCAAGCTGAATCTGCGCAGAGCTCTGCCGAGCTGTCCTGCTGGCACAGGCACAACCCTTCTAGGTTTACGCTACGTCCAGCAAGCCAGGCTCAAAAACCTACAGAAAACTTTAACGTTATTTTCACCTACCGATGAGCTTCAAGAAGCACCGGAGAGCCATGAGTCCTCTGCATGCAGGGCTGGGGAAAGAGAGACGGAGCACAAAGGAAGAGATCGCTGCCACCAGCATGTAACCAGGGTCTCCTCACAATCACAACAAAGGGGAGGAAGGGAAGAAAAATTCAACTGCTTATCTCTTCATAATCTTATCCAAGGTTTTTGGTCTTTCAGGAATGCCTGCACTGCGTTCCCTGCAATCCAGACCTGAAGAAGCAGCGGAGCACCAAGGCACCAGAGCTGTATCCCATGGTCTGCCACGGGAAAAGCATCCCACCAGCCGCAGGTTGGCACCACAGGAAGAGGTAAGCTATTTATGGAGAAATAGTAACCTTACATCACATTTAAAGGTTTCACTATTGAGGAAAATAGCGATTTTTATAACTTGTTTCACAAAAAAAAGACATTTAAAAGTAAAAGGGATATGAAAAGACATAGGGAGAACAGTGAACGACATCCCGGCAAGCTGTAGATCTTTGACACGCACCATCAGGAACAGCCATCAGTTGCCACAAGTGAACTGGGGGGCTTTCCCACTGTGAAAACTGCCCTTCCCACTGAAGCCATCAGCAACTTGGTCAGGTCAGCCCAGTGAGAAGGGCACAAGATTCATGTACATCCTTCCCATCGTGAAGCAAACAGCAAAATTAGAGAGAAAAGTATGTCCGTATCTCCAAGGCTTCTGACAGAAATTCAGTGATAAAGCTATTCCTTGAAGCAAATCAGAAAAGGAGTTATCTGGCTGCAGAAAGTTCAGGAATAACTCTTTTTAGAGTATCGGCACACATACAAACACCCCAAATGAAATCATGCTCTGCTCTGTAAACACTGAAAAAGCATTCTTGCCCCAACACGCTTACGTATTTTGAGCGGTGAAAAAAAAGATGCTGGTGACCCTGGTATTTCTGGAAGAGTTGCTGGCTGGCAAACAGCAATATTGTGACCTCCTCAGTAACAAGAAAAAGAAATGCAAACAACTGAGAGCAAAAGAGCAAAACAAAAATATTTCCATGAGCAGAACTTTTTATATCCTGAGAAGAGATCACCGGCTTCAGAGTTCAGAAGGGACACGTTAACATGCAGTACGTGACTCTCAGTACTGCATTGTCTTCAACAGATCTATTTGCTAGGAAGCTCAGCAAGAAAACAGAAAAAGTGAACTGTCTCTACACCTATGGCAACATTTTTATGGAAGATATAATTGAACTGATGTTGTAGGGTTTAGCTGTGGACCTCAAAGAGTCACCGCAACATTGCTCTCCTGTGTTCCCCTTGTACCCAAGGGGCTCGAGCGCTCTGAAAACAGATGGCCAGGTCAATCTTAAAACAAACAGCAGTCAGAAACAAGCAAAACCACTGTGAGGTCAACAAGGACACACTCTCTGTGTTGGGTTGTTTTAGGTACCATCTACTAAATTCAGAAATCAGAGACAGAAGGGAACATCCCAGAGCCCCTACAATAAGGAGCCAAGGAAGCAAAGGTAGACGAGACATCTCCATTCTAAGATCTCAGTGAACCACAAAACAGCAAAGGGAAAGAAAAATTTATCTTTGCCTTATCTGTTCCAGAAAACAAGGACAGCAGTGCTAGGACAACTCAGGGTACATCTACCTTAGTATTTCCAGAGCATGGGTTTGAAGGAGTTTGTCCTATTCCCTCCCACGTGCCCCGCTTTGGTGCTCGCCGTGGAGCTGCACCTGGATTCCTGCTGGGTGAACCCAGCCAAAAGACTCACTCCAGGAGCGCATCTGATGTACTCTAGCCACAGAGGCACTTTTGTTCAAAGACCCAGTCCAAAGCTAGTCTTCAGTAGAGGTCCTGGAATGTGCAGAACGTGGACACCGAGCCGTCAGTACCTCCCATTTCACTCTATAAATTTACTCGATCGTGTTGACTTAGCCTCAGGAAGATTAGCTACAGCAGCGCAGACAATTAACAGATAATACACTAGACATACAACATAAAAAAAAAAAAAGGATATCATTAAGATACCAAAGGTTGAAAGGAAGCTGAGAAGTGAAGTACCGGCAGGGAAACAAAGCTTCTGTCTGTTATCTCCACAGCACTTTCATACTTGAAAAGGGTACGATGTATGACATAATTAAACAACCACAACAAACTTCTCTATCACTACTATCAAGGAATCCTCAGGGAAAATAGTAAAGCAAAGCTTCCTTGCAGCACCTCTGCTCACAAAACTGAGCAGGTGCTTGGCAGAGGACAATTAATTAAGAGGTGAAATCCCCCTTTACTCTATGAAACCTCAGAGCTGCTCCTTAACAAAACCCTCCCCCGCAGCAGGTTCTAGACGCCAGCTTGTGGCACCGCTGTTGGATTGCTTTTATCACTGCATTTTTTTTCTCTGATGCCATTTACCTATCAGCCAAGTAACCCGACTGCAGAACAAAGTACTGAGGAAACAGTAAAGAAGAGGAAGCTCTGGAGCGCCCACCAGGTGCCCCTGAGGGTCCTGGCACTGGAGGGAAAGGGACTACATGTGCCACAGTAGGTCATGGCAGAGGTCTGGTTGATTTAAAAGTGCACGCAGGCTCTGGTTGTTATAACTATGTAAGACACTGATAAGAAATGGAAGATAAGAAATGGATGATAAGAATTACAGTTCCACAACCAAATAAAGAACAGAAAGGGGGAAAAAACCCAACCCATATTCCTTGTTACAGTAATTCTCACCACGTGCTCCACTCGCTTTCCATAAGTAGGTTTCAGGGTAAGAAGAGACCATTAAAATGTCAATTCACAAAGCAGACTTCATCTTATCTAGCTGGCATTTCAGCGTGTTGCTCTGCAGCACCATGGCTACTGCAGGACCTGTGAAAAGCATTCTGAGCCACTGTCCTGACCAGACACAGCAGCCCATGGCCTCTCACAAGACAAGAAACCAAGGACAGAACAGAAGGCTGAGAAAGACCGTGAAAAAACACTCCCAGCATGGGGTATAATTGCTCTACACAGTGCTCTTGTGATGCCCTAGAAAATATAAACAAATAAAAATATTGTTAAGTTCATGTCATTTCGTGGTTAATGATAGTGAGTACAGTTATAAATTTAGCAAAAACAGTTTCCTTTGTTGTGACACCACGGCCTTCATGCTGCATCGGGCTGCAAAGGTAGATGGAAAGGGGAAATATCGCAGGGCTGTTTTGCTACAACCTGTTCCATTTGTTTTCACCAGAACAGCAAGGTTCAGCTTAGAGAAACGGCGAGATGCTGGCTGATAAAGCACACCTTCCTCTGAAATACATCAACAGTTTTCAACAAAATTAACTGATTTTGTATTTTTAGAAGCTGAATGGAAAGCCAAAGCCCAGGGACACACATCTGCTTCAGCTCTATGGCTTCCAGCCACCAATGTCACTGTCGATGTCTTTCCTCCCCGGGAGCCTCTCCATTCAGCCCTGTTGCCATATGCACGCGGACAGCTCGCATCACCAAAAATAAGTATTTGTGTCGCATCCAAAGCGGCGCCAGCCAGGGGCGAGCAGCCGTTACCCGCTGCCACCACTGCCTGGCAACGCTCTCCTTCGTCCTTACTCACTGACCTTCCTACAGCCACCCTGGCCTCCTTTTGTGTTTGTGGCAACAAATACCTCCTTCCTGCATCACTATCGCTCCCTTCAGCTTCTTCCACTCCCTTTTCAACTCTTTCTTTATAAAAATGGCTACATGTAGAAACAGAAGCAATAAAGTCACATAGCAGAAAAGGGGTTTGCAACATATTTACTCCTGTTTTGATTCATCTGCTCCTCACCTGGGACTACAAGCACTGCAGACAACCATCCCTCGCTGAGACAACAACACAGCGCTGAAGAGATGCAGCTTTTCATAAACAGAGAGGCAATTGAGCCCCAGCACAGGCAGTCCCCATGCACAGGCAGTCCCCATGCATGCGTGTCTATGTGCTGCTAGAAAGCAGTCAAGGGTTTCATTTCATTTCAAATGAATACTCGGTAGAAAAATGGAAATTGAATCCTTAGCCAAGCCATAAGGAGAACCAAAGGATCCCTCATTTTCTTTTCCGAATGGTAAATTTGCAGTTTCATCCCCAAGCCCTTCAAGCTGCAGCAATGAGAGCATCTGCCAGCTCACTGAACCACCTGAGTAACTTTTTCCAGCCTAACTTCGAACTGTAACAACTCGCTGCGTGGAACTGCCAAAGCTGCAGTGCTCATTTCTTTCTGTGAATCCAGCTGTCATTTTTCCCAAATGCCTTCTCAGTCCCAACTCTACCAATGCCAAAAGAAAAAAAAAAAAAACACAAAACCACCCTTTTCACAGATACACATAATTTTGCAAAACACATATGCTGTGTGTATGGCACATAAAGTCAATTGACAAGTTTACTTACTGAATCAAGGGATGACACACAACAGTAAAACAAAAACCTCTTGCAGACAGCAAGCACATGAACCTTCTCCTCTCTCTGATGTGATACCCTCACAAGGAACGCTGAGAAGTTCCAAAGTCTAAGCATATTTTGAGTCCCCCAGAAGATCTTTCACACTTATCTCTGTGGCCTATCTCTTTTATTCCGTAATTCCTGTGGTGTTTGTGATCACCACCATATGGAGTTAAATGTTCAGTTTGCAAATCACGAGCGCAAAACATGCATGAGGGAAAAGAAAAGGAAAACAAAAAAAGGCTGAGCACGAACTAAAAGCACATACCTTTTAACTGATCAGCCACCACGCTCTGACCAACTCGCTCAATCACCTTCCCATCCTCCATCTCATAACGATCATCCAAATATTTTGCAGTAGCTTCTGAAATATGGACTTTTCCAGCCACCCCGAGCTGCTCCATCAGGTTGGCCAAATTGACATCGTTGGACCACACGTCAAATTTGAACCTCCTCATCCCCAAAATGCCGCACAGGACTGTCCCGGTGTGAACACCCACTCTCATGTTCACCATTTCTTTCTTCTCTTGGCAGAACTGCTCAATGGCTTTGATCATCCCTAAGCCCATCTCGATGCAGCAGTAAGCATGATCAGCCCGGGGCTCCGGGCAGCCAGCGACGCAGTAGTAACAGTCCCCCAAAGTGCTGATCTTCTCGCATTTAGTGTCCTCGCACAGACGGTCAAAACGTCCAAAGAGGTCGTTCAGGAGTCCCACCAGAGCATGGGCCGATTTATTGGCACTCATTTTCGTGAAGCCAACAATATCTGCGAACAAAATACTCACTTGCTCTATTTGCTGCATTTTAAAAGGACGGAATATTATGGGGGTCTTCTGTATGGAGGGCTTCTTCTTCCTGTTTTTGGGGCTCGAGGTGGAATGACGTTTGATGGAGTTCTCACTTTCATCATCCCCCTGCTTCATTAAGTCATCGGCTATTATTCTTGGCATAACAGAATGAATCATCCTCTCTTTCAGGGCTTTTTCCACTTCCAAGTCTTTTCCGTGCATGATGGATTGCCCCACTTTGAGGAACGTGCTTCTCGATCTGACTTCGGACATGATAAATAGGTGAATCCCGATGGCGTGGATGCAGATGTGCAGGAAGGCTTTGCTCAACAGCTCCCAATAAACGGCCCCGGCTCCCAGAGGCGCAAAACAGTTCTCGTCACGGAAGCGATACCCGAAGGTCTCGAAGAGGACCGAGTACGCCAGTCCCAGGAACAAGCTTAAATACAGGGGTAAGTGCATCACCGTGTAGAGCAACAAGAGCACTTCGATACACATGGAGAAACTGCCTACTTGAGACAGACAAACGTCCGAGGGATGGGCCGGGGGAGTCCGGTTGGACACGTTGTCCCTTCCTGAGAGAGGGTTGAGCGCCTGGAATTGCGGGGCCAGAGTCAAGGCGAAGACCAGGAGGGTGAGCGCCAGCGAAGTCCAGACGTAATGGCGGGCGTAAGCCCTGGTGAAAGTGAACACGAAGAAGCCCACGCACACCAGGAGGAAGGCCAGGGCCGGCACCATGAGGACGAGGCGCCTCTCCCGCATGTGGACCCCGAAATAGACACCCCAGAGGAGGCAGGCGACGCCGATGTAGAAGAGGGCGTAGCGAAAGCGGCGCTGGGTCTGCGGGAAGCACCGCTCCATGCAAGCCTCCTCCAGGTTGGTGGAGTCGAACTTGGGGTTCCACCACTTGGACGAAGCCCTCTCGAAGAGCTGCGGGAGCTTTTTCTGACGCCGGAACCCTCCCCCGCCGCCTCCCCCCGCAGCCGCCGCCGCTCGCCGGGTGGCCCCGGACTCTCCGGAGCTGCAGCTGGACGAGATGCTGTACTTGCAGCGCTTGGCCGAGCCCTGCGGCTGCCGGGGGTTGATCCTCACGGCCACGCTGTCCCCGCTCGAGTCGCAGCTCACCTCGGTGCTGTGGTGATGCAGCAGCTGCTGGTGCGGCGGGGAAGCCATGTTGAGCCGCCTGCGGGGCGGCCGAGGAGAAGCCGCCGCCGCCGGGGAGGAGAAGCCGCTTTTTTTTCTCTCAGTCTCTCCCCCCGCTTCCTTTAAGGCGCTCCCAGCGCTCGCGCAGCGCCGCGCAGGACGGGGCACGGGAGGCGCGGGGAGGCGGGGGGAAGGCGCAGCGGGGCATGGTGGCTCCCCGAGTCTTCCCTCGGCTCCCCGAGTCTTCCCCTGGCTCCCCCTTCTCCTCTCCCCTCCCCTCCGTCCCCGGCTCCGCGCTGCCCCCGCGGCGCCGCCCGCTCCGCCGGGCGGAGGGAGGGAGTCTGGGGAGGAGGGGGGAGCGCGCGCTCACGGCCGGCCGGGCCGCACCATCTCCTGCGCTGGGGGCGGGGGGGGAACGCGGCCGCGCGCCCCCGACGCCCAATAGGGCGCGGCGCTGGGCGGGAGCGCGCGCCGCCCGACACCCCCCCCACACCCCCCCCCGCTACTCCCCTCGATCCCCGGGTGCCGCCCGCCCTGTTCCCGCGAACGCGGCGGGGCGGGAGCCGGAGGGCGGCAGCTGCGGCCGCCGAGACCGCCCTCCCTGGGCCGCTGACCCCTCGCTGGATCCCTCCTGCCCGTCCCACCGCCCTCCCTGAGGCGCTGGGTCACTCCCGCCCGTCCCACCGCCCTCCCTGAGGCGCTGGATCACTCCCGCCCGTCCCTCTCTCCGTCCCCGCAGCTGTGGGATCCCTGCTGCCTTGTCCCTCCTGTGCCCTCCCTCCCTCCTGCAGCCGCTGGGTCCCCCAGTTGGGTCCCTCCTGGCTCCCGGCAGCCGCTGGGTCCCTCTTCGCCTTTCCCACCCCTCTCCCTGCCGCCGCTGGGTCCCTCCCACCGGTTCTTCTCTCCCTCCTGCAGCTGGTGGGTCTCTCCTGTCCCTCTTTCTGGTCCCTCTCTGCCTCCTGCAGCCACTGGATCCCTTTCTCTCTCCCTCCTGCAGCTGCTGGGTCCCTCCTGTCCCTCCTACTGGTCCCTCTCTGCCTCCTGCAGCCACTGGATCCCTTTCTTTCTCCCTCCTGCAGCTGCTGGGTCCCTCCTGTCCCTCGTTCTCTCCCTCCTGCTGGTCCTCCTCTCCCTCCTGCAGCTGCTGGGTCCCTCCTGTCCCTCTTTCTCTCCCTCCTACTTGTCCCTCTCTCCCTCCTGCAGCTGGGGGATCCCCCCTGCCTGTCCCTCTCTCCCTCCTGCAGTCACTGGATCCCTCTCTCTCCCCGCCCTGCAGCTGCTGGGTCCCTCCTGTCCCTCCCTCTCCCCCTCCTGTCCCTTCCTCTCTCCCTCCTGCAGTTGCTGGGTCCCTCCTGTCTCTCCCTCTCTCTGTTCTGTCCCTCTTTCCCCCCTGCAGCCACTGGGTCCCTTCACTGTGTCCCTCTCTCCCAGGGCCAGAGCTGACATTTTTCATGCACCAACGACAGGCATTTCAGCAAATGCTTCAACTTTCCTCAGCCTGCTGGAAACTCGCTGGCTTATTTTGATCCTCTCCTCTTTCTCCACTTGTTTACAGCTGACGCTATCGCGCCTGCACGGCTCCCTCAATTTTATTATCTCTTCCTCCCAGCTGGCCCCTGCCTTCCCCTCCTTCGCAGGGTTTCAGGGTTTCTCCCTGTGCTCCTTCGTCTTCCTCTCCTCCTCTTCCCCACTCTCCATCCCTCACTCTTGCTCACAGGTGATGCTCGGTCCCACCATCTTCCCATCATCCCGCTCCCTCTCAGCCCCTCAGCTCTGGTTTTGCCCCTCATCCCGTTGTCTTCCTGATGTGGCTCCTCTTCCCTAAATCCCATTTAGAATCATAGAATCATGGAATGGTTTGGGTTGGAAGGGACCTCAAAGCCAATCCAGTTCCACCTCCTGCCATGGGCAGGGACACCTCCCACTGGATCAGGGGCTCCAAGCCCCATCCAGCCTGGCCTGGAACCCCTCCAGGGATGGGGCAGCCACAGCTTCCCTGGGAAACCTGTTTCAGGGCCTCCCCACTCTCATCATGAAGAAATTCGTCCTTATGTCTAGTTTAAATCTTCCCTTCTCTAGTTTATACCCATTGCCCCTCATCCTGTCTCTACAGTCCCTCCCCAGCCTTCTTGTAGCCCCTTCAGGTACTGGAAGCTTCTCTAAGGTCTTCTCAGAGCCTTTTCCAGGCTGAACAATCCCAACTCTCTCAGCCTGTCCTCCTCTATAGGAGATGCTACAGCAAAGTTTACTCTTTTCCAGGGGCGTCTTTCCCAGCTGGCTGCCCACAAATCACTGGGTTCCAGTCGTCCTTCTTCACTTCTTACCCAGCAGCAAGTCCCTTCTCCCCCAAAGACAAATGTTGGTAAAAATACTCTTTTTTTTTTCCTCCCTTTTTTAATACTAATGGAAAATGTGTGGCCACACAGTTAGTGGAACTAAAGCCTGAATTTTTGTTCCATTTCCTTTGTAAAGATATTACTTGATATGCAGTAACCATGTTAGCTGTAAAATGGGGTTTAATTATTGTTGTTTTGAAGAAATTTGTATTTCCTGACGCACTCAAATACCAAAACAATCTATAATAAAAAAAAAGCCCAATCAATAGCGATAATTGCTTTGTTTTTGCTATGACATAGTTCTCTCTCCAGTTCCAACTAATGGCTTAGCTGATCAATATTTTATAGTGAGTGCTGCTTACCATGCCAGACCTGCATAAACATTGCTGGGAGAAGAGAAATCCCTGGGCTGACAGAGCAGAAAGGAAGGACGGCCTCCTGGGCTTGGCTATTAATTGATATATTTACTAAGACATTTTCATTGATTCCTCTAAATATGCTTTAAGTTACATTTTTACTTCATAAAGGATGATGGATTTATTTAAACTGCACAATTAAATAAGTGCAACCACTTCCAAGGTGCTGTGGACACTTGGTGGAAAACGGAAACAAGGGTTTTTTTACCTCAATGGCAAAGAATTTAAAGCAAAACTAGCTGTGTTGTTATGTAAACCTGTAAGATTTATGTTGTTGTAGAAGTTGAGTGATTTGAACTAAGAGATGTAAGAGGTCTTGAAGTTCTGGCATAATTTTTTTTAGCCTTGCTTTGTGATAGTATTGAATTATGATTATTGCTTATTATTTAGACTAGATATAAGGAGGAATTTCTTCACAATGAGAGACACTGGAACAGGTTGCCCAGGGAAGCTGTGGCTGCCCCATCCCTGGAGGTGCTCAAGGCCAGGTTGGATGGAGCTTTGAGCATCCTGGTCCAGTGGGGCGCTCCCCCGAGGAAGCTCCTGCTGGGTTTGTTGCACCTAGAGTCTCATCCTTCTCCTCCTTTTGATCTTTTAGGTGAAACAATTACCTGGCATTCACCAACCCAGCCCTTCCCCAGCCTCCTCTGTCATTATCAAGCTCTGTGGAAACATGCCGTGCCTGCACAAGGGAGAACAGTTACTTTTGTTAGCTCAGCTGGCTGGGAAAAACCTAGTGCTGCCTCCTGAAAGACTCAACTTTTTGAAAGTGGGTGTTCTGTCATGGATACAATTATTTTTACTGTGCTTTTATTGTAAAGATTTTTCCCCACTGAATTCAATAAGCAGATTAAATACGTATAAGCAGTAATCGAGAAATGCCAGTGATGCTTGTATTTATTTCAAGTGGGAGTAAAATCTGTCTTAGAGGGTAAGAAGTGTTTCAAAGTTATACCTGTTATTTCCCACCCCAGCCCCCATTCCTCTGCTTTCTCATTTGTTGTCATCCAGGAGGAGTTTAACATGTCCCTCTAAGGCAGCGTGGCTGATGTTTGTAGCATCCTTTAAAGAAAATGCTTCCTCTTGATCCCTTTCTCAGCAGCCGCAGACGGCACATCTCGGTAGAGCAGGGTGTTACTCCGCAGTATTGATTTTGAGACCGGGGTTCATTTTAGTGTCTGGTCATGCTGGATTGTGCTTTTTTCCTGCAGAGAACTCCAAAATACCCAGTAACTGATTTCCTTTCTCAGAGACTGAATTAAATTAGTGATTGATGGGAATAGTTGGACTCAATGATCCAGTGGGTCCTTTCCAACCTAGTGATTCTATGATTCTAAAGGAAATACTTCACAGTGCAATAGCTGGGCAAACACACATCCCACTTGCATATTCCTTTTAACTTCATGCCACTAAATATACATATTTACTCTATAGAACAGAATTTACCTCCCTTCACAGAGTCACAGCTTTGTCAGCTCTTAATGATTAGCTTTTGTTTGACATTTGTGACATTGTTCTTCACCACGTATCTGATGGAGCTGTGCAAAACTATTCAGGGGGGGTTCTGAAATTTGGCAACCCACATGAGGCTGTTTGAGACTTCAGAAACCACCTTCACGAGGCAGAAGAATATGGCGTGGGAACTGCTGGCTGGAACAACAACATGTGTTAATGCCAGTGTAGTTGGTGGAGCTGCGGGAGATGAATGCTGCTTAGAAGTTTGTGGCTTTCATTGTACGCTGCCAAAGAATAACTTATGAGCTAACAGAAAAAGCATCGTGGATGCCGTGGGTGGAGACTGTTCATCCAACCTCGCTCTGGTGAGAGTGTAAATCATAGAATCATAGAATCGTGTGATGGTTTGGGTTGGAAGGGACCTTTCCATATGAAGGCACAGAAGTTGAGTAAGCGGCACGTTCTTCTTGCTTCCTCAGGGCAGCCAGGTTGGTTTTGCATTCTGTATTTGCAGCCTCCTGAAAGCATCATTCAAATTGTTTGTACTACTGACATGATTTCACGTCCAGGACAAGAGGGAATGGCCTCAAGCTCCACCAGGGGAGGGTCAGGCTGGACATTAGGAAAATTTTTTCACAGAAAGGGTCATTGGGCACTGGCAGAGGCTGCCCAGGGAGGTGGTTGAGTCACCTTCCCTGGAGGGGTTTAAGGGACGGGTGGACGAGGTGCTGAGGGACATGGTTTAGTGATTGATGGAATGGTTGGGCTCAATGATCCTGTGGGTCTTTTCCAACCTGGTGATTCTATGACTTGCACTGATAAAATGAACAAGTGAGCAGTAGAAGGCTTTTTTATGCGACTCCTACCTCAAGAGGGAGGATAAAACCTGGTCCAGCTGTGTGGGAGTTACTGGCTCCCATAGGACCAGGATTTTACTTGCTGGCTTTACGGTTGTCTCATTCAAGTGGCCTTTTGCACTGAAAACGATGCAGACCATACCACTTATTTGGCAAATACCTTCCACCAGAAGGTGGCTTCACTCAAACATACATTTCTCCAAGATGAAGACAAAATTTATTGCTCATTCCATTCATAACCAGAAGTTCTCCTGGCTTGCCAAGCTGCTGAATCAGCTTGGGTACCTCACCCTTGAGTCAGCAAAGCCTGAAATAGAAACTTGCTCTGTTTCTGAAGAGAGGAAGTACCACTATTGTCTGCAAACACAGCCACATCTAACATGTTTTTGTAACTACGAGCACTCAGTGGAGGAACTTACATGACATTCTGTTGCTTTGGGAAAAAAAAAAATCTTGCTTGTGATAGGCGTGTGAAGATGGCTACGAATGAGACTGGCTGGAAGAACAAACCTCAAGAGAAAGACAAGTGACAGTCATTAATGTCACCTAGACCAGCCTAGCATCAATCTCCCACTCCATCTACGTGCAGCTTCTCAGTACATTGAAATGGAGGGTGGAGTGGGGGAAATGGGCAACTGGCAACCAAGCTGGAGCAAAGTCTTAAGCCATTAAGAAATGGTGGCAAGAAGATGGGCTAGAAGCTATAAAACAGTGATCAGAAATCAGCTACAGTGGTGGTCATCTAGGATTCCCAAAGCAGAGTTGAGTCACTCTTGCTGCCATGCAGTAACTCTGCTCAGCATAAAACAGCTAAAAACATTGAAAATGACCAACAATTGCACTCAAATAGTGAGAAGTGATGCTAAAGCCATCACCAGGGCTTCTGGTGGGGGTGGAAGGCAGTGAAAAAGTGTGAATCATAGTCCCTAGGTGATATAAATTAGGGAGGACCTTCCATGGCTCCAAGTCAGGCCATGAAGTAGAAATATAATCACAGTGTTAATTCACCTGTTTGCCCTTTCTGAAGTTGCTCAGTTTTTTTATCGCACATCAGTAATTTTTAGCATACTACAGAAAGCCACCCATTGAAAATAGATTTTCAGGAGGTGATCAGGCAGCGCTTTTTGTGTTCCACCTTCCACGAATGCTCCTGGTTTTTCCTTCACGCGTGCTGCAGGCTGGTCTCACACTCTTCCCCCTCCAAGCAAATGAGTGGTGCTTCTGTTAAAACTCTTCAGAATTGGCTTTACTTTCCATAACTATCCTGCCTCCGTGACACAATTTCTGTGGGAATAGTCTTATGGAGAGGGGAGTTCTCTATGGGAGCAGAAAAAGGGCCCTCTGAAATGAACTGTTTTAAAATTGTGGAACTATGCAGAAATAAACCAGCTGTAGAGGAGGAGAGCCACAAAGATGATCAGGAGGCTGGAGCACCTCTCATATGAGGACAGGCTGAGACAGTTGGGCTTGTTCAGCCTGGAGAAGGCTCTGAGGAGACCGTAGAGCGACCTTCCAGTACCTGAAGGGGCTACAGGGAAGCTGGGGAGGGACTATTCACAAAGGCTTGGAGTGATAGGGTGAGGGACAATGGGTATAAACTGGAGAGGGGCAGAGTTAGACTAGACATAAGGAAGAATTTCTTCACTATGAGGCCCTGGAACATGTTTCCCAGGGAAGTTTTGGCTGCCCCATCCCTGGAGGTGTTCAAGGCCAGGTTGGATGGGGCTTGGAGCCCCTGATCCAGTGGGAGGTGTCCCTGCCCATGGCAGGGAGTGGGACTGGGTGGGCTTTGAGGTCCCTTCCAACCCAAACTATTCTATGATTCCATGATTCTATATAGTCTTGTTGGCAAGTTTCCTTGTAGGGTGACACTTGGTATGGGATTTTCCTGCAGCGCTATGGAGGAAACAATAGAGATTTGGGAAATTTGTCATTTCTGCAATGGGTGTGAACATTGAAAGGCACAATTTATTGTTTTCTGATTTTTGAACAGCGTAGTTGCAAACTGTAGCACGTTTTGCATTTAGAGTTTTGGATTATTCAATGGAAAAGAGGTGCGGATGAGAATTTCCTGGTGCAATTACAGGCTTGTGCAATCCTCTTATGCACACGCCGCAGGTTTGGAAGGAAGACCTGCAGCAAATCCACATAAAATCCTGTCTCTGGGATTGTGAATGCTGCAAGGAGTTACACAATGTAAAACTTAGTAAAATAGTTGCTTGGCGTGCACCAAGCCCTTGTTAAATTGAGGTTTCTGGGGAGAAGAGAATCGCTGTGGTGTTGTTGTGACTTGATCCCTTGTCTTGGCTGATCTGAGATAGAAAGGTGACCTGAGCTGGGAACAGACCTGGGAAGAGCCGTCGCTGTCTGAGCTGAGCACTCGCTTTGAGACCAACGGAGCGTTCCCAACCACGTCCCTGAATAGATTCAGTTTCTCTTCCCCTGGCTCAGGCTGTCAGTGTATTTTAACTACAAATCTGTTAGTCTGTGCTGTGGGTGCCAGAATAATTTTTTAAAAATAACCCAAGTCAGTAATATTGGATTTTTGCTGATTTTTTTTCCCAGAAAGGGTAGAAGGCAGCATTCTTCTCAGCTGTATCTGGATTTCACCTGCGTGTCTGCAAATCTGAAGCTGTCTGGGGATATAGACGACTCCCACTAGTCCAACAGGAGCAGATATATCAGCAAAACTTAGAAATGATGTGACAAGCATGAACCAAAATGTGTTGAGAAAGCATTAAATCTTTTTTTTAAAGTATTCTATCAATTTGTAGTTTGTATTAAAGATGGGTTTTACACACTTGTGTTCTATAAGCTCAGAATGAGAACGCTTCCCCTGTCTGCAAACACGGGAACTAGCCATTATTTCACTTTATTGCTGCAGTCGGATCAAGACTGGGATGAAATTATTCAAGGCAACTTGCTCCCTGCTTGTTAGTTTGGTGACAGCTGTTGGAGTGGCTCAAACAGTGCATGGATTCTGCTGCTCGGTGATGTCTTTTGCATTTGCATTGATAAAAACTGACCTCATTCCAAACCGATCGCTGCTGTGCTTCACACCGAATGACTTAAAGGTTTTATTTACACTGCACAAAGGCAAGACTACAGTAAAAGATTATTGATGGGGCTTCAGAGCCTCACGAGGTTCAAAAAGGCCAAGTGCAAGGTCCTACACCTGGGATGGGGTTGAAACTGGATGATCTTTAAGGTCTTTTCCATCCCAAACTATTCTATGATTCTATGATTAAAAGATTACATTACTTTTAGCATTTTGGATTAAATAAAATCCAGGGAATGCTTGATGCATTCTGAGTATTCAGGACTTTTGCCAGGCTATCGATAGAACATGAGTGCAAGAAAAGCAGCAAACGCCTTCCAAACAAATCATACTCAAAGCTGAGCATGAACGCATGTTTCTGCCACGCGCCCAGTTCTGTTTCCAGGGAGCAAGATGGGAAGAAAACGTCGCTGAAAACACCAATACGTAATTCTGGGGCAGAGATGGTTATCTCGTCTCCGAGTCATTTTTACCTGTGTTGCTTCCCTGACAACTGCAGTATATTATGGAAATAAACTGTGAAGTCACTCAGCTCTGGGTTCTGCTGTTTGCAGATCAGACAATACATTAAATACTTTTTGGTAGAGGTAAGAGAAAACACATGCTTCTGCAGTAAGGAGAAATATTGGTTCTGGGGTACTGAAAACACAACAAATACTTCTTAAACAGGAGAAGTGGGGGCAACACACCACAAGAAGGATGTTGAGGCTCTGGAGCGAGTCCAGAGAAGAGCAACGAAGCTGGTGAAGGGGCTGGAGAACAGGCCTTATGAGGAGTGGCTGAGAGAGCTGGGGGTGTTTAGGCTGGAGAAGAGGAGGCTGAGGGGAGACCTCATTGCTCTCTCAAACTCCCTGAAAGGAGGTTGTGGAGAGGAGGGAGCTGGGCTCTTCTCCCAAGTGACAGGGGACAGGACAAGAGGGAATGGCCTCAAGCTCCACCAGGGGAGGTTCAGGCTGAACATTAGGAAAAAATTTTTCACAGAAAGTGTTATTGTGCACTGGCAGAGGCTGCCCAGGGAGGGGGTTGAGTCACCTTCCCTGGAGGGGTTTAAGGGACAGGTGGATGTGGTGCTGAGGGACATGGTTTAGTGATTGATGGGAATGGTTGGACTCGATGATCCTGTGGGTCTTTTCCAACCTGGTGATTCTATGATTCTATGAACACAAAGTTTTATATAGAATGCAATGAAAGGTCACAGAGGGACAAATGATAGAATCCAGCTATTATGCCCTAGATGCAGTCAGGAGTTATGGATGACACCCTAATCCTTTAATCAACTAAGAATCTCCTTGAACTGAGAAATGGGAGTACTAACAGTCCCACTTGACAAGTGAAAAACAAAAAAAACTTGTACTTCATGGCACAAGCAAAACTCTTAATGGCGTGGTCAGGAAACAAACATAACCCAACACAGGCTTTTCAATCATTTCATAGAATCATAGAATCATGGAATGGGTTGGGTTGGAAGGGACATTAAAGATCATCCAGTTCCAACCCCCTGCTACAGGTAGGAACACCTCCCACTGGATCAGGGGCTCCAAGCCCCATCCAACCTGGCCTTGAACACCTCCAGGGATGGAGCAGCCACCACTGCTCTGGGCAACCTGTGCCAGGGCCTCCCCACTCCCATAATGAAGAAATTCCTCTTTATGTCTAGTCTAACTCTGCCCCTCTCCAGTTTATACCTGTTCCCCCTTGTCCTATCACCACAAGCCTTTGTAAACAGCCCCTCCCCAGCTTTCTTGTAGCCTCTTCAGGTACTGGAAGGTAACACTTAGAGCACTTAGAAAGCAAAACAAGAAGCTGAAATTGCCTCTCAGTGTTTCTTCAGCACACACAAACAAGTGGATTGTGTGTTTTATGTTTCTGATCAAAACATCTCGGTTATTAATATTAAACACTTGGGCGCCTGGAAAACCTGCTCCTGAGTAAGCTACAATGTTATATCATGGCTGAAAATATTAAAAAAGAATATCCCACCCTCTTCAGGTGATTTTTCTGGAAGGAACAGGCTCCCCTCTCCCGGGAGTGCTGTGAGGCAGCTGAGGTGTGCGGGTGCAAACCTGCTGTGCCAACCTCTGTCTTCTGCACTGCTGCCTCCTCCAAGGGCTCCGTGTCACAGCCAGACCTCCTGGTCCTCTGCGCAGGACATTACACGCTCCTCTGAATCCCTGCAGTGGTTTTGGGAAGCAGAGACACGTGGCTGAGGAGAGAGAGAAAAGGCTTCAGCCATAAACTGGGAAAATGGAGGCTGACAAGCAGAGTTATCCTGCTAAGTGGCTTTTTCCTGTCTGCTCATTTCTCTCCTTTTACCATCCTCGTTTCAGTTCCTTCCTCACCTTTGGCTCCATGGAAAAGCAGGGAAAATATATGACCCTTTCATGGTCATACAACATATTTATCCAATCCCATTTTATAATACTCCAAATAATGATCGACGTTTTACTTTGTATCTGGACCATAAAAGCTCTTAAAGAGGGTTGAGAGAGTTGGGGTTGTTCAGCCTGGAGAAGAGAAGGCTCTGAGGAGACCTTATAGCATCCTTCCAGTACCTGAAGGGGCTACAGTAAAGCTGGGGAGGGACTGTTCACAAAGGCTTCTGGTGATGGGATGAGGGGGAATGGGTATAAACTGGAGAGGGGCAGATTTAGACTAGATGTAAAGAGGAATTTCTTCACGATGAGGGTGGGGAGGCCCTGGAAGCGGTTGTCCAGAGCAGTGGTGGCTGCCCCATCCCTGGAGGTGTTCAAGGCCAGGTTGGATGGGGCTTGGGCAGCCTGATCCAGTGAGAGGGTTGGAACTGGATGATCTTTAATGTCCCTTCCAACCCAAACCATTCCATGATTCTATGATTTGCCCTTAATCTGGATCCCTTTCTCCCTTTTCCTGTTGCAGTCAGTTATTTGGGGCATATGCCATGGTGTTGTAGAAGCAATTTGTCTTGAACAGAGGCGTGTTGATTTTTAACCAGTGTTTTCCCCCTGCCCTGTCTTACCTTCCTAGCTGAGATCAGGATGCACTGAGGCTTCGCTACAGCCTCAAACTTCTTACAAGCCAGAAATGTGGGCAGCACCCTTGCAGAGATTATCATCTTCCTGACCTCAGCTCGATTACAAACCAGCCCGCAACCCACCTTCTTCCCCTAAATGAGCAGCGAGCTTCACCAGCCACAGAAACTTCAGCGACACAGCGTAGCTCCCTTGTTTTTTTCCCAACAAGGTGAGGTGCAGCAGCAATTTAGTGGGTGGATGCCTCTCTCTGTTTATGAGAACTGATCTTCAGGAGGTCTCTGCGTGGATCCCACCACTTCTGTGCCATTCAGCATCCTAGAAGAGGATGAAGATGGAGAGTTTGGGGACTGAGGTCTAAAAGAGGTCCCTTCTTACAGGCTGAAATCTTGCAGAAAAATGAGATACAATCAGGTCTAAAGAGATTTCTTGTAGGCTGCAATCGTCATACTTAGTGTTTCTGCAAAAATACGTAGCAAAGGCTCAAAGCTTTATTCAGCAAAAGCAGCCAAATCTACTGGCCTGTGGTGTTGGAGGATTTTAATGTATGGTAAATAGTAACTGCCTTTAATTACCTTTATTTACACAATAGTTGTCAGTGTTCTAGATTAAGAGGGCAGAATGTCCTTAGTGGGAAATGCCATTTTTGAAGCCTGACAACTTAAAAACAGCAGAAAGGTTCCTCTTCAGGCTGCCTGGGGAGAAAAAGAATCTTTGGCCCAACTGAGCAAGAAGAATGTCAAGCCCACAGTCAAAGTTTTTCAAGAAACTAACGAAAACGAAGGATTATAGTTTAAAATGTTTTGCAATCACTGGCCTCAATCCTGCAGACACTTCTCACACGTGCTTAACTCTATATTCATGGCTACTTTTGCTGATCTGCATGGGATTATGTTCCCCTGGAAATATAAGTGTTTGCCTGAGCGTTTACAGAGTCAAGTTTAAACCAGAGATTTTGCTACCAAAGAAATGGCATTTTCTCAGGATCTCCAGAACTGGGAGTTTCAGATGAATAGAATCATAGAAGGGTTTGGGTTGGAAGGGACATTAAAGATCGTCCAGTTCCAACCCCCCTGCCATGGGCAGGGACACCTCCCACTGGATCAGGGGCTCCAAGGCCCATCCAGCCTGGCCTTGAACATCTCCAGGGACGGGGCAGCCACAACTTCCCTGGGAAACCTGATCCAGGGCCTCACCAGCCTCATCACGAAGAAATTCCTCCTTATGTCTAGTCTAAATCTGCCCCTCTCCAGTTTATACCCATTGCCCCTTGTCCTATCACTACAAGCCTTTATAAACAGTCCCTCCCCAGCTTTTTTGTAGCCCCTTCAGGTACTGGAAGGTCGCTCTACGGTCTCCTCAGAGCCTTCTCCAAGCTGAACTACCCCAACTCTTTCAGCCTGTCCTCGTATGGGAGGTGCTCCAGCCCTCTGCTCATCCTTGTAACCTCCTCTGGGCCCATTCAAACAGTTCCACCTCCTTCTTATATTCTTATTCCTCATGCTGGAAAAAAATTACTGAGAAATCTAGGAATTGAGATTCCTGAAGCAGTCTCAGACCTGCTCTCTTGTGTGAATAGGATCTTTTGTTGCGCTGGGTCATGAAACCTATTTATGGAATTGCAGTTGGTGGGGTGGAAAGGCCCTCTGGAGCTGATCCTGTCCAACCCCCCGGCTAAAGCAGCATCACCCCAGCAGAGTGCACAGGAACACACCCAGGTGGGTTTGAACAACTCCAGAGAAGGAGACTCCACAGCCTCCTTGGGCAGCCGGTTCCAGTGCTCTGTCACCTACTAGCACCTATGAAAATATCTCTGCTCCAGCCTTTTATACAATTTGAACCTACTGCTCGTAGGAGGATGTTTCTTGCATTTCGTTCTGCTTTCTGTGTATATCAAGGCTAAAAAAGTGTGTTTGGCCACTAGCTGAGACTGAAAGCTTTCCACTTATCAAAGGGAACCAACTAATCACAAGAAATGCCCCTGGGAGTGTATCCTTCCTGCCACGTTAAAACCCCTGAAACAGGAATAAATCACCTCTGCAGACTGTAGTTTGGACGTTTATCGGCTGGTTTCTGTGCAGAAGCCAAACTGCCATTAAGCTGAGTCACATTTTGGCATTTTGTGTTTATATACACGATGACGACGTTCGCAAGCAGTGGGAAAGAAAAAAAAAGAAGTTATTCGTCAGTATTGCAGTCCCAGCAAAACCTTTCCCTGCTCTGCTGTGTCTTCCAGCAAGAGCCCAGGGCCACGGCCAGAGCCCCAGGCTGACACGGGCACCGTTGCCATCACTCTTTGCCTTCCAGTGTGGAGTGAAGCTGGGGCATTCCCACAATCATAGAGTCATAGAATCATAGAATCATGGAATGGTTTGGGTTGGAAGGGATCTTAAAGCCCATCCAGTTCCACCCCTGCCGTGGGCAGGGACACCTCCCACTGGACCAGGCTGCCCAAGGCCCATCCAACCTGGCCTTGAACACCTCCAGGGATGGGGCAGCCACAACTTCTCTGGATAACCTGTTTCAGGGCCTCCCAACTCTCGTAATGAAGAAATGCCTCTTTATGTCCAGTCTAAATCTGCCCCTCTCCAGTTTATGCCCATTGCCCCTCGTCCTATCACCAGAAGCCTTTGTGAACAGTCCCTCCCCAGCTTTCTTGTAGCCTCTTCAGGGACTGGAATATTGCTATAAGGTCTCCCTGAAGCCTTCTTTTCTCCAGGCTGAACAAGCCCAACTCTCTCAGCCTGTCCTCATACGGAAGGTGTTCCAGCCCTCTGATCATCCTTGTAGCCTCTTCTGGACCTCTTCCAACAGCTCCATCTCCTTCTCATGCTGACGATTCCAGAACTGGACACAATACTGCAGATGAGGTCTCACAAGAGAGGAAGAGAGGGTTGGGACTAGGTGATCTTTAAGGTCCCTTCCACCCCAAACTATTCTATGATCTCCCATGCGTGCCTAAAGGTAGGTCTTCTGCCATGGGGTGGTGGTGGGTGACGAGGTGAGGAGTTCTGCTCACTCTTGCAAGAAGCTCTGGCTATTTGATCTCACAAGGACAAAAATCTATCTGCTTTGATATCCCCTCCTTGACACTTCCTGTGATGTCCAGTGTGATGCTTACAAAAAAAAAACAACCCAGAAATCAGATCAACATCATTGCAAAAGAGCGGCTGGGATATGGGGCGCTTTCACCCCTGAAATGCAGAAATGCTGCCAAGGGGTTAAGGTTTGGGGGGCAAACGAAGCAGCAGGGATCATAAACCCTTTGGATTGTGTTTGAGTGTTGTCAGTGCCACCAGCAGGCTTTGGGACACCTCAGGGAAACCTGCTCGAGGTTCCCCTTGGCAGGAGCACCCTAAGGGTGGGTGCTGCACGGCTCTCAGCAGCACCAGCAGCTCTTCCCCAGTGACGTCTCTAAGATAAATGTTTGTCTTTTCTGTCCAAGAGATACGGCAGTGCTGCTGCCAGCACCACATCTCAGTGGAATCAGTTTTCATTCTGCCAGGAAGCATTATCGGCTCATGATTCACATCTTTACAGCAGCTTTGGAAGGAGAATGTGTTTCTCGCCAGGCAGATCTCCACGCACGTCGAGATGCCACATTTTTTTCAGACTTTCCAAGGGAAGCCAAGTGAGACATTCCTTCTCTTCCAGCATTCTTGGAACAACCTCTTTTGATTAGTGAGCGAGACAGATAGTTGGAAAGACAGACGCAGACCAGGCAGCAGGGTTGTAACAAACAGTTTGTGTGAGTCCCAGCCTTCATCCACCTCTGGCTGAGTGTCTGGCAAGAGACACTGGTGTTTGCCATGGTCCCTAAACACATGCCCTCCTCCACAGTCCTCAAACCCCTGCCCTTCTCCATGACCCTGGTCACCCTACTCTACTCTATGATTCTGGACATCCTCTACAACTACCTGAAAGGAGGTTGTGGAGAGGAGGGAGCTGGGCTCTTCTCCCAAGTGACAGGGGACAGGACGAGAGGGAATGGCCTCAAGCTCCACCAGGGGAGGTTCAGGCTGGACATTAGGAGAAAATTTTTCACAGAAAGGGTCACTGGGCACTGGCAGAGGCTGCCCAGGGAGGGGGTTGATTCACCTTCCCTGGAGGGGTTTAAGGGACAGGTGGATGAGGTGCTGAGGGACATGGTTTAGTGATTGATGGGAATGGTTGGACTCGATGATCCACTGGGTCTTTTCCAACCTGGTCATTCTATGATTCTATGATTCAAGGAGAGGACGGAGGCTGCATCCAACATCTCCAGGGCTCAGTGAAGCCTGTGGGGCTCTCCCTGAGCTAGGATGTGAATGTGATGCTGGAGGACGCAGAAGCACCCTCTGTACAGAGCACCCCTGCAGGCAGGCAACCCACCGAGCTGCTGTGGCTGAGTCTGGGCACGCGTGGACCCACAGCCGTGACTCAGCCTCACGGCTCCCAGCGCTCACTGCTGGCCCCACAGCTCCTGCTTCTCCCCAGGGCTTTGTGCCGCAGCCCCCATGGGTGAATCAGAGCTGGCTTTGTGCTCAGCCCTGGAGGACGGTGCTTGGAGGGGAAGGTTTCTCTCCGAGCGCTTAGCACGGTGGAAACTCTGCAAGGGGAGGAGGAGGAAGGTGGACCATGCTGTGTTCGGGGGACCACGCACAAAGCGTGTCCAGAGAAGAGCAACAAAGCTGGTGAGGGGGCTGGAGAACAGGCCTTATGAGGAACGGCTGAGAGAGCTGGGGGTGTTTAGCCTGGAGAAGAGGAGGCTGAGGGGAGGCCTCATTGCTCTCTACAACTACCTGAAAGGAGGTTGTGGAGAGGAGGGTGCTGGCCTCTTCTCCCAAGTGACAGGGGACAGGGCAAGAGGGAATGGCCTCAAGCTCCACCAGGGGAGGTTTAGGCTGCTCAGGGAGGTTGGTTGAGTCACCTTCCCTGAAGGGGTTTAAGGGACGGGTGGATGAGGCGCTGAGGGCTATGGTTTAGTGATTGATGGGAATGGTTGGACTCAATGATCCAGAGGGTCTCTTCCAACCTGGTGATTCTATGATTCTATGGAAGAGCATCTCCTGGCGCAAGTGCGAGCAAGGTTCTGTCCTGCCAGGGAGGATCGCGCTGCCCTGAAGTGCAAAGGAAAGGAGCTGGGGTTTGCTTTGCTGCTTTGTGCCTACAGCATGGGAAACCAGGTTGGGAAAAGCAGCCAAACAGCCCAGGTGGGGCTGGCAGTTCCCACGCAAGAGGTGGGTGTGAGGCCAGGATGCAGGGAAGGTGATGAGACCTCCTGCCTCGCTGCATCCCCTGGCCACCCCAGCCCCGGAGCTCACACTACATCAGAAGGAGAAACAGAAGGAGCATCTCCAAGGAGTGTGTTTGGAAAATACCAGGTTTTATTAGACAGGCTGATGTTCAAGCTGACAGTTTTATCCCAATGCACACGATCACAGACATCTATGTGGGCCTATCTCCCTCCCACGACGCTCTCAGGCAAGACGCTCACCCCAAACCTCGGCAGCAGGGGCTTGGGGTTTCTTAGCAAAATGAAAAGGTTGCCCTACTCCCCTTTTTTATTCCCAGAGCTCTCCTAAGAAAGAAAGCTCAGAGAGAGCTGGGCTGGGGACCATAGTCCTCTGGGGACTGACAGCCACTTGGAGCCTTAGGAGAGAAAGCATCTCAGTGTCCACGTCTCCCCGAGTCTGTGTCACAGGGAGCAGAAAACAGTTCCACCTTCAGAACGTCACTGCCATCGCTTTGGAAAGAGAAGCAAAACGTATGATATCAGGGGAGGACAAAAGGTTTTGACCATCAGAGAGGAGCCCCGTCCCGGCCACAGGCAGCGGGGCTCTGCGCAGGGCATGCAGGAAAGGGAGGGAAGAGAAAAAGGGAGGAGAGGAGGCAATGAGCGCTGGAGAATAAAGCAAAAGGAAAGGAAAACACAGAAAAAGTGAGAATGATAGGATCAGGCTGAGAGCAGAGCAGATCAAGGCCATAAGGGAGCATCAGAGCTGCTTCTTGGGCTGGGGAGCCTTTCCCTGGGCACTCCAGAGCCCATGAGATTTGGAGGACAGGGCAGCGAGGAAAGAGCTGGCATGATACAGCCTTGCACAATGTTTGATGGCTGTTGCTTGCTGTGACACGCAGTGTGACAGCAGGAACCGGGGCAAAATTAACACATTCCTGCCAACGTTTCTATTCCAACAAGTCCTAAGAAAACCATGCAGACCAACCCAGCAGAGGAGAGTGAGAGGTGAGGAGGAGTGGGTGACACAGGGAGGGATGCTGATGAGCTACAGGATCATGTACAAGGAGGAAGAAGGAACGGCAGAGGCAACAGATCTGGGGCAGGTTTGAGACTTTGCAGAGCTCTCTCACGAGCACTTCACTTCTCTCCAGGCTGTTCTGGCTGCTGTTCTCTCAGACACTCCGCTTGCCTTCACTTGAACCTCTGATCCCCTCTGTGCTGCAGGCACAATCCCTCTGCATGAGCCACATCCCTTCCCACACTTGGACGTAGATTTAGGTCTCATCTTCATTAGTTCAAAGGTAGAGTCCTACTATGAAGCAGAGGCAAGAAGTATGGGATTTCCTTGCAGTTATGTCCCCTGAAACTCACCTATCCTTGAGGGGATCTCTTCATCACAGAGAGTGCTGGGGCACATGGGGCTCCCATGGGCCTTCGAACCTACACCGTGTCCCACTGGGCACACGGAGACAAGGGCCACTGCCCCTCACACCCTTTCCATCACATCAGAGCCTTCCATTTCCAGCCTTCTCTTTCCCTATTTCTTTCCTTTTGCCTTTTCTTGCCTCACCCAGCACCCTCATGTCTTCTTGTTCCTGCCAAAGGTAAGTCCCTCTCCTCCAGGGGTTTCCTGGAGAGTGGTGTTAGCTGTGGTCATTTGGCAGGAGGAAGGAGAAAGGACATTCAGCGGGTCACTGGTGGGCTAGAAGGCACCAGTCTCCACCCAAAGAAACATCTACCTCTTGGTCAGTTTGTGCTCAGCTCAGCAGTCCAGAAGTGAGGACAAAGTGACGAGGCCATCTCTGGTTTCCTGGCTTTCCCTCATGGGTTTCGAGGGTTGGCTGTCCACAGGGAACCTTGGGTACTTTCGAATCAACACTCCTCCTCTCAGGACTGAGCATCGTTGCGCAGAGATGAACCAACAAAGTCACGGCCGAACCAGGGGAAGTTTGGCGAATGAGCCACAGAAACCTGCCTGGGTTGTCCTAGGGAAAACAGATCAACTGATGGGCAAAAAGTGATGCCACCTATTCCTGCTTCCCTCCAAACAGAGTCAAAGTGCCAAACCCTTAACCCTCAGGGCTCTGCTGATCTGCCATTGTGGGTTTTTGAGGTTGATGGCGCATGTAGGCATGAAGTGCCCTGCCCCTTTGCTGGCCCAGAGAGAGGAAAGCCTGCTCACAGCTCCTTGTGGGACTGTGGGACTTGGGGTGCTGGCTCTCCTTCTTCAGTGCAGCTCAGCTCCTTTCCAGCCCACTTCTTCCTCTGACATAGACTTGCAAAACCCATCCTAGCTACCTGTCTGGAGCTACAAATGCCCCTGCAAAAGCCTCTTCTTTAGGTGAGCACCTAGTTGAATGTTGCAGTAGTTCAACTCAACTGTTACATGAAAGGAGAACACACCAGGTGACCTAAAATATCTGTGAGACGTTTCTTTCTGAAAACAATAGATGAGATCTGGCCTCTCTTTCCTTGCCCAACACTTTTTCCCCGAGGGCTGGTAATGGCCCAGGTTAGTGTGTCCCCACTCTCCCCTGTGCTCTCACTCCATGACCCCATTCGTGCTCCCTGCCGGCTTTGGGGATGCAGAGGTTGAAATTCCTGTTCACACATTCTTGGCACCAGTGAAAAAGCAGCTACAGTTCTAGCTCACTGTGCATTGCTCGTACTCACAGCTTAAACACTGCCTTCTACTCAAAAGAACAAAGATTAAATGTCAGGAATTCACAGTTTTTATTCTCTTTCTTATGCCCACCCATCTTCCCCTGCCATCGATGTCAATGACTCAAAGTCCTCGCTGTACAGTCGCCTTTGCCAGTGTGGTACTCAAAGGGTTAACAAACCGTGGCCTCTTGGACAGATAAGACATAAGCTCATTCACCAGTAGGAACACGTGGACGGTTGTTATTACAGAACACCTTAGGGTTTCTTGTAGCGATTCTTTGGGGTTTCACCACAGCCGGTGATGTCACAGGAGAGAACATTGGGCTTCTTCCCCAAGCCGATGCTTCCCAAGAGATCGGGAAGCTCACGAGTGATGGCCTTCTCGATCTTGTCAAGGAAACACCCTCCCATGTAAGAACACTGCTGAGACAGCAGCTTAAAACTGGTGATGGGGTTGATGCCAAAGAAGTCCTTGTACGCCTCGCGGTTGGGGAGGTCAAATTTGCTGACATTGGTCTTTGCCAGAATGGACTTAAAGATAAAGAACTTGTCAGGATCTTCCACAATGTCCCTGAACACCAGTTCTCCATCACTAAAGAAGGTCATTTTGTCCTTGTAGGTCTGTAGATAGCGATCGACCAAAAGGGCGTGGATGCGCACCCGGATGGCGTGCTGGCGGATGAAGGCGATCTTATTTTCCATCCTGTTCTCAATCACCTGGTTGAGATCTTCCAGGAGCGATATCTCTTCTTTGAGGAACAGGTCTTTGTGGGTATCTGGGTGGTACTCATGGGGCCAGAAGGAGCTAACGTACACCCTGGGTGGCTCTGTGACATTAATGAGAGGAGCCAGGCTCCAGAATAAGGCACCGTAAACTCTCATGAGCTCCTGGGTGGCCAGGCTGTCGGCTTTGTTCAAGATGATTCGGATCTGAGACTCACGGCCCTTCAGCTGGCGAAACAGCATCTCTAGCTCCAAGCCCACATCCAGCTTCGTGGGGTCAAAGACAACGAAGATGAGATCAGCTCTGTCGATGAACCACTGGCACACGTCGTTGAACGGGTAACCTTGAGGAGAGGAAACAGAGAAATCCAACAGAAACGGCCAACACGGGATGAATCCCTTCAGGTCAAGGGATAGATAAACCTTGAGCCTGCTGTGTTTCGCGCCCTGTCTGGGTAGGACAAGGTGTGAGACACAGTGGACTTCCCGTGCTGCTTAGAACCTGTTTCTCATGTGCTAAAAACACTTCAGTGTTTCTTGGCACGAAAACCCGTCCCTGTGTGTCTGGGCCTGTGACTACATGTCTCCCTCAGCATCACCTCCAAATCTTCTTCCTCCCTGTTGCTGGCCACAGATTCCTGCTGCTCCTGTGAGCAGATATCAACTACATCACTTTCCTCAGTGGACACCAAGTGGGTCGAGAAGCCCAGCTAATCCGTCCTGGAATCCCAGGGATGCCAGGGGATGGGTCGGTGCTTCTCAGGGTCCTTCTGCAGCATCAGCCACTGGCAAAACCAGGCTCCAAGGGCATTAAATGCTGAGCCGAGTCAGACAATCAACATCCCAAGGAGTCCCTAGGAAACACCTTCCTAAAATGCCTCAACGTTGCACCTCCAAGCAGCAGAAACGGCTGCTTTAGCTGATGACAATCGCTTATGTTCCCCAGGACTCAGCTGCTGCTGCAGAAAAACATCACCTACCCCTCCAGTGCAAGACCTGTTTTGTAGCCTAGTGCTCTTCCACATTGTCCTTCATCTATTTTGTTGTCTAACATCATTGAGGTTGGTTTTTTGGGTTTTTTTGGAGTCTCTTAGATAAACCAAATAAACCCCTACCTCGTTCTTGCTGCTTGCGGTTTTCAATGATGCCCGGCGTGTCCACGAAGGTAACTCGCTCCAGCAGCTTGTGGGGCACCTCAATCCCTATCAGCTTCTCCAAGAAGTTCTGTCCAAACTTCTCCAGGGGTGAGAAGGAGCGGGAGCTGTCAGCAGCCATCACGATGCCCTCAATGGTCTTCAGCTTGGGGCCGTGCATGATGACGGTGAATTCGGAGGTGGTAGGTTCCGCCCCTGCCCAGCAACGAGAGGAGCAGCAGAGCTGTGAAATCCATGCTGTGCAATGGACATGACGGGGCTGGCCTGGAACTAGCCGGGGAGCTCAGGAGCATCGCTCGCTTGCCAAGAGAGGCTGGGGGAAAGGCAAGCAGTGGGGCCATGAAATTCTTGCCAAGCTTCTTGAAAATGCCAGCAGGGCTGTCTTCTGCAAGGACTTACGAGGAACAGGCCATATGAGGAGAGGCTGAGAGAGCTGGGGGTGTTTAGCCTGGAGAAGAGGAGGCTGAGGGGAGACCTCATTGCTCTCTACAACTACCTGAGAGGAGGTTGTGGAAAGGAGGGAGCTGGGCTCTTCTCCCAAGTGACAGGGGACAGGACAAGAGGGAATGGCCTCAAGCTCCACCAGGGGAGGTTCAGGCTGAACATTAGGAAAAATCTTTCACAGAAAGGGTCATTGGGCCCTGGCAGAGGCTGCCCAGGGAGGAGGTTGAGTCACCTTCCCTGGAGGGGTTTAAGGGACGGGTGGACGAGGTGCTGAGGGACATGGTTTAGTGATTGATGGGAATGGTTGGACTCAATGATCTGGTGGGTCTCTTCCAACCTAGTGATTCTATGATTCTATGACTGGTTGTTCTGGAAGTGGCCTGACTGCATAAGGCACCCTGGAGGACGTTCTCCTAGGGGCCCTGATGACCCTGCCACAGAGCTGGCTGCAGACATCTGCCCTCAGCTGTGAGATGACAGACGTGGGAGCAGGAAGGAAGGAAGGGGAATGGTTTTGCTCCTGGGAGGGTGAATTAATTGGTTCCACATGAGAAGGGAAAGGGGGAAAACAAGGGCAAGTTGGCCTTGTGACGTGACCACTGCTTTTGTAGCTGGGATTGGAGGCAACCAATGACAGGACTCGAGGGAACAGCAGGAAGATGCCAGGGGAGGGTTAGGTTGCATATTAGGAAGAAATTCTTCCCGCAGGGGGTGGTGGAGCCCTGAAACATCTCCCAGGGAAGCAGTGATGGCACTGAGCCTGACAGTATTCCAGAAGCACTTGGGCAACATGGTGCAACTGTTGGGGTTGTCCTGTGCAGGGACAGGAGTAGGACTTGATGATCCCTTCCAGCTCAGGACATTCTATGACTCTATAAGGCAGTGAGCCCCATGCTCCAGGATGGAGATGCTGCAGGGAGAGATGCCCTCCTGCATCCTGGGGAGAGTGGACATGCCCTGGGACATAGTGAGGAACATCTCCTGCCACATGGCACCACAGCCGGGCAGCACAGACCAAATCACAACCTCCCTGATGTAAAGAGGGGGATCAAAGCGACGCAGCTGGGAATCACTGACCACACGGATGCAAAAATGCAGGTGCCTGGTTGCCCTCAGCAGAGCAGAGAAAGAGCAGTAAGTGTGGTACCTGTGTAGAGCTGGTAGGGAGTGTCATCCAGCCCGAGGAGGTAGTTTATCATAGAGGATTTGCCGACGCTCCACGGTCCCAGGAATAGCACCATGGGCTTGGAAGTGATCTCCCCATCTGCAGAGAGGGGAAATAACAAGAGGAAGTGAAGAAACAATAGCCGTCGCTGCGGCGTGATTAACTCCTGGCTGTAACGAGCATCCCATCTGAGCGGCACGGCGATGCTGCCGGGGAAACAGCCACCCTTTTGGGGCCACCAGACACCCTTTTGGGGCCACCAGCCATTCATGAGCCAAGGCATCACCCAACGATGGGCCCTGGTGCCGGCAAGAGCAGGACAGCACCACGCTCTGCAGGAGACCCCACCTCACTGCAGCAAAAGTGAACCTTGTCTGACTTTCTCTGAGGTTTGGCTTTTCTTAGACTAGGGGAGGACTTGAAGGTCCTTTAAACCTTGTCTCGGTTAGGTTCTGGTTTAATCAAAGTGAGTTTAGGGCTGGCTGTTGTTTGAAGGCAGCCGCCGCAAGCACGGGGCAAGCGAAGGAGGTGGCCATGCTGCAACCAGGCAAATGCCTCGTGCAAAGGGAGCTGGCGTCGCTAGAGGAGAAATGCTACAGCGCGGTGCTTGGGAAGTGCAGTGTGAGCCTTGGGCTGGCTCCTTGCGTTGCGTGTCCACCACACCCTTGCAGGGATCTCCTCCTGGGTCGTGGCTCAAGCAGAGGGGCCCTGCCTACATCTGGGTTGGGTGTGAGGTTCCAGCTGGGCATGGAAAGGCAGGAGGAGAAAGAACTACAGTCCCCATCCCACACTCTTCAAGTCCTGGAGTTTGCTGAGGGGTTCAAGGAGTCTGGTGATGGGCCTAGAAGGGCCTGTCCCCATGCTGAATGATCATGGGAGCGTGGAGGTCCCTGCTCCAGGAGCAATCCCTGCTCAACCAGGACTTGTGCAGTCAGCCTGTGCCCACATTGCTCAGCCTCCTAGCCCCCAGGACAAGCAGCCATCAGAGCCAGAGGAGCCCCTGGCCCGTGCCAGCCCCCAAGCCGTGCCCAGGACAGCTGGGAGCCTGCAAGTGAGCTCAAGCCCGAGTCAGGTCAGAAATGGAAGTAAAAACTGGATGAGTGAGTTCCTGCTCGTGGGAACCTTCCCCATCCCTGTTTGCGGAGCAGCACTGATGTGGCCACACAAATCTGAGCAGGAAACAGTGCCAGGAGAGCCGTGGTGGAAGATGGCAGAGAGCAGAGCAAGCAGAGGTCACCCTGCCAGGGCATCACCAGGCACAGCCTGCGGGGCAGGTGGGGATGTGCCTGCCAGCAGGGACTGGCTTCCCCATCCCCGGCAACGGGGCTTGTGCACTGTACCCTCACCCCTATCCTGTGCTCAGCATGGGAGAGGGTCCATCCCACCGCTGCCAGGTGAAGTCCAGCCAGGGGAGAGTCTGGATGCCGCCAGAGGAGCGGGGAGATGCTGTCCCTCAGCGAGAGCTGAGCCTTCCCCCGTGGTCCAGGGCGAGGAGATGCCCTTGGGGAACCCATGCTGCCCTTTGGCCCAACTCCTAAGGCAGAGCTGCTTTCCCTGCAGTGACTGAGAGACCCTGCTCACATAGGAGCCAGCAGATTTCCAGCAAGCTGGGGACCAATCTCTAAAGTGAGGTGAGCTGCAAAGCCCATACGCTGCTGAGCTCCTGCTCTCCAGGTTGCCAGAGGGCACTGCATGGTGCCTCTGCACCCAACCCATCCGGCCACAGATGCAGGGCTCGGGCAGAGCGTGCCAGCCTCCTCCCACCTGCATCTGCCCATCACAGAGCCACCGTGTCACCACAGGGGAAGGGAATGCACTGGAGCATCTCTCACCCGTGCAGTTCAACCCTCCTTCCCAAAGCAGAGTGGCTGCATCTGAACCAGGGGGACAGCCCTGCCTGCTGCTGTTCCCTGCCTGTGAGCCGCGGGGATGCAGTGCTGTGTTCTCACATGGGACAAAAACAAATGTCGAAACCTCTGACTTTTGTTATTAATCATTCTTCTGTACCACTCCATCACTGCTGCTCTGTTCACTTGCTGGGTTTAATTGGGTTTTGGATGATGATGATGATGATGATTATTCCCTGTGATGTTGTGCCAGAGGCTCAAGGCGGGTCCCCGCGTGTTCTTTCGTAACATGTTCTTGGCCAGGCGTGGCTGTGTGAACACAGGCAGCCCATGTGCCCTGGCTCCGCTGCACATCCCCACCTCTGCCCCGCTGTGCTGAGGCAGGCAGAGATGCAGGCAGCCCCCTTGACAGGTCACTGACAGCTCCTTGAGCCCATCTTTACCTCTTGCTTTGGAAACAGGGTGCTGGCACCCCACGGGCTTTGCAGGCAGTGCCAGGCACAGGATCCTCACAGGCATCTGGGTAGCACAGCAGCTCCAAGGATGTGAGGCCATGCATAGAATCATAGAATCACCAGGTTGGAAGAGGCCCACTGGATCATCGAGTCCAACCATTCCCATCAATCACTAAACCATGGCCCTCAGCACCTCATCCACCTGTCTCTTAAACCGCTCTGGCGGAGCTTGAGGCCATTCCCTCTCGTCCTGTCCCCTGTCACTTGGGAGAAGAGCCCAGCTCCCTCCTCTCCACAACCTCCTTTCAGGGAGTTGGAGAGAGCAATGAGGTCTCCCCTCAGCCTCCTCTTCTCCAGGATAAACAACCCTCCTTGCAGGGAGCAGGGAGCTTCTCCCACCCATGGGGATGCTGTCCTGACATCTGTCTCTGCTATACCCCCCTGCAATGTCTGTTTAGCACAGATTTGAGTCACCTTGATGGTCCGGCTAGGGGAAAAAACACAGCTCTTGCTGGCTGCAGAGCAGGGCTGGCAGCAGCTCCATCACAGCAGCTCTCTCCAGCCACCCTGTGGCTGCTTGCTCCCAGCCTGCCTCCCTCCCAGCTCACGCTCATCCAGGCTCAAGCTCATCCCAGTTCAGCCAGGCATGTCCTGGACGCGCACCCAGAAGCACTGGCACGCTGATGCATCATCAGGCTCTGCCTGCGAGCAGGGCATTCCTCAAACCTTGCACCCCTTCATCTGTGGTCCTGCCTAAAATACAGCAGCTTAAAACGGCTTTTCCGAGGTGCCAGTTTGCAGGGTGGAGAGCATGCTGCCATCTGGCAAAGCACCTGGCAAACAAGGCCAGGAGAGTCCATCACATTAGGAAAAAATTTTTCACAGACAGGGTCATTGGGCACTGGCAGAGGCTGCCCAGGGATGGGGGTTGAGTCACCTTCCCTGGAGGAGTTTGAGGGACGGGTGGACGAGGCACTGAGGGACATGGTTTAGCATTTGATGGGAATGGTTGGACTCGATGATCCGGTGGGTCTCTTCCAGCCTGGTTATTCTATGATTCTATGGTTCTGTGATTCTGTCTCCCTCCACAGAGCCTGAATTTGTCTTGAATAGTTCAACTCTGGGGCAGGAGCAATTCAGATGCCCCATAAGTTTTTTTTTCCTCTAGAGCCGTGCCTTTCAGGGAGGTTTTTCCACATTGCTTGCATCACCGCTTGGCTGGGACCACTGCTGCTCTGGGGCTGGGATTAACCCTGGGCTGGGGTTTCACCCTCCTTGTCCCCAAGCCCAGCAGAACTGCCCGGTGTCACCTCCCATTGTGCAAGCCTGTCCCAAGGGTGCTAGACAAAGCGAGGACTTGGCAAAACCTCCTTCCTCTCCCGGCTCAGGCTGAGCCACGGACAAGAAGCTCTTGGTCTCAAACCACCCAGAAAGCCTAAAACACCTGAGGATTCTGTCCCCACAACGCCTACAATGCTGCGCCTGCCTCCTCGTCGTGCTCCCACACAGGCAGTGTGTGCGCGCGCCTGCAGCTAGAGATGCAGATAAGACCGCTATCGAAATAGGCTATTTATATCTGCAAAACCTCTCTGCTGCCGGCATGCTGGCACGACGGGGAGCCAGAAGCCCTCCAGGCTCTGGCAGGGATCCACTGTGTCCAGGGATGGGGTGGGGAGGAGCCCGTGAGAGCAGGATCCGGCAGAAGGGGCCGTGGGGTAGGACACGAGGGCTCTAAGATGGGATTTCCCTGCCCCATATCACAGCGGGCACATTGTCCCCGTGGCCCAGCACTTGGACCCAGGGAAAGGGTTGGGTGTTGGCTGGTGCTTCTCGGCCCATCTCCTGTTTCTCCTGGGGGGACCTGGCAGCTCACCCTGAGCAGGATAGGGAGGGAGAGGAGCCAGCTCTGGCTCCCAAGGGGCTGGGGCCGCCGTGCAGGGGCCAGCCTGTGTTCCTGGGACAGCTGCTACAGGCTCATCGGCTTAAACTGCAGCCGGGGGGATCAAGCGTGGACATATGGGACATGTTGACATGTTGAGGGTGACGGGTGGGAAGAGTTCTCCTGCAGGGTGGGCTATCTGCTGGGCTCCTCTGCTTCATGCCATGCGAGGAAGATGGACCCACAGGTCCATCACAAAGGCTTTTGAACCATTGCTAGTGGAATATCAATCATAGAATCATAGAATCACTAGGTTGGAAAAGACCCACTGGATCATCAAGTTCAACCATTCCCATCAATGACTAAACTATGTCCCTCAGCACCTCATCCTTTAAACACCTCCAGGGAAGGTGACTCAACCCCCTCCCTGGGCAGCTGTTCCAGTGCCCAGTGACCCTTTCTGTGAACCATTTTTTCCTAATGTCCAGCCTGAACCTCCCCTGGTGGAGCTTGAGTCCATTCCCTCTCGTCCTGTCCCCTGTCACTTGGGAGAAGAGCCCAGCTCCCTCCTCTCCACAACCTCCTTTCAGGTAGTTGTAGAGAGCAATATGCAGCCTCTTGAGTCTTAACCCTAGAGAGAGAGTGAGGTGTCAAAGCCTGGGCAAGGTGGGGATGCAGGGAGCCAAGCCTGGGACAGACAACGCAGCGACACACGTGCCAAGCTCCAGTAGCGCTGGGGACACGGGCTCCAGTGGGTGCCATGGGACACCAAGAACTGGAGACCGCTCAGTGCCTGGGAAGCGTGGCCCTGTTTGGGGCAGGTGAATAGGAAAGCTGGAGGCCAGCGAGGAGCTCGGGCAGCGCTGGCAGCATGCAGGTAGCAGGTAGAGATACCAACCTGTGTTGGAGCCCAGGGTACGTCCAGGGTAAGCTGTTAGCGGGGGACACGGGGAGAGAGAAAAGGTACTGTGAGTCAAAGGAGGGAGGCAGCTGCCTGGGTTTGACCCAGGCTGAGGAGGGAGCTGAAGACTGACCCTGGCTTCCTCGTGGGAAGGACATGCCAGCGATGGCCGCGTTCCCAGTGGGAGAGAAGGAGTTACAGCCTTTGAGCAAGGAGACCCACAGCTCCCACAACAAGCACTAAACCCCAGCCGGCCCTGGACACTGGGGATGTGGCTTGGGGGAGCAGCCCCGGGAGCGCTGCCGTGTTGGAGATAGCACCCCAACCCACTGAGAGGAGTTATTGCTTTCCCCAGCAACATTCACCGAGCAAATGGAGCCCAACAAGCCATGGTTAGGAGAGCAACCAACCCCAACAAGCGTCCTGGCCACCCCAGTGTTGTGGCTACCCACGTCCAGTCCTAGGGCGGCTGGCGATGGCAACGTGGAGGTCATTCCCTATCCAGGGACACTTGCTAATTGGCACATAATTAGGGTCACCAGCATGCACCGTGACCTGGTGTGACTTCCCTGAGCTAGTCCCCAAGGGTGGCACACAGGCAGCCCCAGCTGGAGCGTGTCCGCATCCCTGTGGGATGGCGGAGCAGGAAGGCAGGAGGGCGGCAGGCAGGGGAAAGGAGATGGCACCCGCCAGGCTGGAAGCAGACGGAGTGGAGGGAGTTATCTGGGATGCGCCCTGACAATTCAGAGTCTTAGGTTGCTGCTCGCAGCCGCAGCCCCGCCGGGGATGAGTGGCTCGCAATTACACGGGTGTTTTTGGGAGCTGCGAGGAGCAGAGGGGCTCCTTGGATTACACCGGCTGGTGCACGCGAGCGGAGTTGATGGCGAGGGAGACAAAATGGAGGGCGGCCGCGTAATGGAGGGGCGAAGGTGCTTGCGACGGCACCCCTCTATATTGGTTTACACCTCCAAAGGTCACACATATTCCATGACAGGCCTGTCCTGCTGCTCTTCCAGCTGTCCCGCTGCTCCCAGCCAGCTGAGCCAGCAGCTCTGCACCCTCCAGCCTCCCCACTGCCGCAGCGGGTGGGCTCAGGGGGAGAGGCTGGGGCATCTCTCAGCTCGCAGGGGCAACACCAATGCTGTGAACTCACTCAGGATGGAGGAACCAGCCAGAGGAAGCGGCTGAGAAAGCTCCCTCAGCCTCACCGTGCCCTCACCTGCCTTGCAAGGTCAGGAGGGCTCGCTGGGCCAACCCTCTAACTAATCTACAGGTTTCTCTAATTGCGCTGTAGATGAGGGAGTGGGAAAAGCTGGGTCAGTGGGTGTTAAAAGCAAACTGCTGGGCTTTAGGCTTCCAGGAAGGAGCTGTGTGTGCTAGAATGTGGTTGGAGTACCAGGCGTGCTTCAAGGAGCTTGGTGGCAGGAGAAATATTGCTGAGGACAGCATGGCCAGGGCTTCTCAGGGCTGAGCCGAGGGCTGCAGGCAGTGCAGTGTCTGTGTGCGTATTCCTTAGAGTTACCAACTCTGAGATTGCATCTGCCCTGCTGGGGGTGCCGCGTAGGGCACAACAGGGCGTGCTGGGCACTCGCATTGGTAGCGAGTCAGTCTGAGGGGGGATTGCTCCTCACGGTGAAGTGGAATAGGCCACAGATTGTTGTGAGATGAGGCTACGAGGAGTGCTGGGAGGTGCTGTCTGTGGTGAGTCCTGCTCAGGAGCTGAGTTTCAGAGAGGTCTTGGGTTGGGAAAACACAAAGGTTTCCTCTGGAGCTGGGAAAAAGGAAGTCAGCAGGGTCCTGAGAAGTGTTTGCTCCCTCCTGAAATGGAGCAGGGAGGTGGCTGCTTGGGCAGGGTGGGATGCTCTGAGCAAGGAAAGGGGATGGGCACTGGGAACCAAGGCTGAGGGCTCCATCTCTGGCAAAGGTTAGAGGCTGAGACCCCACCAGCTGCCTCTCTAACCCCAAATATTCTCCCAAGTGGTGCCTTGGGATGAGCTGACAGTAAATGCCGATGCTTGCACTGCCACCAACACAGACCAAAGCAGCTTGGAGAGAAGAATTGGAGACAGCTGCTGAAGAGGCTGTGGGGATGTGCTGTGAGATGGGACCACAGCTCATGGTGCTTCTTCACCAGGCATGTGGCAGCGAGAGGGGACAGGCCAGCCCCCTGGGTGGGTGACAGAGCAGCTGTGGGGTGAGGGGCTCTTGGGGCACCCCTCCTGTTCTGGCTGCAGCAGGACTTGGTGCTGAGACCCTCCCAGGTGCTCTCCCACACGGCAAGCAGATCCTGATCCCCAGGGTCTGAGTGGCAGCTTGGAGCAAGACAGGCAAAGGCAGTGACACAGAGCTGGCTGTGGGAGATGCCTAGAGGCACAGCCTGTGTTTCGTGAGACCTAGAAATGCTCCCTCCAGAACCCCTGTGGATTGGTGGATGGCATCAAGGGGATGATGTTGCTGCCATGTAGGTCCCCTGTGCTCCCTGCTGGCTCTAAGCTGGTGATGGGCTGGCTGGGCATGGAGATATTCAAGCCTGCTTACAAAATGCCTAACGCTAGTTTAGGAGTTGTGTTTGGGCTGCAGTGAGAGTGGCCATTAAACAGGAGTTCTGCTCTAAGGGGATGTGACCCAGGGCATTGCCCAGATGAACATGGCTGATGAACACGTCCAGCTGCTGAAGGAAGGTCTGTGCGGAGGGTATATCTGGGTCCTGCCTCTCCAGGAGGAAGGGCATGGCTCCAGGGCATGCGAGGCTGGGAATTTGGGGACAAGGAGGGCACCTGGCAGGAGGCTGGTGTGGCCATGCAGCCCTGGGACACAGGCAGCAGGGACTCCAACATCCCCTGCCTGCCCAACCAAGGCATAGGGGGTGTCTGTCCCTGGCTCAGGACAGGGCTTGACTAGGGGCTCCCAGGAAAGTTACTCTGGTGAATTTGGGCCTGAGCCATCTGTGCTTGGAATATGAAGCCGCTCACGTTATACGGGTCACAAGAACTTCCTGTGGTTTGTGAAGATGGGGACCAGGGCTCCCCTTTCTTCTGGAGGGACACGTGTACTGCTGGGGCTCAGCCCAAGCCAACGCTTGTGGCCACAGGGACTTGCTCACCTGATCCAATGTGTCTGGAACTGCCAAGGGGTGGAAACTCGAACTCCCAGGCTGAATGAAGGCTGCCAAGCTTGAGGGATACCCTGCCCACATGTGTCCCATAATGAGCAGGAAGGATGACAGCCACAGCCACCCCCAGGAACCTCCTCCCCAGCCTTAGAAGGTTCTAAGCTTCTCTGCCAAGCCTATTTTTTGGGGTCATGATCTCTGCTTGGCAGGGGTACAGGGCATTGATGTCGAGCAGGTGGAGGACCTGAAGCGGGCTGGGGTCAATGCTCAGGCTACACAGATGGTCCTGACAGCAGATGGGCTGAGGCAGATGCAAGAATGCCTGCCGCTGGGTTCGCTAGGGCATGTCCTTTAAGCCCAGCACGCTCATGAACTTCTTGGGAAGCTGCAAAGGAAGACAAACTGTCCAACCCTTTCCATGATCTGCACAGTTATCTGCATCCCAATAATGCGATGGTGGCAGAGAGCCCGTGCGGCATTACCTGTGATTTCATGCTGCCTCAGCTCGTTGTATCTGTAGGATTGCTCCAGGGGCTTGATGGAGGAGTGGTAGATCTTCCTCAGCCTCTGCAATACTCCTGCGGGGGCAGAAACATGCAGACAGGTGAAAGGCAAGCCCCGCACCCTGGCTGGATCCCTCTTAGGTAAGCTGCTGGGCATTCTTGACTCGGCTGGGGATCAAGAGACCTGGCCAAGATTTCAGCTGTGAGCCAAACTGTGAGCCAGTCATGCATTTTGATGCCCATCCCTGTGTTTCCTGCTGGGCACTGTCCCCATCTGCTGCTGGTCTTGCACGTGCCAGCAGCTGATGGAAGGAACCTCTCTTGTTAATACTCTTACTGCTTTAACATGCACTCAACACCCATGATCCCCAAAGCTCTCCACCGCAGTGCCAGGGATCCACAGCATGGCCCCTATGCTGCTGGCTAGGAGAGAAAAAAGGAGCTCGTTCCACAGCTTTTATCAATTTCTCACCAGCTGAGACTGCCTGTGGGGCCAGCAGAAGAAAGCCTTATAATGGCAAAAGCCAATAAATGATTGGAATAAAAATCCAAACCCTTTGTTACAGGTTGCCCTGTGTTTCTCTGGGGAGCAGCGTGGCCGGCTGGAGCTGATTCACCATCTCCATTTTCCACACTCTCTGCCCACCTAATTCTTGTACTCCCTTGGGGCTTTCTTTAACATACCTAAAGTGCGTTAACCCAAGAGCAGCAAAAGGGGCTGGTTTTGAACATACAGTGCTGCTGGGCTTACGAGAACTAAGGTTAAAACCCAAACACTCTAGGGAAGGGCAACCCCATCTGTGCTTTTGGTGCAGCAGGATGGTGAGGAGCCTGTCCTGCAGGGACAGCACAGACTGAAAAAAGCAAGGAAGATGTAACTTAGTGGCACCCAGCCCCCCCTCACCTGAGAAATCATCGGCAGGTTTCTCTTCGTTCAGCTTGAGGGTGCTCTCCAAGTGGGACCGGTCACGCTTGGTTGGCTCGCTGGTATCTTCAACCTCTTCTAGAGGAGAAAAGCAAGGAGATTTGTTACTGCTGAGGTGGGGGGGAATCCACACAGGCACTCACACAAGCTGCTGCTAAGGAAAGGACATGGGGGAGCACACCCCAAGCCTGTGGACCCGCCAGCTGTCTCAGCAACCACCGTTGCCTTTGCTTTCTCTTTCCAAAGGCTCCTGGAGGCTCAGCAGAGGTTGCTGGGGCTGTGACTGCCACGAGAAGCGTTGTAGGCAACTGCTTGGCTCTGGCAAGAGAAGCATGCCACGTCCTCCTGGGGAAGTGCAGGCTGGCCACTTGCAGGGAACGCAAGGGATGTGCCTGCAAGCGGCTCCAGGGCTGGGGCGCAGCATGAGCTCTCACGGCACCTGCTGCCCAGCCAGGAACCCCTGGCGCCTCCCCGGCAGCTGCAGCTCTCCCTCTCTGTCCCTTCCCCCTAGGAACTGTGCCTCGAGCCACAGACGTGAGGATGTGTGGGAGCTAGGGTTGACTCTTGGAGACCAGCCAGCCTGACCCATCCCAGCTGCCTTGCCTTGGCCAGTGGGGTCATTCTGTCCTGCTTCTCCTGCCTCTGCCCCCGTATCGGGTTGGAGCATTCAAGCACGGGGCTCCAGCTCTGTTCCAGGCCCTGGGAGCGTGAAGTAACTGCCTCCACCTTGGCTAAGCATGCTGATGTCCCCAAGACATGGAGACAGAGGTGTTCTTGCCTTGGAGATGCTGGCACAACAAGAGCCCCGAGCAGCTCCGAGTTCTTTTTGAGATTGGGAGCTGGACTGGGCTTTAGTGGGGGTTTAGGGACAGGACTGGGGACAGATGTGAGCTGGCTGACTGGGCCAAGCAGGGCACTGCCAAGCCCTGAGAACATATTGAGTGTCTAGCAGGTGTTCGGCTGAGGAAGACCTTTTGACTTGCCAAGTAAAGCCACAGAGACCAAACTGGGTTTCCCTTTCAGCACAAACGGGAGGTTTTTGAACTGGGATGTTACAGATGGAAGCATAAAAAGTCTCGGCTGGGTCTGAAGGTTGCTGCCCAACGTGTGGGCCTCAGTCCACAAGTGTTTCTAGGAAATCATGGTAGAGGGGGTCCCTTTTCTTTAGACGGCCTTTCACTGACCAAATGTGGCCAGAGCTGGTGCTTCGGCAACTTATCAGTCTGAATTAGCTCTTCACACCTTCCCCACTAGGTAAGGGCTGGTGCACAACAGATCCACCATGCAGCAAGAGAGCTGGTGGTCTGGAGGATCCTGAGGGTGGAGGATAAAGAGCCTTTAAGAGGTTTGCAGTTGCTGAAAGGGGCACAGGGGATGAAAATCTTATCCACGTCCACAGCTGAGGAGCAATCATGGGCTTAAAGTGGACCAAGGGAAATGTTGGGCAGTTTTGGTGTTGCTGCAATGAGCACCCACATTGCAGGTGTCTGTGGGCTCCTGCCTGCACCCCTGATGCCTGCAGCCGGTCCAGCCGTGCAGCGGTTAGGGGCAGGCGCGAGAAGCACAAGCATTAGGAGAGGGCCATGCACTAGACGCAGTTTAATGTGCCAAGCTCAGCTCTGCCGGGGGTTGATAGTTGGTCACTCTCGCCGCTACAGCACACGACAAGAAAAGACTCCAACCTATCTGTCTGTGCTGGAGCTTGGCAGTAGCTGGGTGAGCACTGTGGCTGGCTGGACTCTCGGTTTCTGGCACCGGTGGCTTGTCTACTGGGGGATCTTCTGCTGTTGGTGGGCCTTCTGTTACTGTTGGTGGGTCTTCTGTTGCCGGTGGGTCTTCCACCACTGCTGGTGGGTCTTCTGTTGGTGGTGGGTTTTCTATCACTGCTGGTGGGTCTTCTCTTGCTGGTGGGTCTTCTCTTGGTGGTGGGTTTTCCACCACTGCTGGTGGGTCTTCTCTTGGTGGTGGGTTTTCCACCACTGCTGGTGGGTCTTCTACTGCTTTCCTGCAGGGCAAGCGACGGCACTTGGTATGGCCATCCCCGTCTTCTCCCTTGCTGGCAGCTGCTGGTGGGTTTTCCACCACTGCTGGTGGGTCTTCTACTGCTTTGCCGCAGGGCAGGCGGCGACACTTGGTATGACCATCCCTGGCTTCTCCTTTGCTGGCAGCTGCTGGTGGATCTTGTGTTGCTGGTGGGTTTTCCACCACTGCTGGTGGGTCTTCTACTGCTTTGCTGCAGGGCAGGCGATGGCACTTGGTACGGCCATCCTTGGCTTCTCCCTTGCTGGCAGCTGCTGGTGGGTCTTCTCTTGGTGGTGGGTTTTCCACTGCTGCTGGTGGGTCCTCTACTGATTTCCTGCAGGGCAGACGACGGCACTTGGTATGGCCACCCTTGTCTTCTCCCTTGCTGGCAGCTGCTGGTTTGTCATGGCTGGTTTTGCCTGAAGCAACAGCCACTTTCTCCTTACTCCCTTCAGCTCTGTCCTCTGGCTTTGCTGGGCTGGCTTTGTCTTCTTTAGACTCTCCCTCCTTCTCGGGTTCTCCCTCCTTCTCGGGTTCTCCCTCCTTCTCAGGTTCTCCCTTCTCCTCAGAATCTCTCTCAGAATCTTCCTCTGACTCTCCATGCTCATCTTCTTCAGACTCCTCCTCCTTGTCATCTTCCTCTGAGCTCTGCTCTTCCGATTCCTCTCCCTCCTTGGTGGCAGACACAGTTTTTGGCTTCTGCATCTCCTCTTCCCCACGTTCTCCCTCCTTGGCACCAGTCTCCTCATCCTCCTGGGCAGGGAAACCATCCTTTGGGCTGGGCTGGTGGTTCTCTTCATGATGTGCACCCAACACAGCATTTTCCTCTGGACCTTGTGCCTCATCGGGCCCCTCCTGGCCCTCCTCCACAGTGCTGTCCCCCGGCTGGGTGTCCCCTGGCCCCGGGTCCCCACTCGGACCACCCGCTGGCTCTTCCTCCCCCTCTCCTTGTCCCTCGTCCCCAGCAGCGCCGGCTAGAGAGGTGTTGGCGAGGCTGCCATCCTGGTCCTTCTCAGGGCTGCCGTCAGCTGCCTTCTCCTCCAGCCTGGGCTCTGCAGCTGGCAAGGGGCTTTCAGCAGTGCCAGCGACATGATCCGTGCCGGGGGCACGCGGCTCTAAACGATGAGAACAGCTTGGTCAGTCTTACCTGCGCCGGCTACCAGGGCACCCACCGGCCCCCCGCCAGTGCCAGGAGGGCCCTGGGGCAGGGTTGTGGCCTTCACCAAGAGATTTAAACTCTTTCCTAAACCTTCTCTAGTCCCAGCTCAATTTTGTGGCCCTTTTGCAAGAAGCTGGGTACGAAGAGGTGGACGGGGGGGCAGAGCCAATGCTAGCAGGGGCCACGGCTGCCTGGGGCTGCCGCCCGCCACAAAGCGCTGCAGGAATGGGGCAAAGCACCCTAAAAATGGGAAAGGAGTGACAAAAAGCGTAGCTCAGTGGCTCACGGGCACTTGGCAGGTTAAAAGGGTCCTTCCCCAGCCCTGCCTTGGGAGAACAGCACCAGCCACATGGATGACCGGGTGAGGGGAAGGAGAAAGAGTCAAAGGGGAGGAAAGGGAAAGGAGCTCCCTGGCGAGGGACCCCGCTTTCCACGGGCAGGAGGGCACAGGCAGGGCTCAGGAGCTATTTATTGTGAGCATCCCTTCACTAGGAAAGCATTTGCCTCACTGTGCGGCTGGCGGGGACACAATGAGTTTGTTCTGCAGCCCGGGAGAAGCCATCCGTATTTTCCATAGGCCTCCAACTGCAGTTTAACATTAGTCA
Organism: Phaenicophaeus curvirostris; assembly: GCF_032191515.1. Classification (NCBI taxonomy): domain Eukaryota; kingdom Metazoa; phylum Chordata; class Aves; order Cuculiformes; family Cuculidae; genus Phaenicophaeus; species Phaenicophaeus curvirostris. The sequence goes on along the minus strand of NC_091407.1, from coordinate 14,748,284 downwards.
ACGGGTGCCAAAAATAAAAGATCACCAGCTATACTGTCTCTGTTACAAACAGTTGCTGCTAGTCTAAATAATCCCCCGAAACGTCCAATGCCTGCATACCAGGGAAGCGTTTCAGAGGAAAATAATTCCTTTGTACTCCAGCTGGCAAGCAGATGCCAACCAGGAAAAAAAATGCTACCTCCACCCAGGCTGTGGGGAGGAGAGTGAGCAGCGTGGGGCACAGCCAGCTCCTCTCCTCTAGCTGCTGCCCCACAGCCACGCCGTGGGTCCAGAAATCCTGCAGAGCACCAGCAGGGCCAAGTTGGCCTCGGCAAAACCAGAGCTTTGGGGCTAACTGGGCTCGACCGTGGGCTTGTGCAGTGGCCAAGCACAGGAAGAGCTGAGCAGGAGCAGCACAGTGGCAGCCCCAGACCACCCTGTGCACTGCAAGCCAGGGATGCTGAGCAGGTGGTGGCATCTTTATCTGTGCCACAGACAGTGATGCCCCAGGGATGAGCTGTGCCAGCTGCAGGTGGCTGGGAGGTTTGGGGGGTGCCTCAGCCTGCCAGGACTTCCAGTCACTCGCGTGTGCAGCCGGGCACAGTGGAGTTGCCGCGGTCTCATAGAATCATAGAATCACCAGGTTGGAAAAGACCCACTGGATCATCAAGTCCAACCATTCTCATCAATCACTAAACCATGTCCCTCAGCACCTCATCCACCTGTCCCTTAAACCCCTCCAGGGAAGGTGACTCAACCCCCTCACTGGGCAGCCTCTGCCAGGGCCCAATGACCCTTTCCATGAAATATTTTTTCCTGATGTCCAGCCTGAACCTCCCCTGGTGGAGCTTGAGGCAGTTCCCTCTCATCCTGTCCCTGCCACCTGCGGACACCACCCTTTGCCCTGCCGAAATCGGATGCGTGGGTCACCCTTGCTCTGCCCTCACTGACCTCCCCTGTCCTTTGCTGCCATGCAGCTTGCTGGCTCCCAATTCAGTTCCCAGTCAGAGACGGGTTGTGGGCTCAAACCTCCCAACACTCTCCTTCCAATCTCCTTCCCGGGGGACCCCTCAGGGTTCCTCAGCCTTCGAAGAAGAACGTGATCTGTCTGGCTGCAAAGCCTCAGGTGGCCGGGGGCCAGCGTGCCCCTGCCTTGCCCTGGCAGCCTGGAGAGCAGCTTGGGTCTCCTGAGGGTCCCCTTGGCTGACGGGGACATGGAATTTCTCAGCTTGGCCCCAGAATAACTGGTCGTCTCAAGGGATGGGAGGAGAGTCCAGCACCTTGGGCACGCAATTTGTTGAGGGGTGGGGGGAAGCAGGGCTGTGCAAAGGAGACTTCGCACATCCCAGGGTCTTTGTCTGGGGTCTGCGTGTCCCCTCCAAGCCACCACCATGGCCAGGCACCACCATGAGAAATCCCTCAGCAAGAAAAGGGCTCCCCAAGAGCTCCAACTGGGACGTTCCTGCTGGCGTGCTGGTCACAGGCTTTATTTCCTGTGACCTTCAAGGTCTTATATAAAGTCCCCCTCCCCTCTTCACCTCCTTCTCCCTCCTGTTTCCCCTACATGGTCTCCAAATCCATCCCAAGGCAAATTGTGCTGATCTGCAGATGGCCGGCCGATGAGCAGCGAAATGGGACGAAGGTTACGGGCTTAACACCCTCCACGCATCCACCAGCAGCTAAAAATACAGCTCAGCAACTGTACGGGGGAATCAGAAGGAGCAGCTCGGCAGGGTGCAGACGGTGCAGCACCGTCCCTCTCGGCCGCTGGCCCCAGCCAAGGGGACAGGGCAAGAGGGAATGGCCTCAAGCTCCACCAGGGGAGGTTCAGGCTGGACATCAGGAAAAAATTTTTATGGAAAGGGTCATTGGCCAGCCAAGGGTGACATCTGCACCCAGGGCCCATCCTGCAGGTCCCCGTGGACTCGGGGAGGGAGTGGGGACAGCCACATTGTAAAGTGACACCGGGGCTCCCCTTGTTCGCACACTGCATTGTGCCAAGTGGCTAGGTGGCATCGGAGAGGAGCCCTCACCTCGCTCCCCTTGGGGACCTGACCTCCCACAGGGTCCCCAGCTCGTGCTCCCCCCAGTCTCACACACTTTCTCCTGCGGTGACAGAAATGGCGTGGCCAGCAGGGCCAGGGAGGTTATTCTCCCTCTGTACTCGGCACTGGTGAGACCGCACCTCGAATCCTGTGTTCAGTTCTGGGCCCCTCACCACAAGAAGGATGTTGAGGCTCTGGAGCGAGTCCAGAGAAGAGCAACGAAGCTGGGGAAGGGGCTGGAGAACAAGAGGAGCAGCTGAGAGAGCTGGGGGTGTTTAGGCTGGAGAAGAGGAGGCTGAGGGGAGACCTCATTGCTCTCCACAACTACCTGAAAGTGGGTCTAGAATCATAGAATCACCAGGTTGGAAAAGACCCACCAAATCACCTAGTCCAACCATTCTCATCAATCACTAAACCATGTCCCTCAGCACCTCGTCCACCTGTCCCTCAAATCCCTCCAGGAAAGGTGACTCAACCCCCTCCCTGGGCAGTCTCTGACAGTGCCCAATGACCCTTTCCATGAAATATTTTTCCTAATGTCCAGTCTGAACCTCCCCTGGTGGAGCTTGAGACCATTCCCTCTCGTCCTGTCCCCTGTCCCTTGGGAGAAGAGCCCAGCTCTCTCCTCTCCACAACCTCCTTTCAGGTAGTTGGAGAGAGCAATGAGGTCTCCCCTCAGCCTCCTCTTATCCTTTCCAACCTAGTGATTCTATGATTCTCTGTGTGCCGCAGGATGCCATGGCTGGTTTATCCCCAGGAAAAACCCATGCAGAAAGGATAACGACGGCTTCCAGAGGCTGAACAAGGCCCTGCTGTGAGGTTTCTTGCACGTGGCCACGTGGAACGGCAACGCCACAGCACGGAGATGGATCCTCCGGGAGGAACAGCCCCCAGGGCCAGGGCAGGGGCCAGCTAGGAGGGACAGATGGGCACAGGTGGCCCTGCGAGGGACGCTCGACCCCTCCAGCAGAAATAGGAGCCTTGAGCCAGCGTGGGGCCAGCGATGCGTGGCGCCGCAGGGATGGGTTTTCACACGCCCCCTTCTCCTGCCTGGATCTTGGAAATGAGATGGGGAGTTACCCAGTGGCTCCTGCAAATCCCACTCTCCCCTTGTGATCCTGGGGATGTGCAGGGATGTGCTGGGAAAGGGGTGCAGCGCCCAAGGGATTACAATGCTCTGTGCTGCTGCCAGCCAGTGCTGGAAAAAGTAAATCATGAGAGATTAGCGCCGTGAGCCTGATGTTGGTGCAGCCAGGAAACCTTCCTAGGTGGGAGGCAGGGCCAGAGGAGCCCAAAGAGGGGGCCATGCCCCTCACCTGGACTCAGGCCTGGGCACTCTATCCTTGCAGCCCACCCCATGGCACTTGGCATCTCCTCCTTACTCTTCCCATGCCTCAGTTTCCCATCCTGTGCCATCGCGGCAGAGCCCGGTGCTGCTGCCAAGCCCTGCAGAGAGGAAGCACCTGATGTTTTATCACCCTTAGGCAGCTCCGCTAGCCAAGGCGCTGCTGTTGGCAGGCAGGAACCCAGCTCTGGCACCAGTTTGGAGTCATCCAGGCCGACACCATCAGTGACTGGGAGAGGAAAGCATCCCAAAGGAACTCAACAAGCCCAGAGGACACAAGCATGAAAGCGGACAGGAACAGAGTTGGCTCTCTAGCCCCTCATGCACTTCAAAACTCAGGATGACTAACCACAGTATCCCATCCCAGAGGATTTGTGATCCCAAGGCACCAGCACAAAGCAAATATCTCCCCATTTTTTTCATGGAGAGCCCAGCAGGGGGGTAGGAAACAGCTTTGTCAGACTAACGAATAGCCTCCTTTGTGGAGGAGATTTGAAGTCTAGCTGAATTTTTTTTTTTTATTTAATTTCTAAGAATAGTTGGCCAGAACCGCATGATATTTTGAGTAAGAAAGGTAAAGAACCCCTGCCAGGATGCACCAAAGGGATTAAAACTAGGCTCAGAGATTTCTAAATATAGAGATGGAAATGGGGAATCACTTCTGCAGGGTGGAAGGAAACCTGAACTCCAGACTTGCAGAAGACACCAAGATCAGGGCAGTGGAAGGTAAAGCAGCCACCACGGCCTGGCCAGAGGAGATCTGGATCCATAAGTGAGGGGACAGTGAGAAAACATCATACATTTCAGCACGGGCAGATGGCACACTGCACATCAAGGAGCAATCTACCCATGGTGTCCTTTGTGGGGTCCACAGCCCAGGGGAGATGCTGAAGGACCTGAGGGAAGCACTGTGCCATGGTTAGGGCTGGAGGAGACCCTTCCTCCAGAGGACGGGCTCCAGTGATGTCATGCTGGTCCTGCCACCAGGCCTCTAGCAATGGGAGACTTCGCCAACCCACCTTGGGGCTTCCCTGGTGGCCACAACAGACATCTTCCCTGCACTCAATGTGAATCTTCCTGGCTGAAGAGTCCCCATCCTTGTTCTTTGGTCATCCCAAGGGTTCCTGGTCAACAGGGCAAGGCAGGAAGAGCCCTTGGACTTATCAAGATGGATTCTAATGCCTGATGAGCCCTTGTCCAACAAGTTCCTCAAATCTTTGGGAATGTCCAGGCAGAGACACTACATGGCCATGCCAGGCAATGGTGCCTGGGTCTGGGGGTCTCATCCCTGAGCCCAACAGCAGCACAGGGTATCCCAATTGCGCTGGGATGGGGCTGTGTGGCTCCAAGCCCGATTCCACATGTGCCCCAACCAGCAGGGAGGCGGGGAGGGTTGATCCAGGTGCCCGGCTGGCACTGGGGCCGTGCTGCCGGTGCCAACACCCCAGCCTGGCTCGGGGTGCCCGGACGGAGACTCCCCAGCCCCTCCGTCAGCCTCTGCCGGCACACGAGCTTGCTGGCTTCCTCAGGCTATCGCTTACAAGGGAGATGTCCCTGCAGGCTGAAAATAGCTTGGCAGAGATGCCAGGACCCGCTGCTATTCCTGCGGTGCTCAGGAAGGGCAGTTCTGTGAGGGATTCGGTCACCCTTGCACTCATCAGCTCTCCGGTGAGGCTGCACCCCCAGTGGGCACAGCTCAGCGAGTGGGGACATGGCAGGGACAAGGGGACACGGCAGGAGGACAGCACAGTGAGCCCTGTCCTTGGGTGCAGCACAGCCCTCCGAGCCCCAGATCACCCCACGGGGACCCACCGGAGCTCCTGTGCCACCAAGGCTGTGCCCGAGAGAGGTGTCCTACACGGGACCAAGGGTGTCTGCTGGAACAGACGGTCACAGTGCAGCCAGCCTGCTGAACTCAGTCAACACTGAGAGAGCTGGGACACCCACAGGGCCTGGGATCTCCTCCAGGAGAGGTGCCAGGGGTGGGACAGGTGACCGAGATCTGTGCGTGGCCGTGGCACCCCAAGCCCCTTGCCTCATTGTGGCCGTGGCAGCCAAGGTATAGAATCATAGAATCACAGAATCACCAGGTTGGAAAAGACCCACAGGATCATCAAGTCCAACCATTCCCATCAATCACTAAACCATGTCCCTCAGCACCTCATCCACTTGTCCCTTAAACCCCTCCAGGGAAGGTGACTCAACCCCCTCCCTGGGCAGCCTCTGCCAGGGCCCAATGACCCTTTCTGTGAAATATTTTTTCCTGATGTCCAGCCTGAACCTCCCCTGGCGGAGCTTGAGGCCATTCCCTCTCGTCCTGTCCCCTGTCACTTGGGAGAAGAGCCCAGCTCCCTCCTCTCCACAACCTCCTTTCAGGTAGTTGTAGAGAGCAATGAGGTCTCCCCTCAGCCTCCTCTTCTCCAGGCTAAACACCCCCAGCTCTCTCAGCTGCTTCTCTTGTTCTCCATCCCCCTCACCAGCTTCGTTGCTCTTCTCTGGACTCGCTCCAGAGCCTCAACATCCTTCTTGTGGTGAGGGGCCCAGAACTGAACACAGGATTCAAGGAGCGGTCTCATCAGATGTTCTGATCTCAGAGGTGGAGCCCACCCCATGTTAGAAGGTGACATGTCTTGGGTGACAGAGCCCATCTCCAGCTGTCGTGTGATGGGAACCATCCCAAGATGCCACGAGGACATGGTGACGGAGCCCTTCCCAAGGCTGAAGCAGCATGAAGAGCTCAAGGGATGACAGCCTGCACTCGCTGTCAGCAGGAGGGGTGTGTGCCAGCCCTGCAGAGCCCTCTGTACTTGCTGTAGGAGGGTGCCAGGGCTTTCCCCAACTCCTCGTCCACGTGGGAGGAGGTGACAGCCCAGCCCAGTCCCACTCAAACTCGTGATGCCGGGGGGCACACATATGGGCTCCCCAGGGAGAAGCAACGGAGCACGTTGGCTAGGCACCCGCCTCACCAGCGTCCCCATGGCCGTTCAGATTTGCCGTAGCCATTTAGCCTGGAAGGGGTGGCCGAGGGATGAGTGTGGGGAGAAGGAGACCTCCCCTGGCAGGAGAAAGGACAGAGCAGTGGGTGAGCACCCTTGTCCTGAGCCATCACCCCATCCTGCCGTGGGTGCTGGTTCCCACCGGGGCTCCCGGCCGTGCCAGGGAGCATTGCCAGCCCCGTGGGCCGTTTCAGCCAGGGTGCACGGGCACGGACATGGGCCCTTCCCACCCCTCTGGCCTCTGCAAGAAGTGATGGGGTCTCAGCAGCCACAGGCATCATGGAACCCTCTGGGACTGTGGCCCTAGCATCCTGACGGGATGGTGCCTCACCAGGAGCTCTTCATCCTCACAGCCGGCCATGGGGAACCCCAGGGACCCAGCTGGTTTCCCCATCCAGGAGTGTCACGTCTGGATGGGGGAATCCACCTCTGCACAGCCCTGTGTGTCCCTGTCCTGCCTCCCCAGAGGGACACCTCAGCCACAATCCCAGCTGGGCGCAAGCAAACTCCAGCTGCATCTGTTCTACCATGTCAGGCAGTGACTCTCCATGTCCGCGCTTAGCCACTATGCACAAAAAAAAGAGCAGCTTTCCCCCAGAGATCCCTCAGGGGTGGAGATCAGGATGGTTAACCTGGCCATGTCCATGCACTGGAGAAGCTACCCCAAATCCTGCCCTTGCCCCAAGGACCACAACCCCCCACAATGCGTTGTCAAAGCCCTCAGTTCCCCATTGGTCTCCTCAACCCTTCTGCTCACCAAAGGAGGGTTAAATGGGAAGACAGGCCTAAAGGTGGGGAGACAAACACCCCTCAAACCTCCTGTTACACCTCAAAGGAGCCTGGGTCTGAGAGGCCAGCTTGGTGCCAAAGGAAAAGCAAAACTCATCTTGTGAGCCCCACTGGTCCCCATGGAGCAGAACCGCAGGCAGGAGCTGTGCCACCGCCTGCACTTTCCCGCAAACCCGCAGAACAAAGGCAAAATATGGGACCTCCCTCACCCTGATGGGCAGGAGATACAGCGGGGGACAACTCGGGGGGCTCCAGCCACCCCCTGGAGATCCCGGCGTGGCTACAGATCCCAATGTGCCTCCCGGCCTCGGAGCCTCTACTGAGATGGGTGATTGATGGGTGCCCAACACTGTGCCCAGTCCCGAGCCATCACCTCTCGCCGGGGGCTGCAGCGCAGCTGCTATCAACCTCCATGCCAGCCAAAGTTGGGCCGGTGGTCGCCCACCACAAGCCCCCAGTGCCGCACGGGGCCACCAGCTCAGTCCATAGAATCATAGATTCACTAGGTTGGAAGGGACCCACCGAATCATCGAGTCCAACCATTCCTATCAACTACTAAACCATGCCCCTCAGCACCTCATCCTTTTAAACCCCTCCAGGGAAGGTGAATCAACCCCCTCCCTGGGCAGCCTCTGCCAGGGCCCAATGACCCTTTCTGTGAAATATTTTTTCCTAATGTCCAGCCTGAATCTGCCTGGGCTTGAGGCCATTCCCTCTCGTCCTGTCCCCTGTCCCTTGGGAGAAGAGCCCAGCTCCCTCCTCTCCACAACCTCCTTTCAGGTAGTTGGAGAGAGCAATGAGGTCTCCCCTCAGCCTCCTCTTCTCCAGCCTAAACACCCCCAGCTCTCTCAGCTGCTCCTCTTGTTCTCCAGCCCCTTCACCAGCTTCATTGCTCTTCTCTGGACTCACTCCAGAGCCTCAACATCCTTCTTGTGGTGAGGGGCCCATCCTGTCCAGGCTGACACCAGCCGCGCTCCTACAAGCCCTTTCCATTCATCCCATCTCCAGGCTCAACCCGCAGCCCCGCAGAGGTCACCCCGCTGCCGGCGAGGTGCGTCGCTGGCCCCAAACCCCTTTTCTTGACAAGAATGGTCCAAGATGCCCTTAAAAGGCCAGAACTCGGCGGGGCTGGAGGTGCTGGAAGGCGGCAGCTGCGGTGCCCGCGCGCGGGGCCGTGGCGGCACAGGGCCGGGGGGGCCGCAGGAGCACAGTGTCCCCTTACACGGCTGTTTCCATACTTAGCTGCCCCTCTCCCAGCAGTGTGGCCGTCGGAGCCCAGCCAGGCAGAGAACCAGCCCGAATTAACTCAAGGGCAAGCAAGGGTACCGGCAATGCCGCCCCACCAGCTGGGGACAGGGGTGCTCAGAGGGGATGGGACAGCTCAGGAAAGGGGGTCTGGGGGTGCTATCCCCACCTTGGGTGGGAAGGAAGCTCCCAGGATAGGGACTCACCCCATCCTGGTCCCAATACAGGGTGTCCCAGCACCCTGGTAGCACATACACCTCCCCTAAATCCCCGTACAGCCCAAAACGAAGCCACCTCTGCACCTTGGGGACACTGGCAGCAGCACAGCCCCTGCGCCCACTCTTGTTCTGGGGGGGACGCCAGTCTGCACCCCCATTGTGTGTCTCTGCATCTTTCGGGGTGACTCCGCAGTCCCTGCTGGGGACGCAGGTGGCAGTGGCTCTGCTGCACCATCCTGCTCCTGCAACCCAACCAGCCCTGGGGGTTCAGCTGGGCTCACCAGGCACCCCAGAATCCCCCCTGCACTCACAGCTCTGCCAGCACCTGCAGCCCCACAGGGATCCACAGCCCCACTGAGCACCCATGGCCCCACAGGCACCTGCAGCCCCACAAGCAACCGCAGCCCCATGGGGACCCATAGCCCAGTGGGGATCTACTGCCCCACTGAGCCCCATGGGGACCCACCGCCCCATGGAGACCCATAGCCCAGTGGGGACCCACTGCCCCACTGAGCACCCACAGCCCCAGGGAGACCCACAGCCCCCTGGAGACCCACAGGGACCCATAACCCCATGGGGACCCATAGCTCTGTGAGGACCCATAGCCCTGTGGGTTCCCAAAGTCCCCTGGGGACCCATAGCCCCATGGGGACCCACTGCCCCACTGAGTCCCCCCAGCTCCATGGGGACTCTCAGCCCAGTGGGGACCCACAGCTCTATGGGGACCCCCAGCCCCACTGAGCACCCACAGCCCTGTGGGGACCCCTAGACCCCTGGGGACCCACAGGGACCCATAACCCCATGGGGACCCATAGCCCTGTGGGGACCCACAGCCCCATGGGGACCCATAGCCCTGTGGGGTCCCAAAGTCCCCTGGGGACCCATAGCCCCATGGGGACCCACAGCTCCATGGGGACCCTCAGCCCCACCGAGCACACACAGCCCTGTGCCGACCCACAGCCCCACCGAGCACACGCAGCCCCGCAGGCCCCGAAGCCCCACGGGGAGCCTGGCGAGCTGCTGTACCTGCGGTGCCGAGGAGCAGGAGCGAGGCCACGCAGCAGCAGAGCAGGTTGAGGCCCTTCATGGTGGCTGCCAGGAGCTCCCTGCCGCTCGCTGCCTCTATTTATACGGCGGGCGCGGGGCAGGGCAGCTGCCGGCACAGATGCTGCCACCACCACTTGCCCGCTCCCAGGGGGCCCTGGGGACGGGGATCGATGGCAGCGCTGCAGCACCAGGAAGGCTCGCGGCAGAGACGGGATAGAATCATAGAATCACCAGGTTGGAAAAGACCCACCGGATCATCGAGTCCAACCATTCCTATCAAATGCTAAACCATGTCCCTCAGTGCTCCATCCACCCGTCCCTTAAACCCCTCCAGGGAAGGTGGCTCGGGACACCTCCTGGCATGGGGACCCTGGCGTGGCACTGATCACCTGGGGTCACCGTCCCCGTCACCGCATCCCGCCGCCATGGGGTGAGTGTCCCGGAGCTCCTTCAGACCCTTGGCAGCCCCGTTCGGGCAGGAGCAGGACTTCGTGGAGGAGGGAGAGGCGAGCATAGGGTCACTGTGTTGTCCCCCATCTGTCCCCAAAGTTGGGTGGCCCCAGGCACCTCATCCTGGGCTGATTTTGGGGACCCTTGGGCCACCGCTGGCCACCAATGCTGGCTGTGCCATGTACCCCAAAGGCAAGGGGACATGTCCCCTCCGTTCTGGCCATGTCCCCGGCACCACACAGGCTGTATGATGGCAGCAGGAGGTGCGAGGTCACCAGGTTCCATCACACTCGCTTGCAGGGGACGGCCACTCCATGCTGTCCCCAGAGCCTGGCTGTGGCAGAGGGCACGTCCTCAGCACTGCAGGAGCAACTCTGGGGAGCCCTGACCCAGCTTTTTCTTGGAGCGGGAGCCAAACTGGGAGAAAAACAACGCCCACCCATCCCCTAAACCCGGCAAGCACGGGGAGACCCTGTCCCCAAGCTTGGGGGTGGCAGGGGAGCAGACACTGCCAAGGGGCAGCGAGAGAGACCCACGGCCATGGGGGGTGCTGAGGAGTGAGGTGTCACCCCAAAAAAGCCATCGAGAGAGATAATAGAATCATAGAATCACAAGGTTGGAAATGACCTCTCGGATCATCGAGTCCAACTATTCCTATCTGCCTCTAAACCACATCCCTGAGCACCTCCTTTACCCTCCTGCCCACCGAGGGGCTCTTGCTCAGGGAGTGCAAGGATGGGATGAGGGGAAAGGGGTTTCAGCTGGAAAAGGGGAGATTGAGATGAGATCTTGGGGAAGAAATGTTTCCCTGCAAGGGCGGGGAAGTTATGGAACAGGCTGCCCCATCCCTGGAGGTGTTCCAGGACAGGTTGGAGCCCCTGATCCAGTGGGAGGTGTGGCTGCCCAGGGCAGGGGTGGAACTGGATGGGCTTTAAGGTCCTTTCCAACCCAAACCATTCCATGATTCCCAAAGCAGAACGTGCTCCCCTGCCCACCCCTCATGCCAGCCCCATTCCTGTCTCCCCCACAGACGTTAACGCTGAGACCGAGTTTCTAAAAAACCAAGTACAAACTTTATTTTGTTTCTTTACAAAGGCACGAGCCTCTTTTTTTTTTTTCTCCACTTTCTTAACAAAATAGAATAGCTTCTCAATCAACACAAAGACCTGAAAATCGTAAAAAAAAACACCAAAAAAAAAAAAAAAAGGGAAAGCAACCGAGAAAGAGCTGCGGCTGGGGGGGGAACCTACCAAATACCACTGAGGCTCTACACACGACTGGCCTAAAACCCTACAGCCGGGTGGGGGGCGGCAGGGGCGAAGGGGGGACACAGAAAGCGTGGACCCCCTTGCCCGCCATGACAGACCCAAGCAACACAATCACAAAGTAGAAAAGCTCTTTGGAGCTGACAGACCCCGCAAACCGGTTTAAGTGCTTAAAGGAGGGATGGGAGCGGGATGGGGGCGGGGGGGACAGGGATTGGGGTGTAAAATCAGCCCCCAAACCATCATTCCCATGCTGAGGAAGTGGGTGTTGGAAACTCTGGGGGGTGGCACGTGCCAGCCCTCCTGCCAGTTGTCAAATGGCATAATCCCAGGTTGGTTTCACTCTCCAAAAGGGTTTTCCCTGCCCCACGTGGGGTGCGGGAGCCGAGGTGGGGCTCCTCGTACCCTGAAGCCAGGGATGCCCGTCCCGCATTTGCTGCCATGTCACTTGGCATCTCCCCGCTGCTTTAAAACTAACATTTAATTCAGAACAAAACACAAAAGAGGAGGAAAAAAAACCCCAAAATACAAATTAAGATCCCAACTGAAGGCCCTATCCCAAGGGAAGGCGGAGGCTGCCATTGGCTTGGCAGGATTCCTGGTGGGTTGGCAGGTGTGGGGACTGCTAAAAAGGGGTTGGGGGGCTGTGACCACCTCATCCCTACCCCTCTGCCATGCCCCAAGCCCCCCAATTCCCACTGCGGCCCCCTCGAGCACCCACCCCCCCCTCAGGAGCTGCAGGGTGACCTCTGCCTGCTTCTAGCACTCTGCTTTACAGTATTGGAAAAAGGTCATAAAAGAGACCCAAATCGCGTTGTATTTTTTAAAAATTTCAGCATATTCTCTGACGTTCCCCCCCTACCCCAGCCCCCCTCCCCAGCTGCCAGCCAGGGGGTGTCAGGGCAGCTCCCCATCTGCCGAGGGCTCTTCTTTGCTCTGGTCCATGGAGTCACTGTCGTTGCCCTCTGTGTCAGAGGCGGTGTCGGAGGCGGACGGCTCGGGGCAAGCACGCGCCGGCGTCACGATGACAGCACGTCTCTGCTCCTCTTCCTGCAGCTGCTTCTCCTGCGTCCCCTCGATGTGCTGGATCGCCTGCCGAGGGCAACCACCACCCATCAGGACATCACAGAATCATAGAATCACCAGGTTGGAAAACACCCACTGGATCACTGAGTCCAACCATTCCCATCAAACACTAAACCATGTCCCTCAGCACCTCGTCCACTCATCTTTTAAACACCTCCAGGGAAGGTGACTCAACCCCCTCCCTGGGCAGCCTCTGCCAGTGCCCAATGACCCTTGCCGTAAAACATTTTTTCCTAATGTCCAGCCTAAACCTCCCCTGGCGGAGCTTGAGGCCATTCTCCCTCGTCCTGTCCCCTGGCACTTGGGAGAAGAGCCCAGCTCCCTCCTCTCCACAACCTCCTTTCAGGGAGTTGTAGAGAGCAATGAGGTCTCCCCTCAGTCTCCGCCAGGCTTAACAACCCCAGCATCATGTCCCCAAGCTCCAATGCACTCGGTAGGGTTCAGGACCCACCAAAGCCACCACTGTCGCCGCCCCAGAGCCCTCATTACCTGAACGATGGTGTCCAGGTTTTGCCGGGATGTGGAGACCGTGTTGATGACCGAGGATGGGCCCATCGTGACCACAGTGACGTGATGGGAGGGAGGTGGTGCTGGAACGATCACGGTGGGGTGGTGGGTGGGTGCTGGGGGAGCATGTGATGGCAGGAGCTGGGGAGAGAAGCAAAAAACACCCTCTTGAGGTCAGCAGGGACTTGGGCACAGCAGAAATCAGGGGAGCACCCGCCGGCCCAAAGTCTGAGAGCCTGTAAAAGCTGAAGCAGCAGCTCAGCTGCTCCAGTTCAGCCATCCCTTATGGACACAAGAAGATGACAGCTGAAAGAGAGACGAGATCTTAGGAAATAAAGTTTTTCTGTGAGGGTGGGGAGGCCCTGACCCAGGTTGCCCAGAGCAGTGGTGGCTGCTCCATCCCTGGAGGGGTTCAAGGCCAGGCTGGATGGAGCTTTGAGCCCTGATCCAGTGGGATGTGTCTCTGCCCATGGCAGGGGATGGAACTGGATGGGCTTTGAGGTCCCTTCCAACCCAAACCATTCCATGATTCTACAAAAGCTGCCATCACCTTAGCTTTGGGAGAGCAGAACATGAAGGATTCCTTGTATCAAAAAGGGGAAAAGATTAAGGCTTTTAAGCCAAGAGAGGCAAGAACCAGTCCTCCCATCACCTGCACAGCTGCCGCACCCCTCGGAGATCCCTGCTGCAACAGCGGACGGGAAAATCCGCCCTAGCAGGAGGCTAAGGAGAGTTCACCTAAAAATAGGCTGAACTTCCCCGGGAGGTGGCCAGCAGGGATCCTGCGGGGAAGCAGCTCGGCACAAGCCAAAGCAGGGAGGAAGCTGGTTTTTCTCCCTCCCTTTGAAGCTCCCCAGGCTGGTGTCCCCCAGGCTGAGCTCGAGGGCAGCAGCGAGCAAGGACTGGGAGCCAGCAGCGAGCAAGGACTGCGCTGGCCTCCCCGCTGCGCCGGTGCGAGGCTCCCCCCACTGTCAGCAAATCCCAACTGTGCCGGGGGAAAAGGCTGCAGGCTCTCATCCCCGCAGTCCTGCTCCATCTGCACAGCAGCACCACCTGCTCCCATTTCCCAGCCTGGTGGGTGGCAGGGAACGGTTTGGAGGTCCCCAAAACTCAGCGGGAGTGAGAGATGAGCCTGCGGAGAGGGGGTTGGCCTCCACGCCACTGCAAAGCATCCGCTCCGGCACGGGGAACGCAACCTGCATCAGCTGCTGGCAGTGGGGCTGTCGTGACTGCTGGCATCACGGGCATGGATGCCCGTTCATCGCCCAGGGGCAAGGAATCGTGTCTGGTGGGAGCCGGAGCAGGACTACAGCTCACCAGAGCCACTCTTCACCCATGGCCAGCGCGCAGCGGGGAGGAAGATGGTGCCTGGGGGGATGAGTCAGGGGCAGCTGCATCCAGCACCTCCCAGCACAGTCTCGGAAAGCCCCTGGCTCACTAGCGTGAAGCTGAATCCCTGCTCACCAGAAAACAACCTCCCCTGTACAAATCCCAGGGTACTGCGGAACGGAGCCACTTGGAAGTTGCCGCGGCACGGTTCAAGCCACAACCACCCCCATGAAACAGAGGGGGCAGCTCCCCTGAGCATGGGGAGAGCCGTGCACCAACCCCGTCCCAATTTCCCAAGGGTGAGAGCTTTGCTGGGACATCACTGTCCCTCCCAGCCAGCCCTAAGAGGCAGGAGGTGCAAAATGTATCACTGAACCATATCAACCCCCTGTATTTCCCTGCCCACACGCCCAGCTGCATCGCCTGGAGGCCCACGGGATGTCCCCACGGGCTGGGGCAGCATCTGTGCGCTCACCTGGGTTCGGATCTGCTGCTCACGCTCTAGCTTCTCCTGGTGCAGCAGCCTCACCTGCTCCTGCTGCTGCTGGAGCTGCACTTGCTGAGCGATTACCTTCAGCTTCTCGGGGTACATGTGGGCCTCCAAAGAGCGAACCTGGCAACCAAAAGAGCCCCAACGTCAGAGGGGAGCCCAGCCTGCTCCCAGTACGGCACCCCCGGATCCCTGCTGGACAGGGTCACCGCAGGGAATGCACAGCGGAGCCACAGAGCCCACGGCCAAGCACGGAGCACGGTGGCCAGAGCAGATGGCCCGTGACACCACAGCAGCACCGGTGTGCCTGGGGCGCTCTAGCACGGAGAGCTCACCTCTGAGTGGCCGGCACGGTGCCACGCAGGCAGCAGTGCCACAGCCAGATCCAGCCCCACGTGCCATAGAATCATAGAATCACTAGGTTGGAAAGGACCCACTGGATCATCGAGTCCAACCATTCCCATCAATCACTAAACCGTGTCCTCACCTGCTCCTCCAGCATCATGCGGACCGAGCGCTCCTTGTCTAGCTGCTGCCGGAGCTCGATCATCTCCCGCCGCAGATCCTCAGCCTTCTCGTCCTCCCAGATATCCGGCGAGCCAATCCCCTCGTCTTTGTCCTCGGCTCGTCGCCGTTTTGGGGAGGAACCACTGAACTCCTGCCGCAGGAACACGGTGTCAGGGTACAGGGACCAGCTCCGATGTTCTCCCCTCCACCTGGACCACATCTGGGTGGTGCCACCCCCGTGACCACCCCCCAACGTAACTCGCTGCAGGGAAGGGGCTCCCCAGGGACATGGGCAGCACGAGGGTCCATGCTTGGGGTTGGAGGGGCTCCTATACCCTGCACACACACCCCCTTTAGGCCTTCAGCCCCCCACAGCCTCATGCAAACCTGCTTCTCGCACTGTGACACCGGGGCCAGCCCAGAGCCAGAGATGCCACCAGGCCATATCCCAATAAACCAAACGGAAAGCAGGACTCCAGCCCTTCGCCCCCTGCCGGGTAGGTGATGCTGGGTTGAACCAGGCTCCCCAGCCCGGCCAGGAGGGTGCAAAACATCTCCACCCGTTGGCTTATTCGGACAAAGAGTCTCACCATTACCCCAAGGAACAGTGATAACATCCCCTTCCCAGCCAGCTGGGACCATCCCATTCCTTCCCCTCCTGTCCCTGGGGTGTGCAGGCAGGCACTACCTGGATGAACCGCTTGAGCTGGGTGTTCTGCTGCAGTAGCCGAGTCTTCTCCTGCTCCAGGGAGAAGATGTACTCGGCCGTCTGCTGAAGGATGGCTGCCTGTGGGAGAGCCAGGAGGGCACGCTGAGGCAGGAGAGACGCCCACAACCCCCTGAGCCCCGCTCTTGCCGAGCTCCCTCCCTGCCTCAGAAGCAGCAGCGCAGTTCCTTGCCCAGCCCCAGCATCTCCATCTAGGCTCTGCTTCACCTCCAGGTCTCCCCTGCGACTTCCACCATCGTTAACCACCAGCATGACCACCTCGGGAACCCAACCAGGCACTGAGTGCCACCTCCTCGCCTCACGCCCCATCACAGTGGGGCCACTCTGCTCCCGCAATGTTCTCACACGTACCCAGCCTGCTCCCCAACACCAAGTTTGCCACACACACCCACTCCCACCAATGAATGGTCCTCAGGAAAGACCTCCATCAGTGAATCAGCATCTGCAAATATCCCCAATTACTCCCTCAGCTCCATCCTGCAAGGCTAAAAACCACCATGTGCAGGACCAGCGCCTGCATCTCACATCACCGTGTCCCTGGTGACATCCTGCTCACCTTGCTGAGCTTCTCCCCATCCGTGTGTGGGATGAGGGTTTTCAGAGACTGGAAGCCAGCATTGATGCTCTGCATCCGCCGTCTCTCGTTGCTGTTGGCGATTTCCCTGCGTATCCGCCGCTCCTGGTCCCGCTGGGTCTCTGGAGTCAACGGGATGTTGGCCAAGCTGCAAGAGAGGCAAAAGGTTAGGGAGAAGGGGCCTGCGCTCCTGCCACTGTCTCAATCCCACCACATCCCCCTTGCGCTGCAATGATGATGCCAAGACACCAAAGAGATGGGAAACACCGAGGGGACGACGGCTGCGATGCTGGTGAGCTTGGAAGCAGATGGGTAGGTTTCTCTAGCCCTGTATCCAACGCTCCAATTGACCGAATTGCTCTCTACAGCTACCTGAAAGGAGGTTGTGGAGGAGGGTGCTGGCCTCTTCTCCCAAGTGACAGGGGACAGGATGAAAGGGAATGGCCTCAAGCTCCGCCAGGGGAGGTTCAGGCTGGACATCAGGAAAAAAATTTTCACAGAAAGGGTCACTGGGCACTGGCAGAGGCTGCCCAGGGAGGTGGTTGAGTCACCTTCCCTGGAGGGGTTTAAGGGACGGGTGGATGAGGTGCTGAGGGACATGGTTTAGTGACTGATGGGAATGGTTGGACTCGATGATCCGGCGGGTCTTTTCCAACCTGGTGATTCTATGATTCTGTACCCACCCAGGTCCACCAAGCTCAGCCACAGGCTGCCCAACACCAGCGCCAACTTAGGGCGAGGGGAGCCAAGGGGAAGGCAGGGAGGGACCCCTGGGCCGGCACAGGAGGCTGCAGGCCAGCTAGTTGGGTCCCTGCGGGGCCAGCCGGTGTGTGTGGCCCCGGGAAGGCGGCTCCCTCCCTCCCACCCTGCTGATGGCTTCCAGATGACAGCTCCCAGCAGAGAAGCCCCCGTCCCACCCCAAGCCACAGCTCCCGCCTGCTTCCTGCCGCCGCCCCCCACGCCCTCGCCCCGCAGATGGGCCGGGAAATGCCTCTCCGAGCTGGCGACCCTGGTGGGAAGGAGTCTCCAGCTGGCCAAAGCCAACATCCATGAGTCCAGAGCATCAGCACCATGAGCAAATCCCACTGCTGTGGGGTCCAGCTTCTTCACCCATGCTCCGCTTCTCCTCCAAGAGCCCTGGGAGCAAGGAATCCGAACCCCAACAAGGGTTTTGGATTGCGGGGACAGTGGCCAACATGAGCAATTCATAAGCCGAGTGGCAGGGTGATAGGTGGCTGTTACACCAAACCAAGGTGGCCAGCAGCCGGTGGCTGCCTCTGCCAGGAGCAGCTCGCTCCCGAGTGCACACAGACACCCAGCACCCACGGGCTGCACGTCAGGCTGCCAGCGGCACCAGGGACACCGCGTGGCACCAAAGACTAAACAGAAGGGCCAGGCTGCTGGCGTGAGGTGAGATAAGACGGGTTTCAGCCTCCCACCCAGGGTGCCAGAAGGCTCCGGGATGGGGAGACAGGACCGTCCCACCCAGCATCTCCTGACACCAGGCTGGAAAGGCAAAGCCCAGCGCCCTGCCATCCCTGTGGCGCCAGGGAGGAACTGTGGAGGTTTGAGAGTCCGGAGGTGAAAGCAGCAAACCAAGCCCTGCAGCAACAGCCACGTGCCCAGGCAGCACCTGGAGCCTCCCACAACTCCTCCAAGATACACAGGGTGGGGAAGGAGCCCAGCACGTCCTAGAGGGACGGGGAAGGAGCCCAGCTCAGTCCAAGGGGATGAGGATTGATCCCAGCTCAGCCCAGGGCAACAGGGAAGGAGCCCAGCGCATCCTGGAGGGGCAGGGAAGGAGCCCAGCTCGGTCCAAGGGGACCAGGAGTGATCCCAGCTCGGTCCAAGGGGACCAGGAGTGACCCCAGCTCGGTCCAAGGGGACCAGGAGTGACCCCAGCTCGGTCCAAGGGGACCAGGAGTGACCCCAGCTCGGTCCAAGGGGACCAGGAGTGACCCCAGCTCGGTCCAAGGGTGATGGGGAAGGAGCTCAGCTCATCCTAGGATGAGAAGATGCTTGTCCCTGCTGCCAAGGCAGCATCCCAGTGCAGGCTGGTGCTGGGTGCCAAGCACCTGCTGCGCTGGACCTGTCCCGTGCAGGTCCCAATGGGAGCCGGGGGCTTTGCCCACTTGCGGGAAGCAGCCACTCGCTGCATGAAGCAAGACCTGCTGGCAGCAGGCTGGTGGCACACGGCTCCTCTCCGCCAGTGGCCAACCCCCATCTCCCTTGTCCTGCAAAAACCAGCTCCAAGGCTCTCTCCCCCAGCACAGCGATGCCCAGTTGGGATGGGAAGGTGGCCGGAGCGCTGCTCCAGGATGTCCAGCTGCCCACCAACCGTGGCTACGCAAAGGGTATGGGATGGAGAGGCCCAGGACTGGGCAGCGCGGAAGTGGTTTCTTAAATACCGGGGAAGGAGGAAGAGCCTGCTTCCTCGCCGGCAGACCTCCCGCAACCTGCCCCAGCTGCTCTTCCTGGGAAGAGACCAGAGAAGTGACAGCTACACACAGAAAAGGGGGGAAAAAAAGTGGATTTAGAAGCGGGCCTGGCACCTAGCACCACAGGACAGAGACAGGAGAGCAGATGACACCCACCAGAGCCCTTTCACAGGGCAGAAGCCCCTGGGGTGTCCCCAGTGCTGTGGTTTGGGTTGAGTGAGCAGAATTTGGTCCACCCTGCCCCACCGGTGCAGCACCCACCAGCACAGTCCAGTGGGGACATCACGCTCGCCCCAACCTGGAGAGAAGCAAGTGCATGGGGGTGTCAGAGCTGCCGTCTGGCGAGGAGGCTGGGGGCTCAGTGAGCCCGTGGCAGGGGCTGCTCTGCCCACGAGTGCCGCGGTTTGCGCTGGAGGGCACAGGACGCATGGCCGCACGAGCAGGGCATCCCCAAACTCTCAGGTAGAGTGTTCCAAGCTCCTTGAGGTCACAGCCAGGGTGTCCCTGAGCTTGCAAGCAGGGTGTCCCCAAACTTGCTAAGCTTGCACGAAAGGTATCCCTGAGCTCACAAGGAGGGCAGCCTCAAGTCTGCAGGCAGGGCAACCCCCAGCTCCTGGAGCTGGATGGCAGCGCAACCCCTGAGCTCAGGAAAGGCCATGAGGCTCCTCCAGAGCTCTGCCCCACACCTGGGGTGAGTGTGGGACCATGCAGCCCCCCCAGGCCCGGGCAGGGTAACCCGTGTTTCCCTGCTCCCTGTGCTTCCCCTCCCTTCACCTACAGCAGCTACCACGGGGGACCCCAGCAAAGCTGCCCCGCTGCATGGGTTCCTGCCCCACAGCCACATGCTGTGGGGCGCTCAGGTGTGGGTACAGCCTGAGCATCACTGGGATGCAGCCCCCTTGCCCCAATCACCACCGGGACGCAGCCTCCCCCCAAGCATCACCAGGATGCAGCACATGTGTGTGTGTCCCACGCATCACTGGGATACTGCGCGTCGGCATTGTCCCCCCAAGCATCACAGGATGCAGCCCCCTCCTCAAGCATCACAGGAATGCTGCCCAGCCCCCCTTCCAAGCTTGAGCTAATGGGGCAGGGCCGTGGGCCCCCCCAGAGCCCCAGAACACCCACCAGGATGTAGCCCCCTCCTCCCCAAGCATCACCAGGATGCAGCTCCCCCCCCCCAAGCTGAACCAGTGGGGAAGGGCTGTGGGCCTTGCACTGGGATGCAGCCCTTTCACACCCACCCCCCCCCGCATCATCAAGATACAGCCCTTCGCCCCCTCCCAGCATCAACGGGATGCAGCCCTCCCCCATCACTGAGCTTTACTGGGATGCAGCCTCCCCCTTCCCCAAGCATCACTGGGATGCAGCCCCCCACCCGTCCATAACCTTTACAGGGGATGCAGCCCCCCCCCCGTCCATAAGCTTTACAGGGGATGCAGCCCCTTCCCATCCATAAGCTTTACTGGGATGCAACCTCCCCCTCCCTGAGCATCACCAGGATGCAGCCCTCTCTCCCCGAGCTTAATTGGGGTACAGCCCCCCCCCAGGCATCACCAGGATGCAGGCCCCCCTTCCCCAAGCATCACCAGGATGCAGCCCCCCCGTCCATAAGCTTTACCGGGGTCCAGCCCCCCAGTCCCCGAGCTTAACTGCTGTACAGCCCCCCCGCTCCCCACCAGGTATCACTGGGATGCAGCTCCTCCTTTCCCTGAGCATCACCGGGATGCAGACCCCCCCCTCTCTGAGCTTAACTAGGGTACAGCCCCCCCCTCTCTCCCGAGCATCACCGGGATGCAGCCCCCGCCCCATCCACGAGCATCACAGGGATGCAGCACCCCCC
This sequence comes from Phaenicophaeus curvirostris, assembly GCF_032191515.1. NCBI lineage: Eukaryota > Metazoa > Chordata > Aves > Cuculiformes > Cuculidae > Phaenicophaeus > Phaenicophaeus curvirostris. The sequence goes on along the minus strand of NC_091407.1, from coordinate 14,727,404 downwards.
CTCTCCGAGCTTAACTGGCGTACAGCCCCCCTGCCCCCGGCATCACTGGGATGCAGCCCCCCCAACGTTCACGAGCTCTACCGGGGGTGCAGCCCCCCCCCTCCCCGAGCTCTACCGGGATGCAGGCCCCCCCTCCCCAGGCAACATGGGGGTACAGCTCCCCTTCCCCAAGCTTTACCAGGATGCATCCCTCTCCTCCTTGAGCTTTACCAGGATACAGCCCCCCCCTCCCCGAGCTTTCCTAGGATACAGCCCCCCACCCCCAGGCGCCCCCGGGACCCCCCCCCAGCAGATCCGCCGGGGCAGATCCGCGACCCCCCCCCCCCCCCCCCCCAACGCTGCCCCCGAGCGGCTCAGACCCCGGGGCGGGGAGTGTTTTCCCCGTTCCCCCCCTTCCCGTCCCGCGGCTCGGACGCTGCCGTTACGGGGGGGTCCCCGCTCTCTTTGTGCCCCCCCCCCCCCCCCCACACTCCATGTCCTACATGTCCCGGCAGCCCCGCCGCGACCCGCCTCCTCCGGGCGGGCTGCAGAGTCACGGCCAGGCCCGGCAGTAAACACGCTCACACACCCCCCCCCGCAAGACCCCCCCCTCTTCCCCCGACCCCCCCGTGCTCCCCCCCGGGCCCGGTGCCCCGCGTGGGGCTCCCTGGCAGCCCCCAAACGGCTCCCCCCCCCCCCCGGCTCCCTCCCCGCCGCGGCTCCATGTGCGCGGCCGCGACCACGTGCGGGCGGCGGCGGCCCCGCCGTTTTGCGCCCCCCCCCCCTCCTTCCAAACCGGCCCCCCCCGCACCTGCAGAGCCCGCCGATGACCTCCTTCTCGGATTTCCTGAAGTGCTGCAGCGAGGGCACCTTCTGCGCGGGCACCATGAAGTACTCCATGCCGGGCCCGGGCCGCGCGGGCGGCGGCTGCGGGCGGCCTCGGCTGCGGCTCAAGGCGGGAAACAGCTGGGGCTCCGCGGCGCCCGCCCCCGCCCCCCCCCGCGCGCCGCCCGCGCCGGTAAACAAAGGGCGGGAGCCAGCGCCCCCGGGGCGGCACCGACAGGGGCCACGCACCGAGACACACGGACACACACACACACGCGCACCCCGACACCGACACGCGCACACACACCGACACCCCCCGGCTCACCGACCCCCGCCACGCACACCGACCCGGGCACACTGAGCCCCCCACACTGACCCCCCCCCCCCCTTACACCGACCCCCCTCACCGACCCCCCCTCCCCACCGACCCCCGCAAACTGACCCTCCCTCACCGACCCCCCCACACCGACCCCCCCACACCGACCCCCCAACACCCACCCCCCCCACACCGACCCAAACACACTGACCCCCCCCACACTGACCCCCCCCCCACTGACCCCCCCTCACCGACCCAGACCACGACCACACCGACCCCACACCGACCCCCCACCCCCCAACACCGACCCCCCCATACTGACGCCCCCACCGACCCAGACACACCGGCCCCCCCACACTGACCCCCCCACACCGACCCAGACACACAGACACCCCACACACCCGACCCCCCCCACACTGACCCCCCCCCCCCCCCCGACCCAGACACACTGCCCCCCCCGGCACCGACCCCACCCCCCACCCCGAACCCCCAGACTGACACCCCCACACCGACGACACCACCCCCCCCGTCCCGGTTCCCGGGCACACCGGCCACCCCACACTGACCCGGGCACAGTGACCCCCCGGGACCGACCCCCGCAACACATACCGAGCCCCGCTACACCGACCCCCGGCACCGACCCGCCGGTGCTGGCCCAGTCCTATCCCTATCCCTAATTCCTATCCCTAATCCCTATCACTAATCCCTATCCCATCCTATCCTATCCTAAACAAGTCCTGTCCCCATCCCATCCCATCCCAACCAGTCCTGTCCCTATCCTATCCTATCCTATCCTATCCTATCCTATCCTATCCTATCCTATCCTATCCTACCCTAAACAAGTCCTGTCCCTATCCTATCCCATCCCATCCCAACCAGTCCTGTCCCTATCCTATCCCATCCCTGTCCTATCCTGACCAGTCCTGTCCCTACCCCTACCTGTACCCTATCCTATCCCATCCCACCCTACCCTACCCTACCCTAACTGGTCCTGTCCCTATCCCTATCCCTATCCCTATCCCTATCCCTATCCCTATCCTATCCTATCCCTATGTCATCCCATCATACCCTACCCTATTCTGACTGGTCCTATCCCCATTCCCATCCCATTCTACTTTATTCCATCCCATCCCGTCCCGGCCCGGCCCGGCCTGTCCCCGGCAGACCCCAGAGCGCTGCGCCCCCTCCTCTGCCCCACGGCTTTGCCCCACAGCGCCTGGCCCTGCCCCTGGGACTGAGGGTGACCAGGGGGTCACAACAGGCTTTGGAGGCTGCCAGGAGGCTCAGGGGTTTGGGGGTGACAGGGGTGATGTGGCTGGCAGGGGGGCTTTAGGGGGGCTGGCAGAGTATCTTGGGGGGCTGGCAGGGGGGGCTTTGAGGGGCTGGTAGGGGGGACTTTGGGGGGCTAGCAAGGGGGGCTTTGAGGGGCTGGCAGGGAGGCTTTGGGGCTCTGAGGGGGCTTGAGTGGCTGGGAGAGGATCTTGGGGGGCTGGCAGGGATCTTGGGGTGTGGCAGAAGATCTTGGGGGGGCTGGCAGGGGGGCTTTGGGGTTCTGAGAGGCTTAGGGGGCTGGCAGGGAGGCTTGGGGGGCTAGCGGGGGGCTAGCAGAGGTCTTGGGGTCTGGCAGAAGATCTTGGAGGGCTGGCAGGGAGGCTTTGGGGCTCTGAGAAGGCTTGAGTGGCTGGCAGAAGAACTTGGGGGGCTGGCAGAGGAACTTCGGGGGCTGGCAGGGGTCTTGGGGGCTCTGAGGGGGCTCAGGGAGACTGGCAGGGGTTTCAAGGGGGCTGGCAGAGGATCTTGGGGGGCTAGAAGAAGGGCTTGGGGGGTTGGCAGTGGGGCTTGGGGGCTCTGAAAGAGCTTGGGGGGCTGGCAGGAGGGCTTGGGGGCTCTGAGGGGGCTTGGGGAGAATGGCAGGGGGGCTTGGAGGGGGCCTGAAGGGGGGCTTTGGGGCTTGGAGGGGGTGCCAGAGGATCTTGGGGGCTGCAGGTCTGGTGGGGGGACTTTGAGGGGCTGGCAAGGGCTCCCAGCAGCCTGGAGGCTCAGGGTTTTGGGGGTGACGGGGGTCATCTGGGTGTCAGGGGGGCTTCGGGGGCTGCTGGGGGGTCTGGGGGCTGGCAGTGGCCAGGGGGGGGCTGACAGGGGGGCACAGGGCTGACAATGGCCATGGGGGGCTAGCAGGGGCACACACGGCTAGCAGT